>NW_024884778.1:6200774-6501261 GCF_019232065.1 Centrocercus urophasianus | reverse complement strand
CCCCGCGCCGCGCGCACGGCTCGGCGGGCGCTGGCCGCGGTGCTGCACGGCTCGGAGCGGAAAGAAGAGGAGAGGAGAGGCGGGAGCGCCGAGAGGGAGGGAGCGCGCCGGAGGCCCCGTTGCGCATGCCCGCTGGGGGCCTGCGAGGCGTGGCCGCCGCCATGGCGCTTGTCTCAGAGGGGCCGAAAGGAGGCTGCGTTCTGCGCTTCCCCCCGGCCGCACGGGGACACCACGGCGTCCTCACGGCCGCCCACCGGCACCGCAGCATCTCCACAGCCACACACGCTGACCTTGCGGCGTCCCCATGGCCAGCATGCAAGGTCGCGCAGATCATGCGCTCATAAACGATGCTGAAGGTCTTTTCCAACCTTGGTGCTTCTCTGATTCTATGACAGAGTGATTGGGTTGGAAGAGACTTACAGAGCATTGGTGGGCTGGTTACATCCTCCTAGATCAGTCTGCCAGAGCCCCATCCAACCCGAATCGCTAATTAGCACTGACGGATGCGGTTAATGGGCACGGTGAGGATTGGTCCACAGTTGGACTTGATCTGTGAAATCTTTTCCAACCATTATGATTCTATGATTTGAAGAGCTAGACAGATTTCTGGGAGCAGCTTTTGGGGATGAATCAGTGAAGACGCCACGTGTGTTTGATACTTTAATTTTTGGTGCTTTCCAGATCTGATTGAGGCTTTGTTTGCTTATACATGCGTTTTTGTGGTGGGTGGCTGCTTTCAAAGTTTGTTTCTTTTTCTGCTTAATTAGTAGTGCTTCCACTGGAAATGTCGAAACAGCCACCACCTGTTCCACATGTTGGTAAATGGCTGTCACTTCTCAGAGGAGGCAAATGCTGATTCCTGGCCATGGGGCATTTTGCTTGGCCACCGAGCTCTTAGGTCACTAATGTGATGACAAGAACATCTCAAGGATCTCCTCCTTTGCAAAGTTCTTTTATTTTTTTTTATTATGCTTTTTTTCATATACTATCTATCAAAAAATCTCTTATTGCTTTGAGTCCAGTTGTGCCAATTGAAACAAAACAAAACAAAACAAAGCAAACAGAATTAATGGCACTGGTGTCTATAATGGTATATGTAATTCCACAACAAGACTTTGGGATTTTCAAGAAAAAAATGCTGATTCTTATATTGGAGAATGAAGGCATTTCTTCCCATGGCCGCACTCCCTCATAGTTTAGGGAGTAGATGTTTGAGAGCTGCATCTCTGTGTCTTCCCTGTCCCAGACATGACAGCAGTGAAACTAAGATGATGAGAGGAAAATTGGACCATTTTTTTAATGAAAGGTTTTCTTTCAGAGTGAGTTTTGATCTGGTTCAGTGGCTGGGAGTACTGAGAAGAAATGGAATCATTGGGAATAAAAGCAGCTGGGAGTGACAGAAGCAACTTTTGCTGGTAGGAACATCACAGACATTGCCTATCTTTCTACAGAGACAGATTGACTCTTCTGACAGATTGTCAGAAACGATTTCTTAAATTAATTGATGCAAAATAGATACACACAATTGCTTCCCTCCCTCCTTCCAAAAATGTTCTTCTTTGGGAGCTTTCAGAATTATATTTGTCTTTTAGTGGGTGAGATTTTGCTCACTGGATAATTTTGAAATTGGACATGCTTGACAGGGTCTGGCTAGACATCAGGCAAGGATTAGGTAAGGTTCATGGGAAGTGCTGCTGGTCCAGCAAAGCAGGGACACATGCCCCTTACAGCAATTGTCCTGGTTGTCGTATCTGAGCATCAAGATTCATCATCAATGTTTTTTTTTTTTCCCCTATATAAAGGAAAGAACAAAGTCAGAAACTCTCAGGCCTCTTACTTTCTGTTTCCAAATGTCATCAGGCATTGTAATCCAGAGATCTGTACATGCCCAGCTCTCTTTGAAACCCCTCCCAGTCACAGCTATTGGCATCCTGCTACAAAGCAGCACAACTATAGCAGTGCCAACTGCAGGAAGTATCCCCTTTGATGGCAATAAAAGGAGTAGGACTTTCAAATCTTTCAGTGGCCTCACTGCACCCATCTTTTTGACACTTTTGCAGGAGCTAAGATGGATTTGGGAATTTGGGAGATCCTAATCTGCACCCCATCTCCAGCTCCGTTGCTGCAAGGGTGGCATGAGGACCATTTCCCTCAAAGGGAACTGGAAGGTCCCCTCTTAAAAATACAAATGGCATGGAAACTCCAAATTTTGTATCAAAAATCATGGCTGGAGACATGCTGCATGAGCCAACAAGCAGCCTCACAATAGGCACCGTTGTCTGCATCACACAGGAAGAGAACAACATGAGTGGAGCCATCATGGAAATTATGTGTGTGTAACTTCCAGTGAAAATATTTCATTGTGGGTAATTGTGTAATTACCCATTATGAGTGGGTTAATGTAGACAAATGAGAGCATTAGCTAAGCCATTTCTGATATTATACTGGTGTGCATTTCTGTTTGTCCAGGACATGGTTTGGGTTAAAAGGATACAGAATGTCGGGCAGTTTGCTTTCAAGATGCAACAGAGCTGCAAAACCTATGGCTCCTTCCAGCCTCTCACTTCACAACAGGCTCCAGATCTGCCCCTATCTATTTGTTCCCAGCATCATGAATTAATTGCTTCTTCTGAAACACTTTCCAGAATAATTGCCTAATGATTTCCGAAGTGCCTACATTTCCATCTCTCTTGCATCTTCCAGTAAGAGGAAATGCACCCAGTGTGGAAATACCTGAACTCTGTGCCTGCTCCTGATTACAGGACAAACAGGGAACAGCAAATGCAGATGCACCTGGAAGTACCTGAACCATCCCAGGAGAAAATAATGCTGCACATCTCTTATGGCTGGAGCCTGGGGATATCAAGTGGCCTCTGATATTAAAAGCAGCACAGGCTGAAGGATATTTGAAGTATTTTGTGAATGTTTCAAATTTATTTCCATTTTGTACAGTGTAAAATGGAAGAGCCTGCTGATACTAGAAGAAATCACTACTACAGAGTTTGTATTCCTCTCCATTTATCCCCATTAGATGGGAGGAATCTGTGTAGGTAATGATTTGTGGAAATGACTGTAAAGAAAAGCAGAGCTGAAGCCGAGGCCTCAGCATTGCAAAGGCCATGGCTCGTGGCACTGCCACTTAGTGCCTTTGAACTCAGGCTGGCAGGACAGAACACTGTGGAAAAAGCCCTCCAAAAGAGTAAACTTCATTTATAGCTACCAATTGGGAGAGCTTAACTGAATGGCTCCCACAGGGAGGCTCATATTTGCATGAAAAACAAACAAACCCGCTCTCCTTTTATTAATCTCTGTTGCAGGGCTGAGCCTGTGTGTTTATGAAAGCTGGAAGCAGTTAGCACCTTTGTAAAACGTGTATGAGCCAACTGCAGCAAGTTATGGAGATGGTCTAGGAGAGAAAAGAGAGGAAAGTGCATCCCTTGTGCTGTTTATTACATCAACAGCAGTCCTCTTTGGGCACATGAAGTCCCCTGCACTGCACATAACAGTGGGACTGGAAAGCAAGGTGTGCTGCTGCTGCTGGGTGCATCTAATGGCTGCAGCTCTGCACCTCATGCACTGTTTCCTCTTGTCCAGCTCTGATGTTTTCAGACAAAAGTGCCTTTATGCCTGCAGGATGCCAATCTGAAAATGCTGCAGGGTGTGAGGGGCCTTAGTGGGATGCAGCATGAGATGATTTCAGGTGGTGAAGACATGGGCACAGTGCTGCCCAATGCCAGCCCTGAGCAGTGAGACATCGCCTGTGGGCTGCTGCTCATGGCAAGTCCAGGAGTCACATATCTGTGAGCGTTTGTTCTGGCTGCAGCTCACCATGGCCATGGCCCTTTGGCAGTATGCCGTCAAAACTTGGAGTAAATGTTTGCTCAGCTGAGCCTCTCGTTTTGGAATTGCAGTTTTGTGATGCAAGTCTGGATTTTGTATAGTAGCAGGTGACACGGGAGGGAGAACAAAGAGCCAAAAGAGATGGCCAAAAGTCTGCCTAAATTCAGAAAGATCTCTCGGCTCATTCAAATGGGAAAATTCAGCAACAGCTGAAGAAGAGGAGCTGCTGAGGGCCAGCGTTGCTTATGCTGTGCTACAGGTAGTAAATGAGGACTTCATTTACTACCTCTTCCTGAGGACTTGCTGTGATGTCCTTGGGTGCTCACAGTGAGGACCTGGATGATGTGCTTTTTGCACTGAGTACATTACAGAGCAGTATGAGCAGGAGGTTCCAGCAGCACGTCCTTGGTTCAGGCATAAATAGAGTCTGGTCTGCAGCTACAGAAAGCCACAGTGAAACACTGCTGCTTGGTACTAATGCTAATTTACAGGAGGCAGAGAGAAATCCTGGTATGACTGAGGCTCCGGTTGTTTCACGGTTTCCTAAAATAGAACAGAAAACAATCCCCGTTTCTTGGTAACAGCGTTATATAGATTACTGTGCCTCCCAAACAGAAGGGCTTAAAACGGTGCTCTTTTCACCCCTTCGTGCACACTCAGCTAATATTTACATTGGGCTGCTGGCTGCAGCAGGAGCAGGTGAGGGCAGGGAGGATGCTGGCCTTGCTCAAGCTCTCGACACAGTGATGTGTGATGGGGAAGGCAGCACAGCAGACTGGCTGTGGCAGTGGCATGCCTGGCTCTTGCACTGGCCCCAGCTGCATCTCAGCATTCTTCACGCTGTTACATTCGCTCAGCCCCCTCCCTGCCCTGTGCATGGATCGTTACGGCCAAGGTCTCCTGATTTACAAAACAGGCAGTATATTTTGCCTGTCTTTTGCAAGTTGTTATCCCAAAGAGCAGCCTCCCATCTCCTTCACTATGGGGCAGGTGGCTCATGATAAAACTGCTTCACTGCAGACTTGTGCTGGAAGGGGACCTTAGGGACAGCACTCATGGCCCTTGTAGCCAGGGAGTTGCTGCTACAAGCCACCTGTCCTCTTTGTGAGACTTCTGGTCTAGCTAGTGCTGAGCACCCTTGGTATGTTGCAGCATCCCCGCAGCCCAAAAGCTCTTGAGTGACTTCGTAAATTGTCCCCACAAAGCCTCTGGATGTGAGAGCAGGCAGCAGCAGGGATTAACAAATCCGTTTCCTTGGATCACAAGGCAGGTTATCTGCATCCTGCTCTGTGCAGCTGCCTGCTGGGGAGGAGAGTGGTGTGCCCCACACCGTGATGCCAGGAAACTGGGGCTTGCAATGAGGTCACCTCCTAATCTATTTATGGGTCATGTGTTTGAAGATGCTTTGGGAAAGCATGCCAGCCTCTCAAAACGTCTCCTGAGATTCTGTTTGCCTGTGTTTCTCCTCTCAGAAACCTTCCCCTTTGAGGGTGCTGTGTGCTGCTCTCTAGACCTGAGGAGCATCTGCAAGGAAATGAGAGCTCCTGCTGCAGCCAGCACCAGGAGAGAAGGGATTAAGGGCGATGAGAGCACGTTATGGCAGAGGAGAAGATGTTGCATTCTCTGATAGCATGAGGCAAGAGAAGGTAGAGATGTGCTGCATGTCCTGGCCCCATGCCCTGCTGCTGAGGCTGGGGCAGCGCCCGTTCCTGCTGGGACACAGCACATCCAGGCACTTGGCCCTGGCACTGGCTTGGGTTTTTGCAGCCACTTCAGAGGTTTGTTACACCTGGTGTTAAAATAAGTAACACCAAATTAGCCTCACCCAGCAGGTCCTGAAAGAGGGCAGGTTCGATGTCTGCAGCTACTCAGCAAAATCCACCAGCAAGCTGCTTATCTCCACTTTCTGACCAGACTGGCAGCATCACATCCGTGACAGTTTCAGCACCAAAATCCTTTCCAAACACCAGTGAGCAGATTGTAACAATATTTTGCTGCCCAGTCAGCACTGGCTCCCAGCTTTTGAGGCGTCTGTAATTAAAAATGACTGAATCTTATTGCAATAGGAGGAACAAGGAGCTCTATTAAATGCACTCTACTCTGCTAGCCCAGAGCCTGGAAATAATTGCAGCAGATCTATTCCAGCATGCATAGGGCTCCTGCAAAACCTGGGGTGGATTGCTGCTGTCATTCAGTGCCTGATTGAGATCCCCAGGGTGGCTGCAAGTCAAGGTGTATTTGCTTAGTTTTAACCTTCTTGCAGTAGTTTGTCTGCTCGTCTTCACCTTTCAGGAAAGCAACTGGAGAACGTAGTAATTGATTTGTAGCAGTTACACTCTGGCTGAGTGATTGCTTCTCTGAATGCACATCCTCCCACCGTTAAGGAAATAACTGGTCATTTCTTATAGGCTTTGGGGTGTTTTTGCTCTGGAAGGGCTGATTTGACTGGTTTGCAAAGGATCACTAAGAACTTGCAGCTAAAGCTTTTTTCCCAGTAATTACGAACCCTTGAATATCACTTTGCACGAATCACTTCCTCAGGTTTACAGAACTGACGAGATGGAGCTCCTACGGGGGCACGAATCTCACTTCCTATTAAACAGCACAAACATAACGAATGCCTCAGAGTCACCACTTTTAAATAAACGCATTATCAGTGGTGCAAAATCTATGTGAATTAATATGTAATATCAGTAAGTAGGACGCTTGAGCTGTATTTTAGGCACACAATAAATATTTAATGATTTCTGTTCCAAATTTAGTGTGAAAGTGATTTAAATGCACAGCATGCTCCCTGCTTACATATCAACAATTCGACAACAAATACCAGCCGGCTGCTCGTGTGCTTTCTGGAGATATACCACTCCCATGCTGCACAGCATCCACGCTGGTGGCACGGGTGTGGATCACAGCACTTGGAAAGTTATCTGCTATAAATTCAGCAAAGGACCAGCTCAGACTTGGCAGGCAGACCGGATGCTGCTCATAAGGACTTTGCTGTTGCCATCAGACAAGATGCAAATAACATCCAGCTCCATCCAGGAGCTTGGCTGGTGCTGGCAAGAGCAAAAGAGATTATAGAGCAAAAGAGATTGTAGCTTTTCTGACTGAAAGTTCACACACCTTGAAAGAGGTGTACCTCCTTCCTATTTCCAAAATGCTAGTGAGCATCTTGACCCACCAGGGCAAGATTAGGAGAAGAGTGCTCAGGTTCTCTATGGTGCTGTTCAGGAATTGGTGGATTTGGTTAAGTTTTCAGTGAGGAAATTCCTCTTTGCCAACTCTAAAATGACATTTTTCAGTTATTCACACCTGGCTCCTCCTGCTGTGGGCTTCCCAGACAGAAGGAAGCAGAAAGGTTTGTCTTATTAAATATCCCTGTGCAGCACCCACCCTGAGCTGGGGATGCGCCTGCCAGGATGAGATGCAGCTGCTCCAGGCTCATCGGCAGATGCAGCCCAAAGCAGCACAGAGCCCTGATAACATCACAGACTGACAGAGCTGCTGAAGTCTGCACAGAGCAAGAGAATATTGTGGGCAATGCAGTGCAGGTCTGTGCTGCGAATGCTCCAGATGTGCTCATTCTGCACATTTACTGGCTGAGAAAGAAAACTGTGGATGTATTTTTCTCTTAAAAGCCTATTAACAGAGGAAAATGTTCCTCTTTATGCCACAGAAATCTTCTTTAAGAGGAGGTTGATTTCACTTTGATTCTCTAATTTATTGACAGGAAAGGTGCTGAGCTGCACAGATTTCAGCCTTCTAAGTAATTTGACATCTCTGTACATGATATCACACAGCAGCAGCAACAGGACTGAAAGTTTTGATGTAGGTTTTTGAAGCACTGACTTGGATCTCCTCCAAGCTTTCATGCAGTGTTAGCATTTCCCATTACTCCGCAAATACTTCTGTTGTGAGCAGCATCTTTCAGGTGATATGCAAATTTTTCTCTCTCCATAAGAAACTCATGCTGGGATGATGTCAAGCACTGTGCATATACACATATATATGCACATAAATGAATATTTCTACATGCATGTTGTGGTGAACACAATAATAGCAAGTGATCTGAGGACAGTACTGATTTTAAATAACTCACATCCTACTTCTAAAGAATGTGAATGATCAGATCACTTAACAAAAGGCATTCTCCTGTTTTATGGTTTCTGGGATTCACGGGAGCATCTTGCTGCCTTGGCCTTGAGTGGTGCTTGGCCTGAACACTGCTTGCAAAGATATTACACAGAAGCAGAAAGGATCATGTTTACCAGCAAATCAAGCTGCAGCATTTAGTCAGCATCACAGGGCATCGTTTTTCAGACTGTGGACCTGCTGAGCTGCTTCCACCACCACCCACAGTCAGAGCATGGCTTGTCCTACAGAAAAATCCTGTTTCAGCAGGTGGTTCGCAGCTGCCGGTCTGTGATGCTGTAACATCATAGAACATCATGGAACAGAGGCAGCAGCTCAGCTCCCGCAGGCCTAACACGTCTTTTCCCACTTGCTCTTACCCAGGGGCTGCACATTTTGGTTCAGGAGAAGCCCAGCTTACAGCCATGGAGATGCTGGGTCTCCCAGATGCCCACCAGATTCCCATCAGTCTTAATGGGAGTTTCCTACCCCAGGATCTTGTTGCTCTCAGAATATCAATCTATCACATTGCTTCAAGACGTGTCCTAAACTTCAGGGGCAGTTTTGCAGAGCCAGGCTTCATTTCTGCATTTCTGCAGTAGGACTGTGCATATCGAGACAGAGTTTGTTTCTTCTGAACAACAGGTTTCAAAGAGCATGGCTGCACGACAGCCTGTTTGAACAGGCATTGCTTTATTGGCCTCTCTGGAATAACTTCTGGCAAGCTGATTTACTGCAGCCATTTTCCTGTGTGTAGACTGGAGGGAGCAGGTCTGTATGCTTCTTCCCCTGGCAGCTTTTTGTGCTGGAGGTGACGATGAAAGGGGTGCCATGGTCACAGGTGGGCTGAGAGCAAGGTGGAAACATGAGCACTGGATCTGCTGGGAGCTCTGCTCCTTCAAAAGCCTCTCCATGGCTTCTGGGAGGCTGCTGGAGGCAGCAATGGCAGAAGAGAGAAGCAAAGCAGAACTGCTTGCTGAATTTCAAATGGCTGGGAAGAATAAAATCAGCTAATATCAGCTAGAGCCCTATAGGTCCAAGCGCAGGAGAAGATGAGGAGCTGGAAAAAAAACATAAACAGCAGAAATTTGTCAGTGGATTCCCCAGTCCCCATAGAAGCCAAAGCTCTTGTCACCTGAACATGTTTTGTTCTGTGATTATGCAGGGGTGTCAGGGCAGGTGGGCAGGGACACCCTGCCACAAAGGAGGAGGAAGCTGCCTGGCTTTCCCTGCCCTGTGCTGGCTCTGCCCAAGCTGAAAACAGAAGATACCCTCAGATATTTTTTGGCCACAAATGATGGGAATGGATTTTCAAGATTGACTGCAGCTTCTCTCTGAATCTTCCCCAATAATTCCTGATTGAACATGCCTGCACTTCAACACTAGCTTGGTTTATAATCTCCAGTCCTGATGCAAAGCTCTCCAGCATGGGGGAGGCTGGTGTATGTACACAGCTTAATAAATACTGTCTCTATTAAACATTTTGTGCTGCCTTTTCAGCCTTCCATCTGGGTTTAGCTCCCTTTTCATTGCTCCACTTTCTGTGAGGTGACAGCACCATACACTGCATAGACTTGTGCGGGCTTCAGTCGAGCCACCTCTTAAAAGGCAATAAATTACACTGAGGTACCTGAGGAGCTCAGCTCAGGATTGTTCACTGAATGTTCACCTGGCTTCCTTGCCTGTTTTATGTGAAGCACTACAGCACTGTGAGTGCACCTTTCTTTTATATAATTTTTCCTACCTCTGGGATGGCATATTTCTCTATCTAAAAATATATAAGCCAGTAAAGGTGTCATGTTTATTTCTAGCCGTCTGTCCCTCATCTCTTAAAATTTTTGTGATTGCAGATCAGTGAGAGATAGAAAGCTCTCACAGGGCCTCTTTCCTTAACATTTGCTGCCCTTTTCCCCTCTGAAATAGAAAGTGGGTGACTAGGTAAATATTGCTGCAGTTGAGCAAGTCCTCTGAGAGCACACAGAGCAGCATCCGTATGCTGACTGCCTCACGCTGTCTGATATCCCCTGATAATTCCTGAGGAGAGCTGCTCCTGGTGGTAGAGCTTCATCCGGCTCCCTTCCCAGGGAGCTCTTCTTTAATATATTCCCTGTAACACTGATATTTACAATCTCTGTCTCTCTCTCTCTCTCTCTTTTTTTTTTTAATCATAAAACATGTACCTTCCCAGTGTATCATCTCCTATTCCTGAGAGCTTCTGTTTCGTTCTGAGCCATTTTTCTTGTCATTTCTCTATATAAATATATTTTTGTTGTTTCTCTCCTTTTTCCTGCACGTCACAGTAAGTGCCACTTGCTGTGCTTACCATGCTGTGTTCAGACAGCTGGCCCTGCTGCTCAGGACTGGATGTTGAACTTGAGATGGTGACTTGGCACTTCATGGGAATAGCTGAGAGCACAGGCAGGTCTGAGCCCCGCACGGGAAAAGAGCAATTGCAGCTGACTGTGATTTGCAGGTAGAGAGGGGCACGCTTACCCAGCCTGCAGGAATAATCCATGGACACAGTGATCAGAGAACAAGCCAGCCTCTGGAAATGCAGCACAATGCATATTCTTCAAAGATCTGACCCTACTCTTCACATGTTGTCTTTAAACCTAAATCCAAGCACTCCTCTGTATTAACAGAGAAGTGTTTGATTGCAGCCTGTTAGAAGCTTCGTTAGTGTTCTTGGTGCATGAAAGCTTTAGCTAATTAACTTATGAAAAACTGGTGCTAAAAAGTAGGAGATACAAGTTTAATAATGCTACCCACATCATAAACCTTGCCTTGGTGAGCTACTTAATTTTTCCAACATTTTAAAATCATTTGGAAGCATAATTTAAAGTGATGGGGATGAATGTAAGTAAACAAATCATATAATTTCAGGAGCAGTTGCCAGTCACAAAAACACAGTAGTAGCTTTGTGTCTCAGCTGTTTCTCTGCTTGCATCAGGTACTCGAGCTGTTTGGGGATGCACAGGCTCAGATTTACACCACCTGCACAGTGCTGGGGCATGAGAGGACTGCACCACTGAAGCATGCGCCTTTTCCTTCTTTCTACTTTCCACCTTATTCCGTGTCATCATGATATTTGAAGCTATGCATTTGAACATATGCTGTGTCCTTAATAAGCTGCACAAGCTTTAAAGTCTCCTGGAGGTTTCAGGTTTTGCAGTAAGTGTGGAATTCAATTTGTAGGTTTGAGGCACTAAGGCAGAGCAGAAGAAACTCCTGAGCTACCATACTTCCCTGTCTCCAGCCCATGGGCACTGATGGAAAACTAGGCATCTCTCTAATGCTGCTGCAAGTGCCCTATGAGCCATCTGTCACCTAATTTGCTCAGTCCTTGTAAATGAGGACCATCTCTTGCAGAGATCACAGCACAACAGAAACTTGCAGGCTGTGGTCCTTCTCGTTTTACAGCAGGTGAGAGAAATGTGTCAGTCACATCATGTCTGAGCTGTGCTGAGTGCTCTCCATACCGATGAAAGGAGATCAGGATAGGATGGACTGGGTTGAAAAGGACCTCAAAGATCGTCTAGTTTCTGCCCCTATGAGATCATGTCCTTAATGGAGATGGAGAATAAGGTCTTCAGTGTCAGGGGGGATGGACTGCATTCCAGCACCTACTGCATTTCACTTGTGTCTGTGCTGTGCTTGGATACTTCGTCTGATCAAACATTTCTCCCAGCCATAAAGCAAATCCTATATTGTATCCATAGCATGAAGTGTGTCAATTGAAAAAGCTTTGTCAGACCGCAAGATTTGACCCATTTATGTTTGGACTTCTTCAGCGACTCTTCACATTTCTGGACTGCAGCCATGCTGACATTTATTTCTGCAAGAAATCTCCAATAAAATAGAGTATCTGATATTAATATGATTGACCTGCTGGCCTTGCTGAAGCTGCAGGGAAGTGAGTGTACATTTAATCAATTTTGCTGTGTATCATAGAGGTCATCACTGTGAGTGGGCTCCTGGAGATGCTTTCACTTACTGTTTCTCTACAGAAAAGCAGATTTTAGATCCCAAGATGATTTGAGGAATGAAATATGTCCAACAAATATCTTCCTACAAAAGCTTGTCAGAAAGAAACTTGATGTCACAGATGTGTGCAGTAACCTGTGCTTTGGAAATGTGACTGCTTCCCTGCCCTGGGTACCACGAGCATCTGTGTTCCATGAGCATCATACCTTCACCTGGCAGCCAGGCAGTGGAGAGAGCACAGTCAGCACTGCTGGCTGCAGAGCAGCTATGGTTGGCCATAGCAAAGATTTTGGTCTAAGTAGAAAAGAGCAGCATTGCCAAGAATCTCAATGGTTGACAAACGCGTGGACTGCTCTAAAAGAGGAATATACTAGTGAGGTTTTACTTTAACAGAGCCCCTTTTTGTATTTAGCAATAAAGTAAAATTTGCACAAGCTATGCTTTTTCTTTCTTAACTAAACATGTATTTATGTAACAATCTTAATATAAGCAGACTTCTTACTTGTGAATTAATTACATTTTATCTACTATCAGCCTGACCTGATAGCTAACTATTGATGGACAAGGCCTATCACTGTCCTGCATTCATTCCTGTGGCACTACTTTCTGTGTCATTTGAACTGCAAGTTCCCAGAAAAGGGGCTATTTTTATGTTCTGTATTTATACGGAACTTTGCATGAGAGAATTACTGGAAACTAATTACAACCAAGTGACGTAAATTAGCAGAGAACTACTTATTTGGCTGCTGTGTGGAACATGCAGTTACCAAAGTAGGTAGCCAGACTCTGGAAGCCTGAAGCTTCTCAGGAGTGTAACAGTTTACTCTCCATTTACTCATACCCCCAGTGTGCTTTTTTTTTAGGGTTCAAACAGTGCAGCGTGAAGGAAATTGATACAATTTGTTTGAAACTACCTGAGCAAAATACAAGGAAAAGCATCACCATCAAAGAGGAGGCAGTTGTCCTCATAGCTTGGTGGCCTTCATCTTCTGATTAAATCACCTACAGGGTGTGCAACCAACTCACATACTATCCACTTGTGCTGAATTTTGCATTGAGATCTCATTATTTGAGAAAAGCACAGGAGCCAGCATAGCTGACCAAAGTGGCCAAAGGGATATCCCATACCAGATAGTGTCATGTTCAACAGTAAAAGTTGGAGTAAAGAAGGAGGGAGTGAGGAGCTCCTGCCTGGAAGTGGATGCAACGCAAACTGGGGTTACTGGGGTTAGTGCCAGTAGCTAATTGCCAGGAATTCACTTTGATAGGAGTTTTCTAGGAAGTTGATGGCAGGTGCTAGCAGAGACTGCTGTGTCTTGAGAAGGCTGAGGCTATGCATTTGGCATATTGGGATGCTGCATGAAATTTCATTATATGAATTTCATCATGACCTACCTGCAGCTCAGGCCTCCAGCTATCAAACCTGAGCAATGATTTGCAGGCTTGGGAGAGATGAGTGCAAGCACCTGGTGGCACAGACTGGTCCTGCATCCTCCTGGAAGGGCCAGAAGAAAGCAGCCCCAGCACTGAGATTTCCAGTGCTGAGTAGATGAGGGCTGAGGCAACACGTCTTATAATCGTATAATTATTTGAGTTGAAAGGAACCTTTAAAGGTCATCTGGTCTGACTCTCCTGCAATGAACAGGGACATCATGGTCTGAAAGGCTTTGGGTGAAATAGTTTTGCAGTATTTCTCCTCTAAAATCACTGGAGATCATAGTAAGGTGGTTTCAGTCAGACAACAGGGACTGGACTTGACAGCCCCGGAGGTTCCCTGGGGCAGATCTCTAAGCTTTGTGTATGAATGGCATAAATGGGTCCATAGGGCTGTCATGGAAAACGTGGCTGTCTCAGTGCTGTGATCATGAATGCTATGGCATGTCATATCCCTACATACCTGTCAGCACCCACGGAAGCCCTAGAGCTGATTTCAGTCACCTAATGCAAAAACACGTGATATCCAACAAGTCAGCCTTCGCTCTCAGACCTCATGCTGACAGGCAGAGCAGAATCATCTCTGAGACAGAGGAGTGGCTGTTGCTTTAGGAGCACAAGATCAAGTGATAATCATGGAATGCTGGAAAAAATCTCAGATAGTCACATGTCTGTTGGGTTTCACAGTGTGGAATAATTATCCAGCATAGCAAACTGTGAACAGAACTCAGGAAAATCCAGAAACACCTCTATGGGATATCACATTTGTGCCCCCGAGAGCCCTGGATGCTCTGTTGATGAGGGTTTGCTGAAAAGGATATAGAGATCAGATGAGTCTCAGAGGAACAAAGAAAGGAGCGATGTTTGCATCCAAACAGAAAACAAACAGAGAAGGGGAAAGTTGCAATGAATGTAATTTGGAAATTAGAAATGGGATAAATTAGATAAGGGAAGCAAAAGAATACAAGGGAAATACAGAGAAAAGGGCAATAAGATCTTCAAAATATAGTAGGAATGAAGGGAAGTCGAATAATGTCTTTGGACTTCTACCAAATTGAAATTATAGAAATGGCAATAATTATGCAGAAAGGCAAATGTTTTTAATGAGCAAATATTCCTGTACTGAACCTGGGGAGAAAAACGAACACAAATGATGCATTCCCATCAGATGATGATGATACAACAATTTGCATAACAGCAGAAGTACAGAGGGGCAGTAAGCAATGGTTATAACTGCTGAAGCGTCTCCAAATCAGCCATCTAAATAATTTGCATATAAGGGTTTTTAAGAGAACTTGTTGTTTTTTCGAGGACTGCTAATGCTGTTTTAACACGGATTGTGGGGAACAAGTGAAATTACAGCAGGAGAAGAAAAACTGCTATTTAAGGGAAAGCTGAATGATTTGGATATCTATAGGCCTGCTGAGCTTTGGTCCTGGGGAGATAATGGATCCCAGGCAACGAGGAACAATTGCAGAAATTAAAAAATAGTACGCGATAATACCATTAATTCCATCAACGGGGGCTGATGAGGAATAGGTCTCCTAAAACTAACTGCATTTTTTTTATAACAAGATTACAATTTTGCTTAATAAAGGAAATAGTGTTGATTTTAGCTTCTGTAAAATATTTGATTTGGTATCCCACAATGTAATGTTCAAGAAGACAGATCAGTGCCAAATCAACACAGCAGACAGAATGAATTAAATATGAGCTTAAAGAATTAGCTGCCAAAGACTGGATGATGTGGGTATGCTTCAAGTGGTTCTGCAGAAATCACTCTTTGGGGCTGCACCAGGCAATTATTTACTGGCCAACAGGAATAAAATTGTGAATTCCCAATTGATCCGACTTGCTGCTGACCCATGCTTGGTGAGCATCCTGCAGAACTGAACATGATGAAACAGCACACATTTTCTTTTAGTTACAGGCATGTGTTGAAAGAGATTGTGGCACTTGTGCTTACAAGAATGGAGATGTGATGGAGCTATGACCTAGAGAGAGCCTCTGGGAGAGCTTTGGGTCTGAGGATGAGTAATTAGGTATTATTTCTGAAAGGTTGTGCAGTTGGACATTCGTAAGTCCAGAGCTGGATCCCCTTACTGTGGAAATGTGGAAATCAGGCTTTGCAGTGAAAAGCAGCATCTTTTAACAGAGTGATGACACAGCTGGAGACTGCATTCACTGCTGTAAGAGCCGTACCGATTGAACCAAGGTCTCTGCTTTCTTAGAGCTCAAATCCAATGGTTTTCAGTGTTTTCCACTCAGGCAGTTTCACTCAGTTTTCCACTCAGTTGGTGACTATTGAAGCACCAGACCATTCAGCAGATGCTACAGGTTGCTGGACTCCATGCAGCTGCTTTGACTTAGTGTTACACTTTCCTTCATCATATAGATTTGTTAAGGCCCAAGCAACAGAACTGGTCTCTCACCAGCTGGAGGGGGCTCTGTTTGGTTTCTTGGTGTAGGCTGTTTCTTGTCTTCCTCCTTCCCCTCTGTTTTTCATAGAGTGCTCCAACTCTTGTGCAATCAACTCCCAAAGCATTTCATCATGCATTACTTGACAGCCAGCACATACTGATTTTTCAGTCCTTTGGCTTCCATACGGTAAATTTATTACTTTTTTTAATTATTTTTCTATCTAGTAGCTGATGATGTCTGAAGTGCTGTAGAATCCAATTGCACCCAAGCAGCTCCATTTGGATCACCAACCACAGTTGTTGCAGGCAAGAAGAACAGCCTGCTCTCCACACCCACAGGGGGCCTCATTCCTATGGGTTAAATCTTTTCTCTTAAGCTGTTGAGAGCTGATAGAAATCAAGTATTCTGAGTTCAGATCTCGTGAAAGTCTGGTTGTCACATACCTATCCTGAAGCCAGAGGTCATGTAACTGAGGTGGTGCTGCCCAGCTATTTTCTGAACTGAACGTATCAACCACAGTGTAAAAGTATCCTCCAGCCTTTTTCTTCTCCATCATCTTGCTGCTCCTCCAACAAAGCCAAAATACCCAAGGTGTTCTGCCAGAAGCTTTGGGGTGCCTGGAGTTGTCAGAGTGAGCAACTGGGCTCTGATGGGGTTAAACCACCCCATCAAGGGTGCTGGACCCTCCATATTGCAACTCAGTAAGAGAAGCAACAGCCTTGGTCCTTGCCTTTGATCCAGTAACTGGCAACCTGCCCATGGCAGGAGATTGGAATTAGATGATTTTTAAGCCCCTACCTAAGCCATTCTATAGTTCTACCACACGAAGGCTGCATTATTCTTTCCTTGTGCTGCCTGCTGCCATGCAGGGAACCTTTCAACCCACTTTGCAGTTGACTGCTTCATTCAGGAGCCCAAATGTCCAAGTGCAGATATTCATTACATTTCTCGTGGATTCACGCAGCCTTAATACCAGCATCGATCTTTTGGGGGTAAGGTTCTGTTAATTAAAATGGAGTTAAAATTGAGTTCAAGAATAATCAAAATCAACCTGCACCGCTGATAAATGAAGTAAATCAGTGCTGGACAGCAACCTACATCTCTCAAAGATGCTGAGGTACTGCTCTCCACCTGGCAGCAAGGGGACAAGATGCACAAGCCCTGAAGAGCTCGTGGCAGACCTGTGTGGATGCCTGTGCCAGCAGGACAGCGGGGGATAAGGAAGGCAATCAGAGCCACTATTAATTGCTTGTAGACTGGCTGATTGCACAGCATTAACAAGGAGGGAGTGGTGGCGGGAAACACTCAGGGGTGCAGGGATAGCAGCACTTGTGCAGCCTGAATTCCTCACATTCATGAAATTAGGGTTGCAGCAAAGGAAGCAGAGGATGCCACTGCACTCCCAAAATAATCAGTCTCCTCGGAGAGATGAAAAAATTGCTTTTCTCCAATTTTTCCAATTTTTCATATTTTTATTCCCAGCTGAAAGTAGCAGAGACATCAGAGCTTGAAAGCTGAGAGCTTTTAAACAGCAGGTTTCCTGATGACAGGGAGGGTTACAAAGTGTTTGATAGTTGTTTTGACTGAAGATTAAAGCTTTGCATTGCTGAACCACACAGGAGACCACAATCCTGTGATGGAAACAGTTACTTTACAAAGGAGGAAAACCTAAATATTTGATATTGTTTCTTGGAAGTAACGATCAGAGATTTTATTTATGTTTTTAAAGATGCTGAATTATTTATTTTGCAATAAATATTACTTAAAAAAAAACAAAAACAAAAAAACTGGCAAGACAAATGTAAAACAAATGACTTGGAGGTCCCCAAAAGCCTTCCTGCATTGTTATTTTTTTATAACTTCATTGTGATGAAACTCTTCTTAAAGTTTCTAATTAAGATAGTATTGAGGTGGCTTCACTCGAGCACACAAAGCATTTCTTGGTGCCATTTGTCAATGCCTGCCACTGAAATCAAAGCCTTCACCAGGGGCCCAACCTGTCGTGCTGCTGCATTATGCATTCCTCACCCCTAATGCTCTTCAACAGCTGAAGATCACAGTGTGACTTGTCCCCAGCAAAGCACAGCGCTGTGCTGCTCCTCCCACGCCTCGCCAGAGGGGGATTTCCTTTTGATTAAATAATAGCTGAAAGCTGCTGTCTGTGGGCTCCTCCTAAGCATTGCCTGCGTAGAGCTAAGGCAGCAAGAGCAGGCAGCTGTCCCCAGGATGGGAAGAGCACCCAGCTGTGCTCCTCTGGACAGCGTGTGCACAGCACAAGGTCTTCACAGCATCTCACAGGGTATCCAATACATATGGAATAAGAAATACGTATAGTTCGCTGCTAGCTCAGCAGTATTCAGGCCAGTCCCTAGAGGTGCTTGCCTCAAAGTTAATCTCACTTTCTGATCTTGCTCTTCCATCTTTACGCTGCTGAGTGTTTGTGCGTGATCAATTGTCACCCTTCTGCAGGGCCACATCTCTGGGGAGGGACCTGCTGCCACCTCCTGCTGCTGACAGCGTGAGCTGGGTACACACAGCCTGCTACACCAACCTACGAGCTTCACTCTCCCACTGTTTCAGTTAATGCAACTCATTTTGTTATTCCACGCAACCACACATGTAGTGCCATTCTTAGAGATGATAGGATTTAGGGAACAGCCTCAACTTGCACCAGAGGAGATTTGGGTTGGATATTAGGAAAAATTTCTTCACTAAAAGAATAGTGATGCACTGGCACAGGCTGCCCAGGGTGAGAGTGGAGTCACAGTCCCTGGAGGGAGTCAAGAAACAGACAGATGCGGTACTTAGGGACATGGTTTAGTGGACAATATTGCTGGGAGCTGGATGGTTGGACTAGATGATCTTAGAGATCTTTTTCAACCTTAATTCTATGATTCTGTGATGGGGACTGCTGCCAAATCAAATGGAAATCAGAAATGTTGCTGTGTCCCAGAGGAGCCCAGCCATCAGATACTGCACCAACAGAGTGGCCAGCACTGGATTTACAGGTCATCAGTAAGAGAGAAACAGCATTGCAGATGTCCATCTGCATCTAAGATTTGAGGTAGGTTGGAGTATATGAGGAGACACACATTTTCTGTCTGTGCTTGTCTATAATTAAAGGTTTTTGTTACTGCTTTTTTGTTTTGTTTTTAAGTTGTTCCTTATTTACTTCAACAGTGTGGGGGAAGACTTGTGTGAATGTGTATTTCATTTTCTAGAGGGATGAAGATGTTATGCCTCCGCTCTGTTTGTTGCGCTGCAGGGGAAAATATGAATACAGAAAAAATAAACACCAAAAGGGATTTTGAACCCACATTTTTGGAGTTATTTAGAGTAATTGTGGTGCTTCAGATTTTCAAGAGCGCTTTGGGTTTCTGGGCTTGTGCAGTTCAGAGCAATTTAAAATTAATGGAGTACTTAAAGTTTTTAAGAGCACTTCAATTTGAAAGTGATCAGAGTTCGGGGATGCAGAGAATAAAGCAATTTAAAATAACTGGCAGTGCTTTTCAGAGTGTTTATCGTAACTCTAACATAAGTGGCCCCATGTTCTAGGGCTGCCAGCACTTCCATTGTGTCCTGCCTGCCAGGGAGGTTTATGGCAACGTCTATGACAATGAGCTCTTCATGAAAAGTCACCTGGCTGATCACAGTCTCTTAAGAAAAGCATCAGTCTGTTATTAAACAGTCTATGGGTACCACTTGGGTACCAACCCTGTGTTGAAGGCTTCTCTCTGTTTGGCTGAAGGGACATCAGCAAGTCTAGGGAAAGCTTCGAGGTTCAAACTGAAATACACCCTGCAGCAGAAATACAGCAGAAACTGCAGGTTCTCATTTGAACAAGAATTTCTATAGTTAATCCAGTCGTTGGGCCTACAGTTAAACCCAGACTGAAAACCTGTTTCAAAATACAATGATTTCACCTAAGGGTGGAACAGATTTTACAGTGCTTAAACAAAACAAGATCCTTTGAGCTTTCCTGGAAAAAGCATGCTTGTGCAAGCACCTTTTCATCCTGTAAGGAAGGCAGACAGACTACTGAGAGCACTTCCAAAAATTATGTATAATGTAGCTCTTCAATGGACTATCAGGGCATTTCCTCTTGTATCTATTGAAAACTGTGGCTAAGAAATTACTTCTCAGTTGTTCCATTCATCTGCAATAAATCTCATGACTGCTAAGGGAAAGATGCCATCCTGAAATTACAGCTTTCCTGTCAATGTGCAGGTTACCCAGAAATTGTCATTTTTCATCTGAAAGCAGACATCAGAGTTCCTTTTTCAAAGCATTATTTGAAGTAGCAAGTGATGTGGAGAAGAGAGCTGACAGCAGAAAGGAAAATAGCATTTGCACGCCTTGCACAGCACTCAGACAATGTGGTAGGGAGGGAGATATGGGAAGGGAGCTGCCCCAGCTCAAACCCCACTTTGCCATCTCTCTAAAGGTTCATAGCTAATGCTGGTTGTTCTCTTTAAGCAGGCACTTAACAAATCTTGTCATTAAGAATCAATGCTCTTATTAATCTTAGAAATAACTTAAATCTCAGAATGTGCCCCCCAAGCTCAACACAGTGAGTCTTACTGCCCGTGGCTGGTGCCTGAGCCCTGTGAGAAGAGAGGAGGAATCACAGAAGATGCAGAGAGGATTTTTCTGCTGAGAAGGCCTTAGAAAGGCAGAAAGAATCAGCTGGAGGAAGGAAAGGATTATGCAGGCCTACCTGATAGTGGAAACAGGAGAGGGAAAGGTGACATAAAGAGGTAAGAATTTCAGTAGGAATCTTTATACAGCTTCTCATCATACAGGGACTGGCTCTTAAGAAAAACAAAAAGCATAGCTGGTGACACAGAGAGGGCCTCCAGGACTAGCAGGTATAGTACTACAGTTTTTTCACTCCTACAGATCAACACTATCGATCTACCATTACATCCTGCCTTTGAGATGGAGCCTGATTTATAGCAAAGCAACCACCTGAATTTTTCCAGAACACCTAATTCAGTGAGACAAGTGCAAGTGCAAGCTGCCTTCCTCCAAACAAAAACAAACCCACCAAAGGCATCTAGAGAACTGGACTAAAGCCAACCAGTTCTCTCTCATGTAGCTTGTACAACCTGCCTACAAGTGTATCCCCATTTCCCCCCAGCTAGGTTATAGCAGAGCCTCTCACCACATGGCATCAGAGCCATCAGGCTGTGTTTGAACCCAGACCTCATGGAGCACATACCTGAGAGCTGCTGGCCTTGGAGCAAACTGAAAATCTTATCCCAAGAGCTGAGAGGGAGCTTTACAACCTAAGAGAAGGAGGTTGCCTGATCTTTGAGTGATTCCTGCATTCCTCTTCCACCCCTTCTTAATTTGTACCTGATTATCAAGCTGTTCAAAGTTAATCACTCATTACAAAACTCTGTGCAATATCAGGTGGGAAAAACATGTGTTCATTTAACTAGTATTCCTCGTAGATGGATGCTGTGTGAGTACTTGCAGGAAACTGCTGCCTGCTGGAAAGGGTTATCATGCTTTTTATTCCCTGTGACCTTAGGGAATAGTTTAAATTCAGTGGTGTTTCTCCTAGAGGTATACAGGTAACTGTAATATAATCTACCTAGCCCATAGTCTAAGTTATTGAAGCCAGTATACTGGGCCCAAAAATGTGAGATACAGAGGGTGTTAATTCTGGTGTATGATATATACATCTACACACCTGAATTAAAGATGTTTATAGATGAAATTTAGAAGGGAAAAAAAAAAAGTGTGCTGAAAATGCAAATAGACACTTTGTGGGGTTTTGTGAGTTGCCTGCATATCTGGAAGTCTGGAGCAAGAAAAGATGATGCAAATAACTGCTTCGTGCATGGATTGTTACAATTAACAAGTACCTTCTGCTTTAAATACTCAATGGAAAGCCTCTATAGGATAAACAATGCAATTATGTGTGGAAAAAGCAATCACATCTGCAGAATGATTTATAAGGATATTAACTCAATAGGCAAATCATAATTAATTAAGAAGCTTAATGTGTTGACTTTTTACTGTCTCATTATACCTCTGTTTATATCATTTGCAGGTGGGAGTCAAAGAAGAGGAGGCAGGTATTTTTTCAGAGAATTTTCCCAATTTGGAAAAAAAACCAAAACCAACAGAAGTATTTCTCAGAGGATGGAGAGATGAAAGCTTGACTCATGGAAAGGGGAAAAGAAATGATTAGGTGGTGAAGCAAGAGCTTCATAAAGCAACATTTAAGTGTGTTATGTAATATAAAATGTTTTTATCATTCAAGCTTTTTAATGTAAGCTTCGTTTCCCTATTGAAATAAAGGACTTTCCAAACACGAGCACCATGTTGTTTGGTTTTGAATTTAATGTAGTAAAAGGCCTTTTGCTCCCTAATTATCACCACCTCCTGCATGGCGTGCTGGGCCATTAACACCGGGACCACAGCGGCTGCTCTGCATGCATGCTGGCACGTCTGTGTGCATGGGGGATCCTGCTTGCTAATCTGCTCTATTTTTCAATAAAACTTTTTTTTTTTTTTTTTTTTTGCATTTTTTGCATTTTTTTCAAATTCAGCCATGATGAGAAGTTTGCTGAAAACCTGATAAACAAAGGGTTTTTCACCAGATGCAATTTCCTATTTGCAGCGAATTTTTACTCCATCTTAATTCCATGGCCCACACAGATTCATAAAGCTGCTTGTCATCATAAAGCACTGCAAAGCACAGAATGTGAACTTTCTATCTTCAGGATAAAAAAATGTAACAAACTGTAAAGAGGTGCTGTGTTTTTTCAGCAAGTGTGGCTTTATACCTATTTAATGAAGGGCTGCACAGAACAGGAAAAAGGAAGAGAGAGAAGAGAGAAAACATACAGAAGGAAATTAAAAAGAAAAAAAAGAAAGAAAACGAAACATGGTTTGCTGAATAGAATGCAGGGCATTGAAGCTACATCCCAGCTGGCTTTCTTTCCCCATCAGGAGCTGCTGTCCCACCTTCACTCTGAACATTCCCATGGAGGAGGGAGGCACAGACATACCTGCCCACCCAACTGCCGCTGATGTTCCTGCAGCCCTCAGAACAGCCCTACTCTGATCTGCAGGCCCCGTTGGGTTTAGCTGCGGCCGCCCTGCCATGTCCCTCCCCATCCCTCCTCACCACCGCACACAGGTGGGCTGGCTGAGGGATGTACAACACTGCCAGCCTCACTATGCATAACTTCTCTGGATGTTATAAATTCACCACTTTACCAAGGACAGAACCGCTCTGGAGTTCACACTGTAAATCTGAGGTCTTCTTCGTGAATTCTTCTTGGGAAGCGCTGGGAGAAGCTCCCTTTTGCAGACCAGATGAGACATCTCTCGTAGCTCATGTTCCCCATGTACTCAGCATCGGTAAAAATGACAGCAATACAAATGCTTCCCAGAAAGCCATAAAACCCTCTCCGCGTTCAGCTGGAGCCTTCGCCTGCAGGAACCATGCCGGCTTCCCCTTCCCCTGCTGGCGGAGGCGGTGATTCATAGCGACACAAATAACGCTCGGCACAAAAATGGAAGAATGGGAATAGTTTTATCATCACTCCCACCAAGATATTTTTCGAAGAATGAGTAAGTCTTCATCTATTCAACTACGTGTGTTTTATTAGTCCTAGTAAGAATGTATTAGGCCGACAAGGATCTTGGAGGTATTTGTCTTTTTTTAATACCCAGACTGCTATTGTAATGAGAGCTCTGGAGCCAGGCGGGCCAGAAACCATTGTGCTTCATCTGGTTAGGAAATGAGGTGATCAACGTGGGGTGCATTCCAATGAGGAGTGCTGCAGTAAGCCTGGAGGCCAGAGGGGAAGATTAGCTGTCGCTTATTCCCATTTCAGAGCTTCATCCAGCCAGCCAAATGTGGAAAAGGCTCTCATGAAAGGAGGCTCTCCTTAAAATTGCTGGGTGTTCCAGGAAAATCAGGTTTTCTGTCTAAAAATGCAAGGCTATAATAATAATGTCGATTATTTCCAATAAATTCGCCTAAGCAAATGGCTTTAATTCTTCCAGGAAGGATTTTGTTCATTGTTTTAGAAGTGCTCCCTTTAACTGATGACTCCTGAAGGGTATCTGCAATCCAGCTGTAGACATTCCCACTGCTGGCAATGTGGCCATAGCACTCAGCAGCTTGATTTCCTCACCACTGAGAGGTATCCTTCATGCATATGAATTCTCTGTGTTTGAAGAAAGCCGGTTAGGATAAATGGGCTTAATCATCAAGCAGAATGAACTGGAACAAAGATGATTAATTAAATGAACCCAGAAACCTTGACGAAAGGAAAAGGGCTGTAAAACATGTGAAGGTGGCCAGGTCTGTCAGTGGCAGTGTGAGGGTTTGCAACCCCCTCACAAGAGTGCTCTTACAAAGGGTGAAGGAGGGCAATGTTTTTGCTCAGTCAAGCCTGCAGGGAACAAAATTCATTGAGCTGAGAAGCCAGCCTGAGATGCTCCTACACGGCAGTCCATATCTGAGCAAAACTTTCAGCAAGCCCTGCCAGTAGTTTGTGATGAGCATTTAATGAACGTCTCCAGTTAAAGAAGATCCTAATGTCAGGTGAAAGCTGGTTCGCTGTGCAACTCACCCAGCAGCTCAGAGCTGAATTCTGCTGCTGGAAGGATAGCCAGGCAGGGATTGTGCACTGGGTGGTTATTAGAATATATCAGCAGGATACAACGTAGGTAAGTAATTCTCAACTACAGTTTCAGAAAAAAAAAGTTTGGGAGCTTTTGTCATTTTGAAAAATTGGCTGAATAACCATTTATAAGAAAGAAGCTGATAGATGCGGTCTGTTGTCCCCCAGTACTCATCTCTCACGAGGAAAAGAAGATTTCTGTGTAGGACATTTCTAAGCCTGCCATGCTGAAGAGCTTTGTGCCTGCTGCTCCACCCTGCAGCTTACATTGCCACTGTCAGTTCTATTTCTCCCCACTGAATTAATATGCATCTCAGAATTTAGCTTATTTTCCAAAAGCAATCCCACTAATTATTCACATCGAGTGAAAACCAGAGACCTCTACATTTTTTACTGCCCCTCTGTAGCTGGCAAATTGGTTACTGGTTCAGCTCCATTGAAAGCACCAGCCAAGGACAGCCAAATTACTTCTACAGCATGAGAAGCAGAAAACAAAAAGTCCCTGTTAATTTAATTGGGTCCTTTCAAGTGCTTCAGAGATTTTGTTAGCAGAGGTGCTAACATTATCATCTTGTGCTGCTTAAAACCCAACACATTTCTCACTTTGTTTTCAAACATAACACTTGGTTTTATTTTTAAATATTGATGTGGCCTGTGAAAATTTCTTAGAAATGTTTTATGGAAAGGGCAGTTCTGTGCAATTCTAGTTTTTAACTTTAAGGAACCTTTTGAGCACTGTGTGTGTTTTTCTCTTCTGGGAGAATGATGGGCAAACACTTTTCTTAATTAGCAAACGCTTATATAACTTGCCTTAATATAAAATTAGACTTTATTTTCAAGCCGCTGACCTACTAGATTTCCTTGTGTCATGTGGAGCTCTGCCACAATAGTAACTGTGAAAATACTGCTAAAATTGGAGCTGTGAGAACTGACTGCTTTATTTTTTTGCTTTTTTATGTACAAGGTCTGGCAACGCTGACAGCACAGAGGAAAGCAAAGCGCTGAGCAAGAGGGTTTGGGCCTTCTCTAATCAGACTGAAATCTGCCTCTGTAGGAGCACGGAGTGTTTGGCACAGTGCTCTTGGGGCGGGGGATAAAGTCCCTTTAATGTTCAGCAGACATCCAGTCCAGAAGGTCTTAGACTGCAGCTCTCCACTGCCCAGGTCACAGTCCCTGAAGAGGAGAGTTTAACTGGGGTTTTCAGGAGGCAAAATTCTCTGCAGTTCAAGCTTTGCTTTGAACAATTTGCTGCCCTGTGAAGTATGTGACTAGCCTGTTCAATTTAATATGCCAGTCAAAGAAATCAAATGAAAGAAGCCCCGCACATATATTCCAATCTGGTTTGGAACGTGCTGTTATTTTAATTTGTCTTCTAACCTC
The DNA here is from genome assembly GCF_019232065.1 of Centrocercus urophasianus. Classification (NCBI taxonomy): domain Eukaryota; kingdom Metazoa; phylum Chordata; class Aves; order Galliformes; family Phasianidae; genus Centrocercus; species Centrocercus urophasianus. The sequence goes on along the minus strand of NW_024884778.1, from coordinate 6,475,417 downwards.
AAGCGCTGGGTAACAATCAAACACCTTCGCTATCCCAACAGCCTTAAGGTAGGAAAGGTGCTGGAACAGAATGTTTTCCACTCAGAAATTAAATGAAAAATCTGTTTATTCTTCCAAGTATTGATCGCAGAAAAGATACTTAGGCTGCTCCAAAAATACTGCCTTCCTTTTATTTTCATGGAAAGTACAACAGCTACAAAGAGCATTATTTCATAAAGAAAATTCTCAGCTACAAATCACTATTTTTCAGCATAGTCACTGCCACTGACTATGCATTTTCACCAGCAAAGAACAAGAGCCTGCATGCCATGCTCATAAAAATCTGCATCAGTGGAGCTGAGCCACTGGTGAATCATAGACCATGGTCATCCCAACAAAACAGCCAGCAAAGAGCCACAAGCCAGACTCAACCTATCTGAAAAAAGAATAGGGGAAAAAGGAAATAGGGGAAAGAGACAAATGACAGAACACAGTTCTGTCAGTCTCCTCACAAGGAAATTTAATTTGCTAGTCTAATATGCCTTGCTTGACCTAGCTGTCAGTAAGTTTGAGTGACAATGTCAAAATCATTTATGGCAACGAAGACTGGAAAATCATTGTAGTTGAAAGCTATCAAACAGTCCTTTATTTATTTATTTATTTATTTATTTGCCAGATATTTCTATGTTTTTCTATAAGACACTAACGCACAAAGTAACAGTGAGTTGTCTTCACGGTGCTGCCTTGATAGCTGACAACAGGTTATATCAACATAACTGCTTCCAAATATTGAATTAGCCACATGCAACTGAGGGATCTCAGTCACAAGTGAATATGCTGAACTGTCACCCGTTTCCTAAACTTGTTTTCCAACCCCTTTTCCCTTCCCAGCGCCCTGGGTTCCCCCTGGCTTTGAAGTAGGCTTTGATCCCACTTGGGCATTGCTTGGGATACTCAGAAATTGGGCGGCTCTTGCTGATCGGCATCCAGGCTCCTTCAGCAGCATCTTGAAACATCTTTTTGATTACCTTCGAAAGGAGCATACACCAGGAAAGCAGCAAGCATGCAGAGCCTTCCTGGCAAATGTAAAGAGCTGGTGTTAAAAAATAGTTGCAAAGTGAGGCTGCCATTTTGCTGGGTCTGCTCCCAGCCTGGCGGCCAGGCATCAGCGGATGGCGGTCAGCTCAGCACTGTGGTTCTGCAGCAAGTGGTGCTGAAGCAGCAGAGAGCAAAGTGCCAAGAATCAATTAGGGAATGCTAATTGATCGGCAGTCCTCTGTGATGCATTACATTTCTGATGGGTGCGTGGAGGTTGGAATTGCTCTCAATAATATAGCCACCAACAGGTACCTCTGTGCTGCTTTTCTGAATGCTGACATGCCCCTTGCAAGGAGCCTGACTCCAGAGCCAGCCTGAGGGCACCCTCTGCCCACCCCAGGCCTCAGCATCTGTCAAAATGAGACACTTTGCCTCTGGACGGGCAGTGTTTGGAAAACCCATTTCATGCCAGGCCTTGCCAGGTGGTAATGCAGGCACTGATGCACTGAAGTTCATGATACATGGAATAAACACAATGTACATAGCCATTAGAATGATAATAAACACAGCAATAACAGTAAATATTAATCCAGAGAAGTACCTAATAAATGACATTGCAGAGATATCTGGTAACCTAGCGCACAACTAATGGCTTCGCTTGGTAACAAAATTACACATAAATTACAGCCTATTAGAGCCCAACCTGTGCTGCTGCAGGGTTGGGAGATTTGGGAGATGCTCTCTTGAGGCAGTGCTGGGCCACTGTGGTCCCAAACTGAGAACACTGCAAATGAGAGAGATGTGCCTTCATGCTCACAAAGCTCTTTGTAGACAAGGGCAGCATTTGGGGGGATTTTGTTGCAGGGGGAGTCGGGCCATTGCCCATTGAAGAAATGGTGTTACAGCAAGGCTGAGGTTAGCAGGCAGGCTGTAGAATGAAGACCTCAGCATCATACCTAGAGCAAAACATCACTTGGAGCAATTGGATGTTAATGACAGAGCAATAACAACAGCCTGATTCATACACTCCTGGTTTGTAAATGTTTACATTGTAATTAAATAGCTGAAATATGCTGCTTACCCCAGACATAAGCAATGCCTCAAAAACTTAAAAACAAACACAAATTATGCATTACAATACTTACACTTCTCATTTTCATCAGCAATTTTCACTTTCTAATTTCACTGTGTCGGGAGTGCTTAGGAGTCCTGATGCAAAAATGTCTCATCAGTTGTTCAAGATTGCCTTCGTGGTGCAATATTGAATGGGAAACAAAATCCCTCTCCTGTTGGGGCTACTCAGGCAGTGATACACTTGGGTGTACTTTGACAGATCTTTCTTTAAGGGCCCAGTTACAAATAAATGAACAGTTTTAAATCGACATCATGAACTGTTTGTTCTTTAAGAACTTTGCATTATTTAAGGCCTTTCATCTAGCTTAGGTCCGCAGTTTCTTTCAAAGCATTTTCGTTTGGACACAATGGTATCTCAAGATGGATATAAAGGTTAAAATGCAAAATATTAATCTGCTGAGCCGCTGGAAATTGCATGGACTGAAGGTGCCAAAAGTGAAATAATTCCTCCCTGGAATTATTAGTCACTCTGCTTTTTCCACAGAAGTAATTTAAAGCATATTGCGGCAGTGTCAAGCCAACACATTAGCATGGCAGCAAGGATAAAGTAGCTGCTGAACTTTGCACAGAGCTGCAGATCCATCAAGGGCCTGGTGCTCAGCAGTGCTGGTGTGGGGCCAAGCCCTTCTCTTTTCTGTAAGCTGAGGAGAGATGCAGAACTCTGCCATAGTCATAGCACTCCCCAGAGCACGTTGGACTCATTAGCTCCTATGGGGATGTAACCTCGTGGCTGCTACTCAGAGAAAACGGAAAGGATGAATGGGAAAGACCCCATGAAATCCACATGGACTCAATCAAACTGCAGTAATCCATGAATTTTCTCATTTTAATAGTCAGAAATGCTATCTTGTTCCTTCATTCATGTAGCATTGGTTATAAGACTAGAATTAAAACTGAAATTTCTGCTCAAAGAGTGTGGTGAGGCACTGGAATGGGCTGCCCAGCGTGTGGTGGAGTCAGCATTCCTGGAAGTGTTCAAGAATAGGGCAGATATGGCACTGAGGGACATGGTTTAGTGAGCATGGTGGGGGTGGTTGATGATCTTGATGTTCTTTGTTGTTGATGATCTTAGTGTTCTTTTCCAACCTTAGTGATCCTATGATTCTGTGATCCTACTTCCGTGTTGTTTAGTGATACAGATTGTGAAGGCACACACATGGTACGTTGTAAAGCCACAAGTAATGGTAATAATTTTGGTAGCAGTGCAAGATTACTCTTTAGTTAACGAGGGATACTCAAATGGTTATCTTTTCATGAAAAAAAAAAAATTGGAAAAAAGATTTGTTGCTATTTTTCCATCCCAAGCCTGAAGCAATGATTGATTAAGCTGCAAGGAAATCTGATTAATACACCAGCTTTCCTTGAACTCCCTTGTGACAAGATGAGACACAGTTTTCTAGCTTTTCAAGGAGTAAAAAAAAAAAGAGCCCTTCAGAACTGATGGCACACAGTGAAAGGGACACAACTGAATTATCACCAGGGAGCGTCAGATAATGTTTCAAACACGTCTGGCTGATTCTCTGATTCCTGGAGTTTCTGGACTGAGTCCTAGATGTGGTGCAGAGGCTGCAGAGCCCTGCCAGTGCTAACTGGCATCCCGCCACCCCAGTGAGTTATCCCATGGTCCAGTGTCTTGCCAGGACCAGTGGTACTGAGCACCTTCTTCCAGTGGCACTCAGATGTCATAGCATATGCTGGTACCAGAGAATTTGAAGATTCCAATCAATTTACTCACAAATTCTTAAAGTCTGTTTCTAGGAATAGAAACGTTGCATTTGACACACTGGTTATTTTCTATTTTCTCTTGTTGAAGTAGTCAGGCTCCAACCCAGAGGCTGAAAAGCTTGAAGGAGGGTTATCTCCTCTGTCCAAAGCATTTTTTAATATCACAGGCCAGTAGGGTTGCCTCTGGAATTCTGTACCCTGGTGAAAACCAAGTTCTCATTTATTTTTGTCATGTGCTCTATGTCCCCGGGGTCCTGAGAGAAAACTGAAGTGGAAGAATATCATAATGGACTGAGAGATGGATGCCTGCAAAACGTCAGACCAAAGGCATAATCTGTGCTCCGTCTTTCCTCGAAACAAGTGTGGCCAGCAGGCCAGGGAGGTGATCCTGACCCTGTGTTTGCACTGTGAGACCTCTCCTGGAATACTGCGACCAGATGTGGAGTCCTCAGTAGAGGACAGATGTGGACCTGTTGGAGCACGATGAGAGAAAGGCCGCAAAAATGATCCGAGGGATGGAACACCTCTCCTACAAGGACAGGATGAAAGAGCTGAGGCTGTTCTATTAAAGAACTGAATGAAGTTCCAAGTGTTTCTGTGCATGGAAATTTGCAGTGACACCATTTATTATGGTATCAGTAAACAAGGAGATGAAAGAATGTATTTGCTGGTAGTCTAATTACGCAAAAAGAATAATTGCTACTAATTCTTATCTGCACTGTGAATGTCACCAGCTAGCAGATCTGAATATGACCTCAGCACTGGAACAATACGTGGTCATTCAAACTAGAAGTCTCTGCTGTGCAATGTAGGGATTTCCCTTCCACATATTACAGTCAGACTGCATGTATATTTTATTTATTTTTAAGATCTGTCCTAAGGGTATGGACTGCCTGTTACACTCATAAGATAACAGGATCAGAAGTCATTTTTTAAGATGAGAAATAACTTACAATGAAATGAGAAACTGGAGCCGGTGATAATGTCATTTCCTTAAAAGTCATTTGTACCTTTAGCTATGCCAGAGACTTAATAAACAGCAAAAATACTTGTTTGCATTATACAGTGGCATGGGGGAGTTAATCATGGGAGGATATTTTCAACTAGATTTATTTTTTCATCTAACATTCTCATTAACATTATCCTGATATTCATCAAATTTTCCACAGAGGTTTATTTATGATCTGATTCAAAGCCTGTTTAGTGAATCAGTAAGAGGACTCATTGATTTCAAATAAGTTTGGGTCTGACTTTCAATTTTATTGGCTCACGTGGCAATTTATCCTAACGTTTCTTCTGCTTAGGCATTATGCTTCAAAGATTATTTCTTCCAGGATCATTCATTGTACTGTTTATCTAATGCCTGAATTGCCCAGTGCCTCAGGATATGCCTGCTCATTGCAGGGGAGATGGACTGGATGACCTTTAAGGGTCCCTTCCAACTCGAACAATGCTATGATTCTATGAAATGTATGTCAGAACTGCTGATATTTTCTTTCTATTATTTCCAGTTTGCTTTGGACACAAGGATCAGTTGCCATAATCAGTGGCACAAGCAGAGTCCCCCGTGATATGGGAAATAAAGAGTGAGCCCTGCAAACACTTTAACATGGTCTTTGTGGAGAGAGCCCAACCAAAACCATTTTGATTCAATGATTTTGAGCAATTTTACTGACCCAATCATGTTGACTGTCCCTGCAGGGGTGTATCATCAGTCATCCCAGTGTTGTATCTTCCAACTCTCATCTTAATTACCCAAGCACCATTTGGAAAGCACCATTACACAGCAACGAGAATTCTTCCCATCCACCCACTCCGAGCTCTGTGCAGGGATTGCTCTCAGGATGGAGGCACAAAGGTTTTTTTAAGAAGTAAGCAAAAGCGTTTCCGACTGTCAGCAGCACAACTTCTTTCATGTGACACATCTGGGTTACGGTGAGCCTTCCCGAGGCAGACGGCTGGCGGAGGTTGTGTAACGCTACAGCTCACAGCCTGGTGCCAGGCACAGAGCAAAGGGAAACAGGGAGGGAAAAAATCACGTCGCAATTAAAAAATAATGATGCCAAGGATGGCGAGGATGAAGAGTGCCAGCAATATGGGAAGGGAAATAACCGCTGCTGCCTCCTCCTTGCAGCCTCGTGGCTTCGCCGTGATACATTCATGCCCTTGGAAAAAATCTGTGTTTATATTCTCTGCATTGGGCAATTCCCTATTACCCAGATCTCTGCTCTGCACCTTCCCTGCACATTTCCCCTCAGGAGAGGCCAAGCAGGTGCCCCTCTCTCCGTAAGGACCAGACCATGAAGGGCAGTGTGTTTGCAGAGCGGTCTGTGTGGTCATGCACTATTGGCTCTGACAGCGTTAAACCACAGTGATGTTTTTCGCTGCTTAGAAATGTCATCCCCTAATATCACATTCACTTTCTGTGCTTTTATCCATGCAAAGAAAGAACACGAGTTACTTTTCAGTTTAAACAGCCTCCTCTGGTAACTATTAAAATGCAAACTGAAGAACGACAGAGTGGACAAATGCTAAATATGACTGGAAATGCCAGTTAGCTTGGAAGAAGTCACTGCTTTCACGAAAGGCAAAATTAAATAGGAAAATCATACTGGTAGTGCTTATGATTTCACATAAAACAACATGCAGAAAATAAACATCCAGGCTCCCCTTGGCCCATAATGCCATTGACTTAAACATCAAATCTTTCACTGCAAAAGGTATTCATAAAATCTTGTAAAGGGAACAACGCTTCCATTACCAAAGCCTGAGAAGTGAAACTGCAGGCGTGGATTAGCAATTCTCTGCAAGATTCCTTACAATCTTCCTCCCTAGACCTTACAATCTTCCTTCCTAGAGCCGCTGCTATTTTTAACCAATTCTTGAAGAATTGCCACCAAACGTCCCCGTCTGTGGCCATTAGGGATATCAATAAAAGTGCTATCATTAGATAACCTTGGGAAGGGCAGGTGATGAATGGCGTCACCGGGATGTGGGACAGAATGACTGGCTGCAGTGTAACCTCTGCAGCGCCTCTGGAGGATGCAGGCTCTGCCTCATCCCTGCTGCTGTGGGTTTGTTGCTGTCAGAGGCTCTCCAGCCAACCCAACAGCTCCCATCTGCCCCAGAAAAGGGGTTGCTCCATCACTCACTGCCTGTGCTTTATCAGCAATAAATATGCAGCACTCTAAAAAAGACAGCCCTACATGTCTAGGATCATCCAGTGAACACGAAAATATTTACATTTCTAGCCAGAAAAGCAATTTCCATGCTATAGAACATCGTTTGTATGAATTTATTCATATTACGATGTCCCAGAGAGAGAGCTTTCCCTGCTACTGAAAAACACTGGAGATAGTTTACCATCACCTTCCTGGAATATTTCCTTTTATTTTCACAGATTTCACAGAGTATCAAGGTGTTTTGTGTTTCAAATGCTCTGGCTCAAATGCTTTGGGTGAGTCCTATGGACAACCATGATTTTGGAAAGAGAGGTAAACAGAGAGAAGGGAATTTGGAGGTGTTCTCAAGCTTGGTAGAGGAAAGAGATGGCCGTGGTTTCGTAACAGGACAGTAAAAACATAAAAGCACATGAATTTAACAGGCTCTCAAGCAGCCAGGGATGGGGACAACCACCCCAAAACCACTTCCTCCCCATGCTTACCTCTGCAGCGAACTTCCCATGCAGCTCAGAGGCTGCAGGTACCATGTTTCGGATGACTTATTTTAATGCAAATTGATCATTCAGATGCTTTTTGCAATATAAAAATTACAGCCAAGATTAAAGTGCCTTTTAATGATGCCTGCTCTGGTTTACAGCCCTGAGACAGCCAGGAGCCTGAGCTTTGGAGGGTATGCCTGGGATCCACAGAGTCTGCTGTGCTGGGATGCACATAGGGCTGGTAGATGTGTCAGGAATAAGGCTCTTTGCTGGCTGTGCACCCCAATACTTCCTGCAGCGTGCAAGAGGACACAAAATCAAAAAATCAATTTTCTTAAGCTTTTCTTTAATCTCAGGGAGGTTTACGTGTTGAATTTTTTTACCTTTCCAAGGTGTGCATTTGTTGATGAAAACCGGGGAAAAGGATTATATGGGAATTCTGCCTGGCTGGGCATGGCCAGTGCAGAGGAGAGCCCGCAGGCCGTATGTCTCCTTCTTCGGAGCATTAACCTTGTGGTTTTATAGTCCCTTGTCATTTCCATCACCTTTGATTATTCCCGTAAGCATTACCCGTGCTGACAGCAGGAGTGTTTCTGAGCACAGCTCTGCCCACCTTTCTTTCCAACCCTTCACATTTTCTTCTGACTCTTCTTAGCCAGAGTTAATTCCAATCCTCCCTTCCTACTACTGGGAAATGACAGTTGTTTATTGGTTATCTCCTTTCGTATTTTAATGAAGGGCAGGAAAGCTAAATGGCTGGATTTGTGCAGTGGTAGAAGAAAGGCTTGGTAGATGACGCTATTGTCTGCAGACACATTGGGTCGCTATAAATACAGAAAGTCTGTAATTATCATCAGAAGGTTTGTTAAAATTGAAAAGTAGAGGAATGCCAGTTATCCATTAATGAAAACATCTCACTTCCCCTGTTACCCTCAGAGGAAGCTGGCAAGCTGCTCCTATTCCAAACATTGCTCCCCTACCGCCATCCTTTCTCCTCCCTTCCTCTCATTTCCACTCCTGTCAAAGCCTGTGATGCCTCCAGCATGACAAACACACATACTGCTGAGCTCCCCCACTCCTATCTCATAGAAAAAGACGAGGCTCATTAAGTTCTAGCACTTTTAGTTATCACCAAAGTGTGTTTTAGGACCATTTGATTCCCTGCATATACCCCAGTGACCGTGTGCTCAGAGGTGAATATGTGAGAACTGGGCATGATGAACCATCACCTTGTCAATAGTAAGTGCACAGCCCGATGCTCCTTCAGGAGGCTGCATCTGCTCACAGAGCACTTTTATACGTGTGTATACATGTGTACTTACACTCACGTATCCTAAGCCCATTTGAAGGCCTGGGACTCAGTGTCAAAACCTGGATGCAATTATATGTGAAGATGGGACATTATCTGGGTTAGTCATTTTGATTATTGAAAGCACTCCTCATCTGTATCAACTACTTTAAAGTGTTTCTTTCTAAAACCAGCTTCACAGCCAACATTAATATTTCTGGGGAGATGAAGAACAGCATTTTGTACCAAGTGATAAACATCAATGCCAAAACATTCCATTTCAGAGACTTTTCCCTCTATTTCTGAGCTAAAAATTAGAGCAAAATGAGTCCATTCCCTTGAATAGTTTCATTTGAGAAGACTTAATATTTCCAGGGAATGTATCTTTAATCAAAACACATAATTCATGCCCAGCTCTTGCTTTAATCCGAAATTTAGAACATTGGATATGAAAACTCAAACAAGATTTCTCCCACACTTGCTAGTAGGATATCTACAAAGTAAAAACCTTTCCCATGTGCTTCTCAAGCCCCATCCTGAGCCAGAAGTGAAGCAGGGGGATAAACGCATGTCATTCTCTGAACACCATCTGTGCACAAAGCCATGCATTTCCCACTGTCAGAGCGGTCCCTGCCCTGTGGATGTGCACAGCCCTGTGCTGGGAGCTGCAGTCCTTGTGCTGCTCTTTCTCAGCAGCAGGAACAGGGCGCAGGGAGGTAATTTCCCTGAGATTACACCATTATTCAATAGTGCTGTTTATCTAATTTTGAATAAGCGCCTGCTCTGTTTTGGGGCACTTAGCTGAAGCATGACAATACATTCGAAAATGTTCAATTTAGAATGGAATTTTGGTGAGTCAGCCTCAGACCTCTCCCACAGAGGTTACAGTAATGCCTCTTATCTCACATTTTCTTTGTGCTTAGAGCACACAACAGTCGCTGCAGCTCAGAAGCTGGAGGATAACACGTGGTGTGGGAAGGTCCCGAGCAGAGGGAGGACCACACCACACAACTCCCTAATTAATTTATGCTGTATACATATTTATGCCACTTCACTTTAAGGGCCTTGACTTTTGCATTGCAAATGACACACAAATGCCCCAAATCCACCTGACATTTAGACTGGAGCCACAGACCATCGCTGATCACGTAGCCACATACTGAAATAACTGCAGCATTGAATATTCAGCACTTACACACCAAACTTTGGGGCTGTAAGCAGCCAGCTGAGGACAATCTGCTCTGCTCCTTGCTATTTTCATCCTTTCCTGCTGTTAGCACCCAGACCAGGAGGTGCAGTGGTGCATGAGGCTCATGAAGGTTCTGGTGGCAGAAGATGCTGACATATAGCAGGCAGCACTGAAGTGCATGTGATAATTCCATTGAAAGTCTTCACCGGATGCTTAGACATCCATTTGGGAGCTAAAATTTAGACTTTTTGAAAATAACCTTCTAACTCCTGGCATGGAAAGGTCACCGTGCTGCTCGTTGTGTCCCCAGCTCTGAGGCTGCCTCTGCTGCTGGACAGAGAGCAGTACCACTTGAACATTCAGACTGAGAGCATTGGCACTGCTGGGCTGAATTTCTCATTGTCCTTCTATTTACCTTCCCCTTTCATCTGAACTGCAAGTTTATCTTCAGGATTTTCCAGGGAATGCAATGTATTCCTGAGCTGCCATAACTCAAGAGTAAAGTAGAAAAGATAAATTCAGAGAAATATCCATCATGCAATAATTAATATGTATATATACATATATGTATGTTTTTCTCCTAACACATGCTGATGATATGCATAATAAAATTGTTGGTTATTCCTTTCTTCTTTTCAATATACAGTACACTTGAGATAATGTGATTATACAGATTAAAAATGAATATAATTCCAACTCTGAAGTACATTTAGCATTGCAGAGGTGAATCTCATTTGGGTATTGTTATTCATTTCATTTCCTATGAAGCTTTGTTGCCCAAGGCCAGAAACACTTAAATAGGTCAGGGATAACTGCCCGTATCATGCTGCATTTAGACACTTCTTTTATAAGACAGCACTTGTTTTACTTTGATCATCAGCTTGCCTGGATGTGCGTTTCAACGTTTATTTGAGCTATCCTCTGGAATTCCCCCAGAACTCCCCCCATTTGAAAATGACTGTGTGAGGGGGATGAGGAGATCCAGAGGCAGCAGAATGACTTAGCAATCTGTGCTGTTCACAAATTTGATTTCTATGTCCTGACTTTTCCATAGCCAGGAGGTTTCAGCAGAAGGGGAAAAGATGATCACTTACAGGGCCAAGCTGCAATTAAGCATTGTTTTCTACTAGTTCTGAATGCAAACCTCCAAAGCAGTTACTTAAAATTGAATTAAAACAAAATAAAAAATTGTGAACAACCCCATCACAAAATCCCAAAACAAAACAGGAGCCCCTTTCACTCTCATTGCATTGCTGGGGAACATTTGTCCTTGCTGTTGCTCACGCATTGCTTATACTTTTGTATTTGGGTGTGAGTACAGCTGCAATTAAAGCCTCTGGTACTCCTCCAGCATTGGTTCAAGTCAACCAAAAGACTTTCCCCGACAGCACTGGGAGCTGACTTGGCTCAGAATGGCTCTAATGTGCTTCCAATATGCAGTTGTAAGACTTAATTCTAAGAGAAATATGTTCATTGTTACTTAAACAGATGCTCATTTTCTGTAAGCATCACAAACTCTTCTACTACTTTCCAACCTTTGGATTTATGTTATTGACTAGAGGTGGAAAAACTGAAGATCACTCAGCTTTGGCTTGGAAGAATTAACCAAAGATCTGGAAGCTCTGGGCCTCGATCCAAGCAAGATCAAGATCAAATGAAATCAAAAGACCAAATCACAAGATTTGAAGAAATGTTTTTTTACAATAAGAGTGGTGAGGCACTGGCACAAGTTGCCCAGAGTGGGTGCCCCATCACTGGAGAAACTCAAGGTCAGGCTGGACGGGCTCTGAGTGCCTGATGGAGCTGTGAATGTCCCTGTGCAGTGCAAGGGGGTTGGACCAGATGGTCCCTTTTGACTCAAACAATTCTATGTTGATGAAAAAAAAAAAGATATATTCAAAATTAACAGTATATATTAACTCCTCTTTATCTCATTTAGCCATCACGCCTTTGAACTTTAAGCTTAGTGGGGCAGGGAGTTCATCACCCCAATTTTGCAAGCATGAAAAGGTTTATGATCTGACACCCCATGAGTGCCATGTGACAGCAGTGGGCCACTGCCAGGACCATGCAGGCATGTCCAATCTGCATTGTTCATCTCATCCAGCATCTGTGGACATATTAATTTTCAACTTGTTTTAAATTGAGTTACAAAATCATGGTCATTTCACAGCAAATAACCCCAAAGCGTGAGGCTGTTGTGCATGATGCATGATTCACTCCAGTTGATCAAGAGCTCCCACGACTGTGCCAGGAAAAGCTGTTGCACGGCTGACCTTGCACGGCAATAATTTGGGGAATGACTCAGCTGACATAATATTCCAAGAGATGAAATGCCCACTTCCTGATGATGTAGCCTCATCAGGAAGAGATAAGCACCAGAAGGCAGCAGGTCTGGTGGCCATCAAGTGCTGCCTTGAAGGTGGGTGATGCGGTGGCTGGTGAGGCAGTGGCTGGGGCTACAGAAGCAAATGCCAAAATCTTTCCTCCTTTCCTAAGCTGTAGGCAGTGCCTGAGCTCTTTTCTACTCCTCCTTGTGAATTCTATCCTTCCTAAAATTTTCATGTCATTACACAACTCCAAGTGCCTGCCTTTCTTCTGAGTGATCTGTTTGGTACTGATAGTTTACCAGAAATTTCAACTATCCGTTCAGTTTAATAGAGCTCTCAGTACTCACTTTTGCTCCATTCTGGGGGCAGCCAAAGGCATTGTGCATAGCAAGAACTACTTTTTAAAGGGAACTTGCAGTACAAGATACAAACATTACCTTAACAAGTGAAACTGATTATTTACAGGATCCCTGTAAATATAGGTGTAATTTTTCAGAAGTTGTCGTTAAGGGTCTTTCTCAGGTGTGTAACAGCAACCCCTTTCTGTCCCAAGAGCCTAAAGCTTTTTGCCAACTCCTCCCTTTCTGATTAAATAGAAATTAATAATTGTTTACCTTCCACCATTCTATGCCAGTCATACCACCAAGCAATGAGTACTGCACTTGCAAAGTTAGAATGAAAAGGTACAGTTCTTGAAAAAGAATCTGATGGGCTATCTTATTAATACCTCTCTAAAATCTTGGGCTTCTCTGAACCCAGCTGACATGTTTGAGTAGTGCAAAATATATCTCAGTGGTTTGATTTCCCCACAAAGGTCTACCTTGCTCATGGGATCCTACTGGCCTGTTGTTCTGAGGCTTAAAATAGAGCTGTCAATACCACTTTTCTTGGAAGAGTGTAGTGCTGCAAAGCCGTGATTCAGTACAAAAGGAGTAGAGACTCCAAAGAAAATATTTTGTTTAACTCAGAATAAAATGACACGAGAACGACTGAATCAACAACTGGATGTCTCTCCTTTTTGGTCTGGGCTCCTGCCATGAGATACCCTGAGGGGATTAATGGTTTCTGAAAGTCAAAAAAAGGTCTATAAATGTCATTCTTCTTGCTCATTTCTCCCCTCCTTGCCCTCACCACATAAAAGATGATTTGATATGAAATTTGTTTGGCAGATAAGTAATCTACTAAAATACCCCTGAAAAAGTCGTAGCATCGAAGTGTCTGAACACCTTCAGATACTTTGCCATCAAACAAGACTCAGCTTGGGCTCAGGCTACTGGATTATTTCTGAGACTTGTGAAGAAGTAAATAGGCAAAATGGATTAAAAAAAAAAATAATAATTCAAATTCAATCCTTTTCTCCTTCCCCCTGTACTCCCATGTCCTTTCTAGGTGACATGCTTACAGGCAAATCACCTTTCTTCATGGACTGTTAGGAGCACACCTCATTCTCCCAAGGAAACCTTACATAAGCTGTTTGGAAAGCCAAATTACAATCCTTTAGAAGACTTGTTGAGTTACAGTGTTCATGTGGCACAGTGGGATATAACTCTTGCTGTGCCACTAGGAATTTGTCAAGAGATAAGTCACTAGCAAATGATTAGTCATGTCTCTATTAATTTGTTTTGGTGCTTTCCAAACACAATGAAGTAGGACCAACCATAATTCAAAAGATGAAGGGAGTTCAAAAGCTCTTACAAATACTGCTCTTAACACATGTAATTTCACTAAGACCTTAAAAATCAGCCCATTTCTGTCAAAAAAAGAGCCAATTTTGTGGCTCTGTCCTTGGAGATTTTAAGTATGACTTCGGCCAGTTTTTCATGAGCAATAGAAAAACAGCTGAAAAAACACATTATTTCTTCCCAGTCACCAGAATCTAAACGAATATCTTCTCTTCATCCACGCTCCAGTACTAATGGTAACACTGGTTAATAATTCCTTCAGCAGAGATAAGGAGGCCAAAAGAGCAAGTGATGTACTCAAGGTCAAGGAGGAAAGGGGGAAAATTGCACTTCTCTCTTTCCAAATTCCCCTCCATTTCAGCCTCCAACACTTTTCCCTCTTATATCATGTTAGTAATATGTCACATTTTTTCCAGATAAAGAGGCATTTTAAGCTGATGTATGTCTACCTTTCCAAACCTCGAGGCACATTGCCTAACTGATGCAAGCAGTTACGTAGCAGCAGGCCCAACAGAGCCTGTTCTCCTGGAGGTCTGTGTCTCACTGAGGCTATTCCATGTCACATCCTTGCCATGCCACAACTTTGTGTTGGGAAAGGCTTGCCTGAGGGCAGCTGGAACAGAGCCCAGCTCCTCCTGCTTGAGGGAATTACCAGGGGATTGCAAGGAGATGGTCTGGAAGGAGATGAGCATGCACACGGGGCACATGCCTGCAACATGCAGTGCTCTCACCACTACTCATGGAAAACCAAGTTAAGGAGGTTTTTAAACACACCTTTCTGTGCAAATGTTATTATTTACATTTTTCTTTTTCAGAAGGCTCATTTGCAGCCCTGGAAAGACCAGCCTCATGGGTATCTTAGACAATAATTACAAGTCAGATTGCTTGGGCCAAGACATTAAATCCAGCCACATCCACCCCATTGCCAGCTCGCTACTTTAAGCTTTCATGAGCTGCTCAGTGGTTATTAAAAACAGCACATTTGCTATTCAGTACAAAATTGTCATAATATATCACGCAGAGAGAGTAAGGAAGAAGAGACTCCAGTGCCATGCAGGAGAGATGATACCACGGTTACCACAGCACCTTTGTGCCATGGGACTCACACCACCTTCATGGAGGCATTGCAGGAAAGGCAGTGCATGATGACCTGTTCTGGATTTTTCTGGACCTTCTGGAAAAGTACCATGGAGCAGGCAGGCTGTTGACCATGTCTGAGTGGATGACTAACCTTTGCTTTAAATTTTCTATGCTAATGGCACTACTGAAAGCAAAAATTGTTTAAAGTTTCATATTTTGTAGCTATCTAGAAGCTTCTGATGAATCATTGACGGGAAGTAAGGTCAGGGGAAACAGAACTGAACTGCATTTAGTTTGGATCCAGCAGCACCATGGCTAAGTAACACTTCTGGTGCAGTGCATTGCCTCTCCTTGGCAAGGTCTGCTGTGCAGCCATCAAGGTGATACACAAATCCATTTAAACTACCCTGTCTCCAAGCCCAACCTTAGCAACTTGGGATTCTTCAATCTGATTGACTTTAAGCGTGGTAATTCCTCATGTAATTAGCTTTCTGTTGTTACTACAGTTCTGTCTAACGCACTGTCAATCACTTTACATCATCTTCTTTTGTTAGAGTCCTCTCTTTTTCTTCTTGGTTTTTTTTTTTTTTTTTCTTTTCTATGAACTTAAGCTGTTCTTTCTGGCTGTGGGACTTTGTTGCTTCTACTCACTTTTAAGCAAACATTTTCAGGCCAGTTTGGAAATGGGCTTTCTACATTTCACATTCTGAATTTATTTTAATTGCTTGTGAGCTCCTCTATAGATTTCCTCTGTAACAATTCAGCTTTGCCATCAATTTTGTACCTGAATACTGGCTTTATTCCAGTGCCTTGCTTAGCTTAGTCTTTCTGCCTCAATGCTATCTTCAAAGTTGTTCTGGAGACATCAGAAAATCACCAGCTGGGATTTTTCTTAGAGGAAATAGGCAGTTTTGCATTTGTTTTTCAGAAGGTCAGCATGAGGTGACGGGAACTGGGATGTCACCAAAATCTCTCTTCAAGCCTTTGATCCAGAGGTGGGACGACACCACTTTGCATGCTACAAACTGCTTGTTCTAAATGAAAAGATGTTTTGTAAGCTCTAATGAGCTCATGGAAAGAGAATGGACTTCGGCAAGGAGGAGGTAAATGACTTTCTACATAGGAAGTCAAATGTCCAATTTAAAGTTTTACACCTGAAGAGCCCACCTGAGCCAAGAAGTAGTACTGAAACCCCCATCTCAATATTGCTCTACACACAGATAAAGAACCTGCTTCCTAACACTGCTTTTCCAGTTTTGTAAACACTGGAGATGGATAGTAAAGGTAAGAAAATCAGTCCAACGTGAACAGATCAGAGGATGAAACCATCTCACTACAACTACTAAAAAGCAGGAAACAAGTTTGGTGTCACTGGTGGGCCCCAAAAATACTGTGCTTGATTTATGGCAGGGAAACTTTCTGCAAGCACATTGGTAACAGTAGACACAGCAGGGGGAGCTTATTCAAATATTCTCTTCCACGTATGCTTTGCTGACATCCATCATCATTTAGCAGAGAGAAGATTAAAATTCCCATTAGTCCTCTTTGTTTAATTGCTCTTATTGCTTCTGTCACTTGATGAGAGCTTAAACAGTACGTGCTCTGATGTGAGGACAGCTGGTCCATCTGAGAAGTATGAGATCCATCCAGATATACCAGGGAGATACACTTCCCATTTCCCATCTCAGCCTGCCCATGTCCCAGGATGATTTCTTGAGGGCTTGCACAGGTGCTGGATGTTCATAGTGCCACATAGAAAAGGGAGCAAAAGCCCTATTCATGGTGAGGTGCTGTTGGTGGCCCTGCTTGACATGGCATAATGGAGACAAATTTGGCATATTTATGGGGATGGAGTATGAAAGACAGAATTGTTCTCTGGGGATCAGCTGGTTTAAAATGCGAGGTTCAACTAGCATTTATTTATAGGGTCAGGATCCTGTTTGTGACTACTGATGCAGAGACACAGCTCATCATTTGTTCACAATTAAAATTCAATTTGTAGACTGTCATTAAAATATTCTTCTGCTCCCAAACCAACTGCTCCCAGAAGCAGTGTGAAACCACATTAACTTGCACATCACTGTGGGTGTCTGCAAGGCCTGTGGACAGGGCTGTACACTGCAGATAGAGCCAGCAGCAGTACCTGAGCTGGATGGGCACCAAGTGCAGGTTTGCTCTGGAGGTCTCTGTAGGTTTAGTGCACCAGAACCCAGACGTGTCTTATTTCCTTCCCTTTGTGGATGGGGACTTCAAGGCAAAACACACATAAAAATTAATGGGTAGCCTGGAGGTTGGGCAGTCCCACATACACCTGATCTATGTGCCTGACACTTCTAGGCATGCTGTGCTGCATGCTAAGAGCTTCTTTCGGAAGTCACCATGGGCAGCATAAATGCTGGCAGGGTACCTTTTCCTGCAGCGTGGAGGACCTTGGTAGATATTTGTCTCTTTTAAATAAAAATAATGCTGGACTCGACAAACTATTCTTCATATGTCTCTTATGCTTCGTGTTTGCAGGCAAGAAACAGATGGACGAAGCACCAAACCTTTGGTCAGAGGCAATACCCAGGAGCTCTTCCTGCTGTTGTCAGCAAAAGCCAGCCTGGAGGACATATCCTTGAGTGACAACATCTCCACCATGCCCTCTTCCCACAGGGATAGGGGATGGCATTCCAGTTCCACTCTCTGGAAGAACAGAGAGAACCTTTTCTCCTGCTCAGCACCAGCTGAGAACTCCCAGGAAGCTGAAAAGAAATATAAAAACGCTGCAAGACTACATTTGTGCTCCAATTTTAAGAACAGATTAGGTGAGCATTTCTGGGAGTGATAACAACCTAAGTACCATGGGCAGATCCAGAAAGTGCACATGGGACAGACGTCACACAGGAGCATAGTTGGCACTTCTGATGTCTGCAGTGGCTTCTACACACCAGTGCATCATCACCCACAGTGCAACCCACCCAACTACATGAGGAGAGGACATATGCCAGCCCACATTACAGGGCCTTTGAGGCTTTCCAGCCATACTGTTTGTCAGATCAGAGTTGCTCCCCTTAACCCCTTCCCAGCTGGTCTCTCATGGAGCACCTCAGCATCAGGGCCTCCCCATGGGCTGTGGCCCAGCCCAGAGTATTGCTTCATCCAGCCAAAGATGTGCCTTCTCACACTGAGTTGCTGATGTCTGCTGGCTGCAGGTGTTGCATGCTTTCTGGGGAACACACAGCCTTTAGTGCCTGTGAAATGTTCACATACAATTTTTCCAGGTGAAAAGGACCACTTGGGTAATGGAAAGGGTAATTTGCCTCTTCCCAAAATAAGAAAAAACTGCGTTTGACACATGGGGGCTTGTCCTTGTTGCTTTTTTAAAGAATGCTGTCCCTCTGAGTATGTCTCACTGATTGTTTTCTCGCTGTCTGAGAAATGGAATCCCATGCAATGATACATAACAGACACCAAAAACACCTGAAGTCTGCAGCAGAATTGATGTCCTCCAAGCCTGGAGCAGATATCACCGGGACCTGCTGAGTGACTGCTGCATTCATGAGGGAAGGCTCAAGCCTGACAAATGTGTTTGAATTCTCTGAGTACATCAGGGCATTGCTTGATAAGTATGTAATAGAGGACATCATCCATCATGATTTCAGGGAAGCATTTGACAGTATGGCACAAAGGGAATATGATTTACAAAGTAAGACCTAAACAGTGCGAGGAAACTATTGATATCACTTACAAATCAGATTGGCAGTTTGAGGGAGAGGGTAGGGATAGGACATATTGTTGTAAAAGAAGGCTGGGGAAAAGCTCTATTTCTGTAAACAAACCTCCAAGTAACCCAAATCTAATCACCATGAGTACTTGGGATGAGAGGAGAACAAAAAACAAACATAGGGGAGTAAAGCATGCTTACCTGAAATGAGACTGCATTCAACAAAGCAAGGGAGGAGGAAACAAAAGCAGCAGGAGCCATGCCCACCTGCCACTAATAAAAGCCAGTCTGGGGCTGACTCAGCACAGCAAACTGTCCTGGGATCTCTGCAGGTGCTCTGCATCAGGGCTGGGTGCTCTGACCCAGCTGGGAGCAGGCTGACCAGCAGCCATGAGTGGAGAGGTGAATGATGAACAGAGTGGGGACATCAAGGTGGCAAAATATTTTACTGCTGATTTTGTCTGCCTGGACAGGAGGCTCTTTGGAGCAGGACCTGTGCTTTCTGGGGGCTTGTGCAATAGTTTTGCGAGTGGCTCTCGTGGCTACTGCTCTGTTAGCAAGTGATGCCCCCCCTAATGGGCTTAGAAAGGTCCCTTTGTGTTCTGTATGGCAATGCTCCTTGGGCAGATAGCAAATGTCAGCTGGCACCACTGGCACATAGCCTAAACCAGCAGAGAGGAAGCTGCAAAAAAATTTCATTTTCACTCCTGCAAGGCTGGGGGTGCAAAGCCTACAATTTGTGCTTGTTTTCTGTTTTTTTCCACTTCCTGATTATTGCCAAGTATTTCATATAGACACAGCAATTTAGTTAGATTGATGGCCCTTGTCTCCCTAGTGACAAATGCAATGCCTGCCAGACGTTTGGCTCTAAACTGTCTTTACAATCATTTTGCTTTTTCAAAAGTTTAAATGCCCACTAGAGAAAAACTTAGTTTGTCATTTAGAGAGGCCTTGGCCAAATTCGTTCACGCCTGAGCAACACCAAGGTGTGCAGCACTCCTGGAAGGAAGGGAGGTCTCCGTAAAGAATAAGTTTAAATTTACATTAAATAGAAACGTTGAAGAGTTGAGGGCAGGAAGGTGTTGAAATGTAGGGATGTACCCAGCAGGTGAGCTGTGAGTGTGCAGGCTGCATGGCAAGGATGCTGAGGGATGTGGCTTGTGGCCATGGTGGGGATGGGTTGATGGTTGGACTTGATGGCCTTAGTGGTTTTTTCCAACCTTAACAACTCCATGACAGTGAGACTGGGTGGTATTGGAGGTGCTGCATTAGCATCACCCTCTTGTGAGGCCACACAATTTGCAGAGGAGCCTTCTCTGTGAGTTTGGCTTACCTGAAGCAATGAGCTGGGTTTGGCTGAGAACTTGGGGAGCAAGAACATCTCTGCCTTAAGTAAAAGCAATGCTAGAAAGTTCCCTGAGAAGCAGGGATGCTGGAAGCATTTATTAGCTGGAAAAACAATCCAAGCCATCAACTTTCAATTCCTTTTATTTTTATGCAACTTTAACCAATAACCATGCACATTCAGGAAGAGACTTCAGGAATTAATCTCTTCTTAGCTGACACTTTAAATGTCAGCCCTGAGCCTGGAGTAAATTTTCACAGGCAAGTTATAAAACTATGAAAACAGGATTTAATGATGGTAATGCTGACAAAGCCTGAACCGCAGCAAACCTGATGGGTGCCTCTGTATACCTACAGCCAACTGGGCTGAAGAACAGAAGGGGTAGGAGCTGATTTATTGTTATTACTAGGTGCACTTCTATACAATTTGGAGACCTTCCTTTTCAGACTGGTAGAAGTCAGAATCTAGAGGCAGATTAATGTTTCTAATTTCTCCACCTGTGTTGTTTTATTCAGCTCTCCATGGCAAACCAGCATGGTAGTTGTTGATGGGCTCTGCATACTCTGTGCAGAGCATGCAGAGTGTGTTCCATTGTGTCCATCAAAATAAGGTCATTAAAGATGGGGAGGCTAAGCCTGCTATGTCTGTTAGCAGAGCTGAAATGAAAAGTATCTGGCAGGAGTGGAGTCTGGAGCAAACAAGAATTTACTTAGACTGAGACAGAAAGTAGGCTCTGATTTAGCGTTCAGTTTGGGTGTATGTTTTACACATGGGCATATAGAAAGAGAACATTCATTGATTTGCTTCAGAGCTAGTTTATGTCCTGGTGGAGCAAAGCATGTAAGTGCCTCCTTAAGTCTATTCCTGTTCAATAAAGTGCTTATGCAACTGCCTATGTCCTGCTGATATGAATGCAAGGTTTAAGCATCTGCTTAGAGTGAAATGTTCTCTTTGTTGCACTGATGCTGATGCATGCTGCTGCATTTCGAACGTGAATGACATCACAGACTGAGGATGCAGGGATGAAGGACAGTGTTATCATTACCACATCACTGCTAATGGGTCGTTCAGATCTTCTCCAGGGACGCATTTTCGATGTTACCAGCACACATACACAAGGGGTTTATTTTTAAATCTGTTGCAAATTCTCCTTCATGTAAATAGTTCTTCCTCATGTGGACAGTAGGAAAAAAAAAAGCACCCTAAAAATAATGGAATAAATCAGAGTTCTAATTTTGAGGATGAAATTTGTGTAATATTTTTGCTTGCTATGTCTATCAACAAAAATCTTCCACTGGTGACTTTACCTTTCTAGCTTTGATAGAGCATTCTGAGTTCAGTTTGAGGCACATCACAGAGACACATCCCTTCCATACCTTGGTTGGGAAATGCCCCCAGGACCTACAGCTCAGCAGGAACTGCAGCTCTGGGTGTCAGATCCATGCACTGACCTATGCAATATAAAACCCAGAATTGATAACCTCATAGCTTTACCAGGTTTTGCAACAAAATAGGGAGGGGTTCTTATTTTTGCTTTCTTCCATGCAATTATCTCTGAGATTAAAATTCACTGTTGCTGCTATTTCCAGAGCGGAGCTGGGAGCTGAGCTGAGGTTTCCTTTTATTTCAAGTGTTTTTTATTGTTGATAGTGCAGAAGAGTCATCTGTGACAATTATTTTATCCTGTCAGTAAAGCTTCCTACATGGGATTTATTTTTACAGCCAGCATCCTTCAGAATATTTCTTTTTTTTCTTCTTTCAATTCCATTTTCATTAGCAAAGCAGCTTCTGTGGGCTGTCCTCATACAGATGTTTTCATACATCCTGAAAAGCTGAGTTGCTTTGCTGACTCTGGATATGAATTGCCATCTTCTGTGCATTTCAATGGGATTAGTTTAAATCCACATTAGCATTGTGGATTTCAATAGGAATCTTACCTGGGGCATCACCAACGTTTCTGCAGACATTTGGGTCACACACAACAGTGAGTATTTTTCTGAGGTGTGAGACACAAACATTACTTGACCACAAAATGTCTTTATCAGATTTAACATCACTGGCACTTCACTTCTTTTTGGTCATATTTGTTACTCATTTTTTTCCCCCCCTTATTTTTAATATCTCATCAGTGTTACAAACTGGTGAGATCACGACCTATACAGAACTGTGAATCTTTACATTTAGGGAAAGGAAAAGCTGGGTGATAGCAACTGCAAGCATTCAGCTGTCCAAAGGCTCATTAGTCTTCCTCTGTACTTCAAACTGGCCTGAACCCTTCTATCACACAACAAAGCTTTCCATGGGGCGAAGCATCACACAGCCATGGTGTCATCTATAGCACCAAGGGTCTGGTGTGGAATTTGCCATGTCTGCCATTGCATTTCAGATACCAAGCAAACAGAAACATGTATTTCCATAGAAACTGTAATGTGCTGCCAAATACTGCCCTCAACTATGCAAATATCTCTTCTAGTATAGCCAAGGAGCCTGTTACTATATTCCAAAGAAGAAATTGATGCCGTATGTTGGTGTGTGCCAATCACTGAATGACAGAATCATTAAGAATGGAAAGACCAGTAAGATCATCTAGTCCAACCATAGATCCCTCAGTTAGGTATATCCCAGTATCACGCCTATTGTTTTTACTTTTGCATGGAGCTTGATGACCTCTGCACTGCATGGAAGACATGGTGAGCACTGCTCTAACAGAACCTTGGTCCGAGGGAACTGAGGGGCCTGGGCTGCTTGGAAGGAAAGATTTTAAAAGGGCAGCCAAAGCAGAGCTCCCAGCACTCGTAGGAAGAGGAATGAGGTGATGTCTGCCTTAGTTGTTGTCTCTGTTTTTCCCAGGCAGATCTCTAACTTTAAATGTTTGTCACATCTTTTTATTTTCCCTCATAAAGCAAGTGCAATTGCTCTGTGCCCTGTTGAAAACCCTCAGGTGGAATTGGGACACTCCATGCATTCTTCATGCCCAGGGCAAAGCTCGGGTTTAGCCGAAATGAGAACAATAACCATTAGATGAAACACGGAAATGAAAACATTGTTTGCATACACCTGACTCTTTTTGTTTGGCTTCGGATGAAAAGCTCTGATTCACTGTAAACAATTTAAGGATTCTCCTTCAGCAGAAAATCGAGACAGATTTTAAAAGTAGAACAGCTGTTTTTTCAAATGAAGCCTCAAATAATACTTTAGAAGAGTTGGGATAAAATGCTTTACATTTCCAAAAACTTTGTATTTTTAAAACTAGACAAAATGCTGTATATTTCACCCATTTTACTCCCTTCCAGTTCTTTTCAGCTGGAAGGTTCACACCTGGGTACAGTTCCTCTGAGGTGCCTGTGGTTGAGCAGAGATGCTGATTGTTATTTCAGTGAGTAAGACCATTATCCAAAAAACAATCTCTGCAGCTGGCAAAAGTGTTGAACTGCTAACGAAACCCAGAAGCATGGCTGTGGTATCCACACTTCACTCCCAGTCAATGATCTCCCCATAGGCAAAGATCCCAGTCTGCAGGTCCCTGATGCTGCAGGTTGATGCTCTTCCTTTACAATTACAGTGAGATTTCCCAACAGTTATTCCACCAAGTTGATTGGGAAGAGAATGAAGTTAGAAATAAATTCCCTTTAGCATGTTGGAGACATTGCCTTAAAGAATTTAGGTAAGTTGTGGCTTAAGTTTATTTGCTTGACTTCTGTTTCTGAAGGATGTGGGGCTTAAAGAGACTTGAATTTTTGAGTTTGTTTCAAATCCAAAACCTCTCACTGCAAGGCAGCAGTAACTATTGATGGCAATGAATGAGCACAGCAAATGAAAGTACTGACCAGCACAACACTTTCAGACATGATATTTCAAAGCACTGTTCACATTGCTGCATTACTTTTGAGGAACAAAAGCTGAAGAATCCGTAATCCTCTTCTGATAGTGGAATATTGAAGAAAAAAAAAATGAGTCCCTTACAAGAAGGCTTAAGAATGAGTGGTCAGAGCCTACGCTGAGTGCCATCTCCTTACATGCCATTTTTCACACTGTTCCGGCTTTTATTAACTATTATAAAATTGACCTCCAGTGGCAGTTGAATATTTCCATCTTGTAGGTCTGTAGGTCTGGCAGTAGAGAGCTGGGCTTGCTTACAGGTGTAAATACTACTGCAAGAGCATAAATCTAGGAATTTCACCTCACTATTGCTCTGCAGCACTCTAAAACTGAAAAAATCAATATGTATTCTAATAGACAGGAACAAATTGGGTCTTAAAGTGTAAATAGGGCTGGGTGGAATACAATAAAGTAAATTTGACTAGTGAACTGTATTAACTGTAGTGATTGTTCTGTATTCAGGGAGGATAATTTATGTAATGATTGTCAGTACTGCTGGAATTACCACGCCAGATCTTGAAGGTCAGAGGCTGAGCTGGGACCTGAGCCTTTCCAAAGGTAAAGAAAGTATTTTCAATTAGATTAAACCTCATTATTATTTTCCAAGTTGTCTCACCTTCATCACAGAGCCAACGTCTGAGAGCACGACGCCTGTTGCTTGGTCCCTAAGGCCATCCCTGCTGGGGCTGCAGCTTCTGGAGCAGCGAAGCATCGCTCACTGCTTCTTCCCCAGCAGATGTCAGAGAAGAAAGAGTGTAAGAAATATGGATCCCTTCCTCTGGACTGTGCTTGCAAAAGAAGGCTGTGATTTGGTGGGCATAAATAACATATTTCCAAAGGAGAATTTTCTGCCTTGGAAATGCTTGCCCAGCTTTGGATGAAGTTTTTGATTTCTGAAGAGAATCATTTTGGCTTACTCATTTCTCTATTGTGTCAAAATGCTTTGCTTCATAATAGCTTGAAGCTGTTTCACTTGGACTTTGATACAGTAGAATATTAGCTGTAATAACAGGATAAGTACTAGACTATAGCTGTTTTCCTTCTATTGAAACAAAAGTTAGTGCTGTATCAGAACTACATGATCCACTATGAGTGAAAAGAAACACTACCATGTTCCCAAACCAAATAAAAACAAAAACCATGTTTACAGGAAAATTCTGATGAATGTAAGTATTTTTCATTTAGAATGAAAGCAAACTTCAGGATTTTCTTCAGAACTGAAAACCTGGCCAGCATCCCCAGTGACTGCCACACGGTGCCGTGCAGGTTTGGCTGCTGAAGACTTGCTGGATGGCATCTTCAAACACAGAACAGCTTGCTAAGCCCAGCACCAGGCTCAATCTGAAGGAAGTTTGGGAGGCCCTCACCCAGAATTTATCATATTCTGTATTCCCTCTCCTTGTCTGCACAATCGTCACATAACACAAACAGAAAGGTAGGCTGCTAGAGGAGCATTAAGCATCCTTTCTGCATTAAGGAAGGAAAGTTTTGTTAATCATACCATTAAACACGTACAGGGAAGAACTGTGCTCCATAAAACAAGCAAAGAAAATCAGACCAAAGAAAATCAGACCATCAGTCAGTGAGCCCTAAGAGGAATAGGCAGGTTTGTTGCCCTTGCAAATGCTTGTGGGAATGGTCCTTGAGGTTTCCAAAAAGATGCATTCAATGTCTGTGGGCAATATGGCCTCAGCTCTTGTTGATCTTCAAAACATTATTTTGATGCAAATAAATTCATCAGACAATACATCCAGAATCTTCTCAGTAATTTCTCTGTAGTTAAGACCCGAAGAAATTTATGTATTTAAATCATACCTACCACATGAGTAATGTTTTTCTTTGCTGTTGTTCTAGAATTGTCTTCTAGCATTAATTCTTCACAAAATAAAGACAACTGAAGAATTTCTAATAAATGAAATCTGAGTGCATTTTAGGCATGGCCATTAGACTAATTAAAATCCACAGTGACCAATATATTTCAGCTGAGTTAGACCACAAGTATATCCAACGAAGCTGTTTCCATTGCCAGCTCTGTGATACCATCCTGGCAGCCAGTCCAGCTGGATTTCGATGATTTCCCCTTCTGCATATTCTGCTGTTCAGCCTCACTGTATTATATTATTGTTTATATCTATTTTCTTTTACTCAGGGCCATATTCTTGTTTGTAGTGGTTTTCCTATAGAGGAGACCACATGGGAGCTTGACCTGACCCAGAGAGGCAAAGAATAACAGACTTATTTCTATCTAGCTGTAAAAATAGTGTGAATATGCTCTACCAACAATGTCCTTCTTCAGACTGTTATATCCCACTACTAGCATTGCCAGGCAAGGCAAATCTGACTTAGGGAAGTGCTTTGACACCTGAATTAATAAACCAGAGTGGGATGTACACAATCAGTGGTCTTGGACTCCTCATATTCCTTTTAAAGCTGCTTAAAGCTGATGAACAACTGTTTATTTTCCAGATTTTTTTTTCTTGTTAAAATGTTAACTCAAAACTATTTTTTTAATCACGTTTTGTGTTCCCTCAGTGTCTGGGTGCCCTTACCTGTGACACAAGATGTGCCATGCTTCAGTGTCCTTGGGCAGCAGGGTCAAGGTCCTGGCTCAGTGCAGATCTCACATTGTGCCATTTTTTGAATGATTTTGAATGGAAGCAGAAGAACCCAGACAGATTTTGTTATCTGCAGGATCCTTGGTACCATCAAGAAAACAAAACCTGCACTGTGGGGTGGCTGCTGCAGATAACTGAAGGATCTTGGCAAAACTGAGATGCTTTAATAACAGATGGTGGAGATCAGGCTTCTCCTTCCTTCCTCCAGTGCAGAGGACTCCTCCTGTGCTGTCTTCCTAGAGCTGTCATTGCACGGCCCTGTGCTGTTCCCCTCCCTGGGACATGTCTGGGGACCTCTGCAGAGCTCCAAGGGACACAAGAGTGACCCTTTATGGTTTCATGCTCCATAGACTGAGATATTAAACAAATTAGAACCTGCATTTGTAAATACTGTTCTTGTCCTAGTGCATCACCATGCCCATCACACTCACAAATGAGTAATAGCTGGAGACAGAAACCCTCCTGTGCCAGAACACCCCCAGAGCCTTCAATTCTGCTCCACACAGGTTCCCTGAGATCTCATGCCTTTATTAACATATTTGGTTTTCAGGTGGCCAAGTGACCTTGGGAGGAAGCAGTAGCTGAGCTCTCTAGAACTTATACTGTTCTGCATCCAAGCTAAGTGACTTGAATAGTTGCTATGCCCTGTTCTACCACAACTAAATTTGGGTCCAGGTGTTAGTGAAATCCAAGGGTTTTGTCACAGCAGTGACTGAAGGAGAATTTCTCCATCGTTTTTCATTTTTAGGTCCTAAGTCTTTGAGGGAAATGTGCCAGCCTTGAGCTGAAAAAGACTTAATAATGCCCTAGCTGGTGAGAAGTAGCACATATATTGCTGTGAAAGGTAATGCAGCCTTTCTGAACACTGGCACTCAGGAATGTATGTGATGGAGGTGATCCTCCACAGCTCTTAGATGCTGCAGGCAGTAAGCAAAGTCTGGGCCATGAGAGCTGTGAAATTCCACTTCCAGAGGAATCTAAGAAAAGTAGGTTTAAAAATAAGCAATCAAACTAGTTTCATTTGTTAATGACTCAGTGATTCACCCAAGATAAAGTGTTTCAGATTGGAAGGGTTCTACTCCTGGGAGTAGCTTTCTTTGGAATCAATTGTTTTGAATGAAAATTAGAGTGCAGCGGAAACCAGTACTGATGAGACTATATCCATGGTGCCTAACTCCTTACTTCATCTTACTTGGCCCTTTTTCTCCTTCTCCTTCTCAACTATAGATCTCTTCAGTCACTATCAGCTCCTAGTCAACATAAATAGACCTTTGGCTCTTGGTTGACCATCTTAAATGCTGTCCTTCTCCACCTCTGCACTGCCTGATTTAGCTCCAAAATAAAACTGGACCCAGTACAAGAAAAGGAGAATTCAAGCTCAGTTAAGGTAGGCTTAATTTCTACCTTCCTTTGTTCTCTTTACAGTGCTCAACCCACACAACCCTACACTGACAAGATTTCAGAGCTGAAAAAAGAACTCCTGCTGGCTTTTCTTCCAGCTATTGGTGATGATGTCGTTACCTTTCCCATAAGGTCTTGCTCTGTTCATATCCTTCGACCCCTGGGATTAAAATAGAGGTGTTAAAACAACTTTGGTTGTTGTGATAAGCAGCTAAAGGAGCAAATGATGATGCTGATGCCCCTCGATTAGATCTATTGTACCAAAACCCAGAAAGCCAGCAGCCTCTAGGGCTGATCTTTTTGACAAACGTTGCAGTCTCACTCCATTTCATATTTGCTTTTTAAACCATCTCCCAAATATCTGCCCACAGGGATCTCACCCTGTGATAATGGAGGAAATGTAGTTTTGCAGAGGAACAGTGATGCAATAAATAAACTCTGCCAATAGCAGGCTACTTCAGTGCCAGCTCCAGATGGGTTTTTTAATCAAGCAGAGCAATATTGATGGCCTTTGCTTGAGCTCTTTTACTAATTGCTTTCCAACATGAACTCAGCTAAAGGTATGATAAATCCAAATTTCCACCAAATGTAAGGCTGGGATGAAGATGCATTTTGTCCACGTATAGGCAGAAGGCAGCAAACAGGAAATCTTTACACTTAAGACTCTCTTTTGAAGATGTTTTCACTGATGTCTCTGGATCTTGAAATGCATGATTTAACATTTTATGCTTTACCTCATTTAAAAGAAGCTGGCAAGTCCTCACCTCCTTACCCACCACTTTAAGGCAGTCTTCAGCACTTACAAAGGAGCTGTATTAAGTATTCAATGTTATCTGCTCATCTCCATTATGTTTACTAAGCAGTTAGTATTATCAAGTTGCTGCTGTTCCTCACACTACAGTATGAGCTGTACAAGTTCTCAGATCTGCAGCACTCATCTACAGATACATTTAATGGACTTCAGCTTCAGGAATTTGTGTTTGAATTGGTAGTTAAGAGGGATAATTAGCATAAATGTGAACACAGCTCTGAAGTGGTGGAATATGTTCAAACATTACAGAAGACTTGTAACCTGCCAGAAGACCTTTTCCAACTTACCTGCTCTTCCTAATAGGAAATATGCATTAAACATCGACCTGCTGATGAAGGAGCAGACCTTTTAGCTCATGTTTTTACTGACTAAGTTATCGCTGCTCTGTTCTCTGTCTGTGCTGAAGATGACGCTGTTTTCAGTTGCAGACTTTATTTTCTGTTCTTGAGGGTTATCATTAATTCACTCTGTCCTTGGAGAATTTTTGGGCTTGAGTTGTGCTCCAAGTTTGGATGAACAAAGCTAGCACTTTTTTACACCCAGTTAGCCTACTTTTTGTTATTTACACCCACGGACTTTTTCATGGCCTCTCTCTATTGCCCTCAACATTTCAGCATTCCCAGGAATGCTGAAATCATCAGCTGTATTCCCGTGTGATTTCAAAACAAAATCTGCTGAAGAGCTGAAGGGCCCTCACCCCACAGAGTTTGTTATTTTGGGGCAAGGATTTGGTGATCCTTGCTGCCCATGGGGAAGCTGAGCAAGATGCAAAGAGCTAATGCACAATGCTGACTTGTGACAGATCCTACCCTGCTTGGGTTGAGAAAAGCTCATTCTGTAGCCTCTTTTCTGGAGAGATGGCATAGGAGAAAGAGCTCACATTGGTAACCAACCCCATGATGGAGGAAACATCACACATCAGGCCTGAACTTGGTCTGAGCATCCTCCTTTATCAACCTCTCTGTGTTCAGGGCATCAACAGTGATCTGCCCAGTCACCCTGAGGCCAGGCTGCTTAACTGTGTTAGGGAACAGTAATTTCCTGTTGAGACAGCCAACAACCTTCCTCATTTAAAATTTTCTGTTTAATTTCATTCTGTGTTTAGATGAATGCTGTTTTCTCTGTGCTTGCCTCTGAGCTTTGGCTTTTTGGTTCTCCAAATCGTGGTTTGGCAAGAATGCAACCCAGCTCTCCTTGGTTAAACAGAAACCTGCTGCTTTCTGCTGAGCACAGAGGAGGGCCTGGCGTGATACAGCTTGCCTTCAGTCTATGATGATTTCCCCATCAAGGAAAATCTCAGTGTCAACCTATCTGTGTAAATATACTTGGAGATGTTCAGCTACAATAGAAGCAGTAATGTGCAGACACCAAGTGTTTTCATTTAGCCCTACAAGGTGCAGTAATTTTCATTACATAGAAACCACTCAAATGGCACTTCAAGGATGAGAATGCAGTGCTAACATGGCTTTCAACGAGGGCCAATTTATTAATATTACTGAAAGCCTCAGAGGTCAGCCTTCCAATGCTCTTGATGCTCCACAGCACAGCTGAAAACACTGGGTCTCCTGCAGGTATTTTCCATTTGAAGTTGGAAAGCAACTGGCAGAGAAAAGTGGGGAAAAAATGGAATGCACAAATAATGGAAGGGCTACGTGGTACCAAGCCATTTGCTTCAGCTCTGTGAACAGAGAAATAAACTTTCCAGCAGACATTTATAAGCATTTCTTTGTGTTTTAGGACCATCAGGTTTATGTGGAATGAGTCATGGTGCCATATTCTGTTTTTGAGAACAGTGACACATCCGGCTTAATTCTTTTCGAAGTTGCAGCACAGGACCTGCCTCAAGAAACCCAATCCATCTCCTGAGACAGGTTTCAACATATGCATGGGCCAAGTTCCCAGACTCTTGGGCAGGGCTTCCTCACACATCTCCCCTCCCAATCTGCCCACTTTGTTGATTTCTTGCTAAACTGAATGAAATGAAGACCAGTTAAATCATCTCCAGATTTCTGCAACTGATAATGAAAAGTGAAAAATACATTAAAGAGCTTTCCAGCAAAAATAATGATGGCCTTGTCATTGCTGCAAGGTCGTGTTTGGATAGTCAAAGAACAACCTTGATTTTCATCCTAAAACTGCTTTCATTCTATAATTTCACATAATTTTTCACCTCAGTTTTCTCCATCCAAATATGTTTTCAAAATGGTTTATTTTCAGATAAAATGAAATAACTCTGAATTGATTTCTGCTTTCAGTTTGACAAGCCAAAAATGTTTTCTCCTGGATGAAAACTTGAAAAACACCATGAGATGGAAAACAACTTCTTAGCACTCCAAAATGGGAATCACACTCCCCATCGATTTCCTTCCCCATAAAAGATGGTTGAGTCAGAGGTCAACCTCCCACAGTCTGAGGTCAACCTCCCACAGAAAAGGATCTGGAGAAGATTAGAAGAATTAGAAAAGATTTGAATTGACCAAATAAAAGGTAGGAAAATCTCCAACATTTCTGTATTTGAGGCCAATGCTGGCTATTCCCAGAAGCACGTAAAGACGTGGTGAGCATTTTTTATTGGTAAGAATCATCGCCTCATAGAATCATTAAGATCAGAAAAGACCACTAAGCTAAGGAGGCAGTAGAGTCTCTGCTGAGCAAATGGAAGAGGATGGGTCTGGCCTTCCCATCACGGTTCATTCAGGACAGAGCTTTCAGGAGCCCCAAGTACCCACAGAGCTGGGAGAAGCTGCAGATGCTGTGCTGAGCCCCTGACAGCGAGGTTTTCTCTCCCACATGCCAAGCAGTGAATCACAAAGCCTATTGTTTCTTACCTGAGGTTCACCTCAAGGGAATTGAGGTGAAATGCCTGCACAGAGGAAAGCAGGCTCACTGCAGTGGGAGTATGTCAGTGCTTTGCTGCAGCTGGGAAGGATGAGCTCCCCCAGTTCAAGTCTTTGTTAAGAGAAGCCCATGCCCTGGGGGAAGATATACAGAAAATACACACAACTCAGATTCCTTTCTTTGCATCCACAGCCTCCTTGGGGTTAATAGATAACTTGCTGCTTAAAACTAGAGTGCCCAACTAGCACCAAGCTCAGAAAATCTGCCCCTCTCACTTTTTCCCTTCACATAATTCTCTGCAAGGCTCAGCTCCTACAGCTGTTTAAAATGTGCCAATTTGATGTCTATTCATATGAGTCATTAAATTACACGTAGAATCCCATTCTATTTGACATTCCATCCAGTCTCTAGGCCAAAACGTATGGCAGCATATTGAATGCCTTAGCATGGTCCAAAAACTGAGCAGCAAGGGGACTTTTGGCTGCTCAAGGAATTACTCAGATCTAACTGCAGCAACAGCATGGCAATAAAATACAGCAGTTGCTTCCCTCCAGAAACTTCTTTTCAAAAGAGGATGGAGGCTGGCAAGAGCTGGCATTTGTCTCAGAGACGGTCAAGGGAGGGTTATGTGTGATGTTCCAAACAAAAGGGACTTGGTTTAATGTAGGACTAAGCAAGAGAGCTAGGAAAGAACAAGCAGCAAAAGCATAACACTTGATTTTTTCACCTGATCAGGACTTGACCACGTTCTCAAGTATTTTGGAGTGGGTGAGAGCTTGGAGATTTTGGGCTTTCAGCTTGTTCTTGTTTGTCTCATTATGTCAAACGACCCAGAAGAGCCCTCTTAATGACTGAAATGCAAGGAATGGTCTTGGTGCCAGTAAAGACTGAGGAGATGCTGCTATCTTTCCCCTGGCTGCAGACATGAGAGTTTCTCCCGGCTGAGTGTTAGACAGCCATTAGCTCCACATCTCTTAATGACCTCGTTTTTCCAACAGAATTTAGTAACAGACATTAAATAAAAGCAGGTGGAAAATAAGACTAAGTATCAAACACTTTTTTGCTGCATTGTCTCCATTTTTAACAGAAATGTCTCAAAATACTGCAATAAGCACCTGCCTCTCACCACCACTGTGAAGATTACCTAAGGCTGGAGAAATGCCTTGAAGACAAATGTATGTAGGAAGGCTAACTATCATTACTGTGTTGCTAATAAGGTTATTTTAAACTCAAAGTAGGTCACTGGAGGAGTTTCATTTAAAAAAAAAAAAAAAAAAACCTGCAAAACACAGTGTTTTAAACAACCTGAGCTGAGAACAAAAGACTAACAGTCTCAAATGAAAGAAATAGACCAAAAATTAAGCAGTGTCTTTTAATGAGGAATGGTGCAGCAGCTACCAGGTGTGTCCCTGACTGGATGTGAGCAGAGCCTGGGGCAGCTAGGGAGGCACTGTGCCATGTGCAGAGATAATAAAGCCTCTGAGTGCAGTCTGATAGAAAAAGGCTCCCTGAGACCTGGCAAAAGGCAGAGTGCTGTTTGGTGGCTGTAACCAATCCACCTCAAGCTCTCCTGCCATCAGGCTGCTTGCTTTTTTCCAGAAAATAATGGTTATTACTGCAGCATCTCTCTTCTGGAGAGCACAAAAAAATGTCCATATTGGAGCCAATGCAGCACTCCCAGCCATGGGAAGAGAAGGGAGGGAGGAAGGAAGGGAGGGAGGAAGGGAGGGAAGAATGGAAGGAAGGGAGGAAGAGAGAAAGGGAGGAAGGGAGGAAGGGAGGCAGGGAGGCAGGAAGCTGGCTTGGTGATTTCCACGGAATTCCCTTCAGACTCAGTAAAGGTGGGGAATCAGTGGCCACCTCCTTATGAAATACATGAAGTGAAGCACACAGATGCTGCTAACAGCTTGTTAAGTTTAAATCTAAGTAAGAGCAAACATCTAACGTGTGAGTGCTGGTGTAACTTTTCTGCAAGTAGGAAAAGTTGATGTGTGGAGTTTGGAATGCTTCCATCCATGATTCACTTTGGCTTTCTAACGCTCCAATGGTTCTGATACTTGTTCATAAGTGCACCTACCTGTAGATAAATTCAGCTGAATTATTAGACTGCACCTAAGCCAGCTGATCTCTTTCCTGGCAATGAGACACTCCATTTCTGCAGCACAGCATTCCTTACCAGTGCAATAATCACCATATTTCTCAAGTTCAGCTGAAGTGGCCTTCTGGGGCTCTTTGATATCTACTCTTATTTTTATTCACATCTGTTCGATGTCCCCCCCAGTTTATGTCATAAGAGCCCCAGGACTCTTAGCAGTTCCCCTGTGTTCTTATTTACAGTTGTGTATGCAATTAAGACCTCAGACTTCTTAGCTCTTTAAACATTTTTTAGCCATATATTCCTTTATCTGTGTATTGTTCACAGATCAAAATATTGTGGCAGGTTGGGAGCGCCTTGTTTCATAATCGGCATGAAGGAGCAAAGCTCGCAAAAACAATGTGAAACCAGAAGAGAACTGTCTTCTAATTCATTCATCCATCCTGAAAGACATATTCAGCCTCAGTTTGTTTTTATACAATATGATTTTTAATCTAATTGTCCTTTTAAGAAAAAAATCACCTCTGATTGGTGGCAGTCTGGGTTATGAAGAGAACATTAGGGAACACCACAGCAAATTGGCCCTGAATTAGAAGAAGCTGCTAAAAATGTAAAGCTTTAATTATTATCTCATAATGCCAAGTGAAAAAAGAAAATGCTGCCATTGTGACACCAACACATCTGCACTCTGTTCTCATCATTCTTAATTACGATGGCACACGGTGATGAGGTGTAAGATGCAGAAGGGTGGAGGAGGGGGTGTGGATATGTACCTGTTGTACACCTGGAGCTTTTCACATTTGCATTTGACACTCCTCTGCACATTCAGATGGATGTATTCCCAATTAGCTCAACTTCTGCTGGAGCTGGCAGAGCCAAGACAGGAGGAAATATTATCTTTAATGTCAAGGTCTTAAAATATAACCTTTTCAGAACACGGTCAGACTCTGACCACATCTGAGGCCTCTAAACGATACTTTAAAGGAGATAAATAATATAATAATAGATAATAATAAATGTCAAGTTTGTCATAACTTGGAAATGCAATTTACCTTCTCAGCCGGAGGGAATATAAGCTTCTGTGTTGTTCTTCACCATTAACGTTCTTCCTGTTAATATGCTAGGTTTCTATAATTATCAGCCCTCTGCCTGCTATATTGGTGGTTGATTGAATGTTTGGAGATGCACACTTGCACCTCAGCCCACATCATGGCCCTTGATTTATCAGATCCAAGCAGCAGAGGCTCTGCCTATTTAATAAAAATGGAGCGACTCGAGGGAGCTGTGGGCATTGTTGCTGTTTGCAACAGAAGAAATGAATTACTGCAGCTTTGATCTGTGAGGTTACCCCTGTCCGCAGCACAGCCATTAATTACATCTAATGATGGGGCGCTGCAGATAGATTTTAAGAAACTTCTTAATAAAGTTTGGGAGACAAATGCTTGTAATTGTGTGATCGGTGCAGAGTGCTGGGCAGCTCTGGGAAGCGCTGCCATGAGACCCACAGGGTGCTGGTGGCAGTGTGGGGACAATGCAATGGATAAGGGAGGGGATGCAGCTGTGCTCTTATCTTTTGCAATGCTGAGAAATACAGCCAGGGCAAAGACCTCAATTATCATGAGAGCTCATAAGATAATTAACCATGCAGACAAAACCAGCGAACAAATTGATCCAAAGCAAAAAGACAAAGGGGAGACATCAGCTATCGGTTAGGAGAATATACCCTGCTGTCCGCAGGCCCGCAGCAGTGCAGCTGCAGTGCTTCTGAAGCATGGCAAATACAGACAGAAAGCCACTGGAGCAACACGACGGTGGTTCAGATGTTAACTGCAGTGTTAATAGCCCTGTGAGAAGGAGAACTTAAAAAGGAGATCAGATCCTTTAACTGTGAGGGTCGATAACCAATAAAGGAAAAAGTAAAGGCACTTCTGGAAGCTGGGAGCCTTCATAATGCAAAAGCAAAGTATCAAATGGAAAAGACTTAGCAGATTGGTCACGTATTTAGGGGGCAGAGCTCTGCTTCACAATCTGTAGAAGTGATTTGAAAATGTCTGTACTCAAGGATTTGCTCCAGCAAAATAAGTAGATCTGCTGATGCAACCTCTCCAGAACACGTCAGCCCTTTGATAAAAGAGTTTGCAAACTGTACATCTAAATGGCAATCAAGGCCAACTTTGATTCACAGTATGAAGTGTGACAACAAAGAGGTTCTCGTTGGAATCCAGTGCTGCCAAAGCATTTCTTGCTCACAAGTGCAATTTAGAGGATTAAAGAGGGTGAAGTTTGCACCTTCCAAGGCAGAGCTAATGTTCTGTTTCTCCTGAAATGCAGATGATGCACAGTTCTCCATCTGCTGGGGCTTGCCAGGCACATCTATTGGGCAAGAAGGCTGAGCTGCTACACAGCCTGGTCCTCTGCCTGCCCATGCTCACACCCTCATCCTGATGCTTTCCTCCCCTGAAAGAAATATGAATTGGATTGAAGAGAGTCTAAATTACATTCAAAATGCAGCTCTGGAACAAAATCCCCATTCTTCAGTGATCATCATCATCATAAAGCCCCACCCAAAGTTTATTGCCTGTAGGAACAGTGTATGCATGGACTTCAGTAGCTTACAGTCTGGAAATGTGCTGCTGGAAAGTGTCTGCTGCATCTCCCTGGTCCTCTCCCATCTCTGAGACAATTCCCAGTGCAGCTGGTTGGTCTGAGCATGTGGCATGGCCAGCAGCCCTCCGGGTGTGTGGGTATTAATAACGCCTTTGTATCGTGGGATGATTAAAACAGAGATGAGAAGCAGCATCACAGCTCCTGGCGATGCTGTGGCTGCCAGCAAGGAGACACAAATGATGCAAAGCTGAGAGCATTGCTGGCAGCAACCTCATGCCTGTCCCCTTTAGGGGCCCAGACTGCATCTCCCGTGGATATGTACATTTGGACAGAATCAGGATGTGAAAATCAGCCTCTGGGAGACCCTTTCTCTTTTCCTGCAGGCATCTGCTGTATTCTGGTTTTCTGCTAACCCTGGTTATCTCAGCTGTGAAGGAGGGTGAGCCATCCATCAGCACGAGCCTTAGGCTGGGGAGGCCCCAGGGGTCTCTGGCTCTGGGATACAATTGGTTCATTTCCACCTGCAGGCTTCTGAAGGAGATGCACAATCCTTCCACAAGCAGCACAGGCCGTTCTGTCTCTCTTGATGACTGTGGGAAAATGGAGCATAGAGCAAGCAGAGGCCTCTGCATTTTAAGCACCTGCAATAACCACAGCATTCTTAAAACACCATGAACCTAACAGTGCATTTTTTTTTAACTGATTCAATAACTGCCCATTCATACAATAGCAGCTATCTATCCACCATTATTTCTAGGAATACGGAGTACAAAAAGATGCACTTTGAGGAAAAAAAGGCAGCAATAAAAGGAAAACCCACCAAAATAAATAAGAATGCTTCTAATCACACACTGTCCTGCAGCTCTTCCTCAGCACCTGTTGATGGATGCTCACACAGCTGACGCGCTGCTGACTGCCCTCACACTGCCTGCAGGGGATGCAGGAGGTGACCACGGGGCACAGTGCCTCAGCACCCTGCAGCACCAGCACATCCACCTCTGGCTCCCAGAATTTAGAAACAGAAGTACAATCCTTTTTTTCATAGCAAAACCTTTTCATTAAAGTGCATTTTTCTGATCAAGCCTCTGAATGCTTCTTCAGTGCACTGTGCAGTGCTGTGCTCAGCTGTACATCCGACCTATTTATTACCTGTGCTTCTGGTTTGGCTGTAGCCAGCATAAACTGATGCCTGTAGGGCTGGAGGATCAGCCACTGGGATGTGCTCAGCTCCCTTTCAGATCTTTATGTATTTCCCCTATTGTCTGCTGCTTCCATAGGGAACACCACGTACTTGCACCCTGATCTGCTTGCTGCAAGATAGTGCTGGGACAAAGGCTGGCACAGCCTGGATGCTGTCAGACTGCTCCTGACTCCATTCACATCTCTGTAACTGCCTTATGTTTGAACCTGCAGTTTGCATGAGCTACATCCCACCCTCTGCACTCCCAGCACATCCTGGACTCTGGGAGCCTTCCTGTATCGACAGACCCTGACTAGAGAGAAAGCTCTTCAGACAGTCATATCTGGCCTGTCCTTCCCATGGCATTTCCCTGAGATGAAGACTTGTAAGAGCAGGGACCTTCTGGGATGTTTGTTACGTGCAAAACGTAGGGTTGACATCATGGCACAATTATCTTCTTTCTGCTCAGGTGTGATCCATGCTGCACTCACTGTATCAGCCTTTACAGCACTCACCCAAGCCTGTGGTATCTCACACACAAAGCTGTCACATCCTTGCTACGTCAAACACAGCCATGTGGTTCGGGGGGAACAGTTCTCCCAGATGCTGATGACAGGCATCAAACGTCCCTTAGGTCTGAGAGCCGAGGCTGCATGGTTCTGTATTACATAAACTGCCCTAATCGGCACCCTTGGTTGTCAGCTGGCAGAGGTTCTGACTTCACGTTGACATGCTGCCAGCGAATAGTGTGTTTCTCCCCTCTTTCTTTACCTTATTCCACTTTTCTCCTTTTCCCAGAGCCTCTTGCTGTCAGACATCCATTTCTCTCCCTAAATCCCTACAGGTTTTAGGGACAATATTTTAGAATCTCTGAGTTGTCTTCTTTTTGTGCTGTAGTGTTTCATAAGGAAACACTTGGTGCTGTGGAGAGTGAGATGAGTTCATGTGCTCATGATGTGCTCTGGAGAGCGATTACAGCATGAGAAGAATCAAGAGTTCAGAGAGGGATGTGAACAGACAGAGGCACGGAAAGCTCAGCTCTGAAGTAGAGTCTCTCCTTCACTTGCTGGGAGGACTTTTGCAATGCTGTGTATTGCTCTGCAGTGTTGCAGAGCCCAAGTGTATTGGAATATGTAATACTGGGCAACAGTTATTTCCCTAAGAAACTCTAATGCTCACTGAACACCTGTATGCATCAATAAACACATGGAAAAAAAAAAATTAAACACTTTAAAATAAATTGAAATCTCACAAATAAATTGTGCTCTGAGAGGAGAGAATATATTTCTGAGGTAAACAAAAAAAGTGCAAAGCATTTTGATGAAGCTGAAGGCTGGTGAGCACTTCTTGAGCAGAGGAGCCCTGTCAGACAAAGCCTCGGCAGCTCCCCTCTCTCTCTCCCCCCAGCTGCTCTCCTGCACTTTTTTCACATTAATTCTGCAGACACTCCTCCTATGGACCCTCACCCACACACCACAGCTCGGGTTGTTCTCCTTGCCAGTGTCAATGGCAGAACAAGGGTGCAAGGTGGTCCGATGGTACCTGCTGCATAATGTGCGCCTAATGAAGGTTCTTTGCTTATTAGATGACGGAAGGGAGCCAGAAAAGGAAAAAGGGTTTTAATTAGCTCTCCAAGTCTCTAAGCCAAAGGAGAGCTTTCAAATCACAAACTGCATGCTGTTACTGTGAATGGTACTGGGCCTTGTTTCAGCCCTGTAGCAGCAGAGGGCATAATTGAACCAAGTCTGAATTTCCTGAGCTTTCTGATTGCATTTTCTTTCTGATAAGCAAAAAAAAAAAAAAAATACATTACTTTGCAAATGCAAGACAGAGAGACCCTCCCATCTCTCACGGATGATAACATTAGCCCTTTTCATTAACTGGTAGCCCCGTGAGCTCCTCTAACAGAAAGTGCTGTGCAGGTGGCTGAGATTTCCTCTCATTACAGTCTAATCCCCTACGAAGACCTCTCAGGCTGGCAGTGCTGCCCCAAAGCATTGCAAGGCAGCTGAGGAGCTGAGACCCCTGCAGTGTCCAAGCACCTGGCTGCTGGTCTCTGGAACCATGGAGGGAAGAGATTTGGCCATTCCAAATGTCTTAATTTCTAGGTCAGCCTGGAAAAATGGTACAGAGAAAATCAGTGTGCATTTTCCAAAAATGTGAAGGAAAAGCCCCCACTTCTGAGACAATTTTGAAAGAGCTAATGGAAGAAAAGAAAAAAAAGAAAGGTAAATTCTTTGTTTCAAAGAGGGAGTTCTTTGCTTCTTTGCTTGCTCTCAAACCCAGAAGAAGGCAAAGCTCCTGGGGATGCTTGGCTGGCTGGGAGCTGCAATGTGCTGATAAGAGCCTCTCCAGCTCTGCTGGCAGCATGGTGTCCTTGTGCTGGGGGTCCCTGGCCCTCCTGCTTCCAGCCTTGGCAAGGAGGAATGCAGGAGGAAAGAGAAGGCCAGCAGTACCACAGCATATGGGATGCTGTGCCACACTGCCATTGCCCGTGCCCCCTGATGAGGCAAGGAACCATGCATTGGGCCCAGCAGGTCTCACTGTCCTGACTTCTCACCTCTGTTGAACTTTCTGACATCATCTCCAAGTTTTCACAAGAGCCCTTTCTTAACCATCATTAATAATTTCCCTTGAGGACACCACAGCTAGCAATCTGTTGATGTCCAACCCTGTTAGCCCCAGTTTCTCAGAGACTTTGGTACAAGTCACTGTTGAGTAGTTTAAAGGAATAAACTTTGGTGGAAGAAATGAGAAGTGCTTGGCTGCATGTAGCTGACCGTGTGAGGAAGGAAAGAGCCTGTTTGTCCCAAGCCTAACCAGACATGGTTCCTTGGCTCAACGCTGCTACCATCCTACCTCATTCCTCCCCTCAGCTGCTAATTAGCTTTATTCTCCATGCTCTTCATACAAAGATAGTTCTGGTGTTATAAAAAGAGCTCTATATTTAAGCCCATATTCAGAGTTGATGCAATTTAGCACCTCTCCTTTGCCTGCCAGCATCCAGCATGTTTGCACAATATAAGGGAGTTTCTTTACAGACAGCAAAGTATTAAGTCAGCAGTGTTGGCCCAGCTGGGAGGTGCGCTCTGAAAGCCATACCAGGTAGCAGGTGGCAGGTTTGAAGCCTTCACCCTCAGACAGACCATGGGTACTGAAACCCTGGATGCATTCAAGGCCAGGTTGGACGGGGTCCTGGGCAGCCTGGCACAGTGGGTGACAACCAGCCCACAGCATGCAGTTGGAGCTCAATGATCTTTGTGGTCCCTTCCAACCCAAGTCATTCTATGGTTCTCCTGCACAGGAGCATGGAAATACCAAAATGGTGTGCAACACCAGCTCCACTCCCAGAGCCTGTACACACCACCTATGGACAAACACTTGACTCATTTCCTTCAAGTCTTCACAAAGTTATTCTTCATCAACAGATAATATATATGATGGTCACGCACTCGCCAGTTCAGCAAAGGTACTACGTTAGAGCATCTGTAGCAAAATAGTGACCAATATTTCCGTGATGTATTGAAGTAATACCAGCTCAGCATCACCTTCAGCAGAAAACAAAGCACTGAAATCACTCAAAGTGCTTCTGAACTGAGAAAA
This sequence comes from Centrocercus urophasianus, assembly GCF_019232065.1. NCBI lineage: Eukaryota > Metazoa > Chordata > Aves > Galliformes > Phasianidae > Centrocercus > Centrocercus urophasianus. The sequence goes on along the minus strand of NW_024884778.1, from coordinate 6,434,231 downwards.
TACCTTCCCAACGCTCTTAATACGTATTGCAATGGTCTGTGGAGGTGACCAGTGGTTGGAACACTAGACCTGCCTGGAGGAGCTCGGTGACTGCGTGCCAGCCCTCCGTTAATAGGCACACGGCTGCTAACGACGCCCGGCGCTGGGGAGAGGGGGTCGGCTTTGCAAAAGGCGACGTGCGGCCCCATCCAGTGGCAGCTCGGCAGATTGCAGGGGACTGTGCTTCAGGAGGGCGCCGAGCTGTTTCGGTTGCTCTTTCTCCTATTGCGCTGCAGCAGTCAGAGTGACCGGTGAAAAGCTCTTTTGCAAATACAAAGCGTGCTGGCTATTTTCAGCAGCACGGATTTGAATGGTTGCATTTGCTAAGGGCGAAGCTTAGAAGATAGGAATTTTCTTTGCAACAGTGAATTCAGTTAATTTTAAAAGTAGTGAATTGCTTTCTCTGAGAGTCACCGTTGATAATAGCAGATCTTCATGGAAAGTGTTGTCAGGTTTGTAAGATTCTGGTATAATATACATGCAATTATTGAGTGCAATGCAGAGAAATTTGGCTCAGATCAAAATATATGTCTGTGCCTCACACATAGTACAGTTACCCTACGGGCTGCGAAGTGTGTTACAAATGATAGTTTGGGTGTAATGCTCAGTTTCAGCTCCAGCTGGGGGTGCAAACCAGCACATTCCCAGCCCTGTAGCTGTAACCCCCTCCCCAGGCTGGTGCAACCTTGCAAATACAGTTTCTGGCTTTTGGAAGCAATGCAAAATGAAATGCAGATTATTAGATGCATTACACAAGCTACAGGCTTAGAAATTGCAAGTGCATATTTCAGTACTTGAACATTATCTCAGCAGTAAAGGGTAATGAAATGTTGCTGTTACTGGCACTGAAATGTTGTCCAGGTTTACACATCTTAGGGCTTGCAGTGAGTTAACAAATATTTGAGATCTTGTTCTCTAATGCTGCCTACGTGGGTAGGGAAGAGTGGGGAACAGGCTCTGCTGCCAGCAAGTCCTCTGCCTCAGCTCAGCTCCGTTTCAAGAGCTTTTCAGAAGGAGCAGACAGGACAGAAACAATGGGAAAGTCATGAGAAAGTCTACAAAACTTGCAGATGAGAGAAGTTTCTGGTGGCCCTTGCTGTTGCTCATGAGCTGTTCTTGCTCCACGTGCTGCTGTGTGGTGAGTGATGGAATGGCGGTTTGGCACTGCTCACAGCAACCTGTCCAGCTGAAAACACTGCTCCATCACCCACCAGAGATCCCTGCTTTAACCTGAACCAACCCCAGCCCATTTGTGATTAACATCAGCACACCCCAAGTCTTCCCATCGGGTAGGTGCTTTCCTTGTTGAGTACCTGAGAAGAGATTTGCAAGCAGTTCTGTGATTAAGTCTGCTGATTATTTTCTCTCCTCCTCACCTTCTGTTATGTTCATTTAAGGAAATATCAATCTAAAAACAACTTCTGTGCAAATGAATGCAGACACCTAAAGGAAAGACCAGCTGATCTGCATCTACCTCAGCTTGATGTATCCCACAAGGAAAAAAAACCATAAGTGAAAATCAAAAATCTCACTTTTGCTCAAGATTGACCTCTGGATTCAGAGCACTGCTTTTTGGAAGGACAGGGAGAGACCCCACACCATCACTCAGCTACAGGGATGCTTGATGGAGATTAACAGAGGGCAGGTTAACAGAGCTGGCCTGAAAGCAGTTCAGGCTCCAGCATTTCCCCAAGAAATTCAATACACTTCCAATAATCTGCTGAAAGGTCACTGAATAGTGAGTAATTCTGCAGGCAGCCGATAGCAAGATGATAGCATTGCTGGCACGCAGCCTACGCGCTCTCGCAGCTAACTTGCTAAGTGAGGCCATTTCCTCTGCAAGACAAAGCTTGGGCTAGAAACGTAACCCTCTCACTGGGAGCTGGGATTTTTGCTTTAATTTTACGATAGAGGATCTCTGACTTCCTCAAGGCACTCAGCTGGATCCTGGAAAGAGAAAACTCATGGATGCGTAGACCTGACCACTGAGTCTCAGTGCATCTGAAACAGCAGCCAGAAAAATAATAGCATCACTGGGGAAGCCATTGGCCTGGAAGCAGAGGCCCTGTTTTGGGATGCATTTGGGCAAAGAATTGGGGAGGTATAGGAAGGCACTGGTGCCAGAGCACCAGACGCTGCACCCCGGAGTGCTGCATCCTCCAGTAAAGGGCCATAGAGATGCTCTCCAACTCAGCACAGTGGATGGGCTGTATGTAAAGCATTTGGGGTCAAATTCTTGGCCAGCATCAAAGACTTCTGCTCCTGAGGTCAGTTGTTGAACAAGGACCCATTTCAGTCTGAGGAAACAGCTGAGTTTTGTGTTGAGACAGGAGAAAAAATGCAACTGCTTCTTTGCTCTAACAAAGTCACTGTTCTTTACATTCCCAAGGATCTCCGACAAGACCTCTGATCTACTGTGATAAATAGAGCATGAAAATCAGGTTTGGGCTTCAATTTTGTCCATGACGTTAGCTCTGCCTTCCATTTTTTCTCCTGCAGGGTAAAGTTCTAATGAAAAAGGCAAAAGTCGCTGTTAATAATCTGGGTATTATTTTTCCCTCCCTTTCTTCCAGGCCTGACCGTGGTGGATTTCAGAAAGAATGAGTCTGCAGCTTGGAGCTCTCCTGCAAGCCTTCATTGCTCTGCTGGCCGAGTCACCGCAACATCCGCATCTCCCAGCTGCAGGATCATCCTCTTCCCAGTGCCCACACAGACCTGCTTAATGCCCAACTCCTCACCTCAAAATAAAATGCACTGGTCAAATTCTTTCCAGCCAGGAAGCTCCATTTTCTCAAAGCAGGAGGCTTCCATGGGAATGCTCTGCCTCTGTTAGGTGAGCACTGATGTTGGAGGCCTCAGGTCTGCATCACTCACCCAGGACGCAGGTCATATCTCCCCAGCAGGGCAAGGGTTCTACAATCTTTTACATCAAGGCCAATTGTCCCTGGGTATCCAGAGTGGGCGGTCATTGCGAGAAAGCACCTAGCTTTGAGTGTACTGGGAGCATTCCCAAACATACTCAACTTGGGTTAAAGCGGTAGGCAGGCTTATCCAAAGCTGTAGAAAGCCTGATGGACTTATCTTGCTGTGTGTTTCCCTGTATTCACTCATCTAAAGCAACACACAGCGCAGAGGCGTCTCACTCTTGAAAGGGGCTGGCAGTGAGTGTGGGTAGAAGCACGGTGTGGCTCTGATCGTGTTATCAATCATCCCGCTGCGACATGGCTGTCGGTGCCACTCAAGTGGCTGCTTGACTGAGCTGCCCACATTTGCCAGGAAGCCACATGGCCCAAGCAGCTGCTGAGCAGTCGGCTAAAGCAAATGCTGGGGGAAAGCAAAGCGTTCGGCCACTTTTCCTGAAGAACTGCATTTAAATTTGATGACAGGCTGGGTTATCAACCCCTAGTTTAATTGCATGGGGGTGGTGAGGTTCATCAAAGTTGGATTGCTGCTGGGTTGGGCTCCATCCTGAAGCATTGTTTAGGAACATTTTCCAGAGGATTCTTTTGGAACAAATTTTGGGATCATAGAATGGCTTGGCTTGGATAGAGACTTAAGATCGCCTAGTTCCAACCCCACTGCCATGGGCAGGATTGCTACCCATTAGACCAAGACGCTGTGTGACTGGATGGTCTACTCACCAGCTGTGGTCCTATACATGCTCCTTTCAGCTCTGTTTTCTGTGGGAAACCTTGCTTGTTGCTAACGCTCCTTACCTCCCAAAAAGCTTTGAGATCCAGTGATGGCAAATGGTGTCTGTGAACAAGATATTAGTGCAATTAGCCAGACTTGTTAAGTACTTTCTGGCAGGTAATGAGTACATGCCATGTGTCTGTATACTAATTCAGCAGCTTAGCAGTGTTGAAAAAAAAACCCTAAACACTCCTGTTTTCTAAACACGCTCAGTTTTGAAGAAGGGAAGGAAGCCACATCTGCCTTTGCAAAGAGACGCCATGTGAGTGTGAAGGTGAGAGATCCACTATTTCCATCAGCAGACATTTAGCATCCTCCACATGTAGACAGCCCAAGTGAGGGCTGTCCTGCAGCAAGCTTTGGCTCTGGATGTACCATTCAGGTGATGAAAGCAGCCACCCTGGGGAAGCTGGGATGTCACTGGAGGCAGGTGGCAGAGCACCCACGTTCTGACCGTGGCCACAAGGACAGCAGGGCTAGAGCTGGGCTACAAAAAGCCCCATGCCTGAAGGGCTATGTGAAGTGCCCTAGCTCCTACAGCCACCATGAACTCCCTGCTGCCTTCTCTCACATGGCGCCTCGTGGCAATGGCAATGCCTCCTCTCCTTGCCTTTCCTGTCTGGGTTGATCCCAGCCATAAACGTACAGCCCAAGTGTGAATCAACATTGTGATTCATCCTTCCTGCAATGTATCCTTTCACTGTGATTAAACAGCTATTCTGGAAGACATGAACTTCACTTAAGACTACATGGTTTATTTGGGTTTGGGAATACAGATGCGGTCCTGTTCAAACTGCCATGCCTGGGAGCCAATGACAGAATACAAAAATAGCTTATGCTGTCAGCATGGCTTTTTCTTATTTGTATTCTGAGTATCATCACTTTGGCAGGCACAGGAAGCTCTTCTTGTTTGCATTTTATTTTGCCTGCAGAAAATTTACAGTTCAAATGACTTCTCTATGCTTCATCAGACTAATCAGATGACAAATTGCTTGAGCTACAGAGAAGAGACCTCAGACAACAGAAAATATTAATGGAAGAAAAAATTAAATGCATGCTTTTGGTAGGAGTGAAGATTTTGCTTCACAGAAATCTCGGTTTTCATGTTTTTTCATTCTACTGTGGTGTGAAGATTGGTGAAATGTAAATCAGATTAATCTGATTACAAGGATCTACGCGCTCCGCATCGTCATTTTCTTCAGTGGCACAAAACCTCAAAACCTTCCCTCCCTAAGCAAAAGAAAGGGCGATGTTTATTTATTTATTTATGCTGCACTTTCCACTTCCACTGAAGCCTCATAAAGCACTGAGAGAAACTTGTTTTTTGCTCATCTTCTTTATTGTTTTTGATGGCTGGCCGCTCCCCAGAAAGCATGCTTTAACAAATACCCAAAGATCCATCTCCTGTTCAGCAGGGAGCGGGGAGATGGGTTGGGTTTTCTCTTCCTTGTGCTGGCTGACCTTGCCTGGAGTGGCACAGAGCAAAAGCAATAGAGATACATTGCCCCAGTTTTCAATAGGAGCCTTACCACTGACTAAATGTCAGTTTTGGAGCTCTGAAGTGCCCTTGAAAATAAGTTTACTCTCAGATTTCTATGAAGTATTATTTTCTGTGCAAGGACTTTCTTCTGGTCTGGTGTTTATTTTTCAGGCAGGACTGTGGCACCATCTTCTGGATGACTCTTTAGACAATAAAAAATAACCCACCAAAGGCGAGGATGATTCTTTATCATCCCTAACAATAAGAACAGCTTGAATATTCATTGACTGTGCACTCCTGATTACGGCAGGCATTAAATCATTTAATTATGCCATCCATTTTGGAAACGCTAAGAGCTAGTCAAACTCTTGATTGCAGAATATTGTTGCAAGGGAATACAGATTTTGCTTCTGTAGGGATACTCCTGCCCAGAGTTCTGATGAAAGGTGTCCTGTGGATTAAACACAGGGGCACAATTCTCCCTGATGTGAGGGAAGACCAAAGGAATAGGGGTGAAGGTTGGCTTTCATCTGACACAGTAGGTGTGAGCTTTCAGGAAAAAATCACTGATTAGGTTTCTATTCTCTCACCCCCAAATTAAACTATTAAACTCTAAAGCTGTATGGGGAGAGCACAGATCTCTGCTCCATTCCTCTCTCCTCAGAATAAAACTCAAGCTGTGTAATGGAGCACAGGAGGCAGCTGTTTCTCTCTACAAGATTAAGGTCTACCTGTGCAAAGTAGCACCACAGAAAGGTTTGCATACCACGGTTATAAAATGCATCAGGGAAAGCATATGCATAGCATGATTAGGGAAACTGTACAATGAGTAATGAGATCTACTTAAGCTACTCATTATCTCTGGTGTTATTTTGATGTCTTGCCTGAAACTGAAGTAAAAGGGAATTTCATTTGGCATATAAGTGCTGTGCTGTGTTCAAAACCTCCAAAGAATGCAGGTCCAGATGTTGCACCAGAGATTAGAGAGGGACTGATAGTGTGGAAATGACATGCAGATGTATTTCAAATCTCTGTATATTGATGATATTCAGCCATGTTTGCATCACCTCTCTCTTTTGATTTTCTCACAAAAATGTGAATGACAGGGTCTGTCTGTAGAGATGCTGAGCAAGAAGCTTTCATCTGTGCAAAATCAAGGGCTTATTCACAAAGGAGTGCATTCCTCCCACAGAACCATTGCTTCTGTCTAAGCAACCACACAGCCACCTATGGAGAAGGGAACAGAGGCCAAATAGTAAATCTGATAAATGTCCACTATGTACTAGATTTTCTGGGCAAGGCTTTCAAACAAAGCATTTTTGTACTCCATTCCTCCATCTCCTAGCACATGACCAGGGCTGTAAATTACTCTAGAGTACAAGTAATAAATTCCATCTCTGTTTTGCTCAGAGTTTAAGACAGCCAGCTTTGAAACTTGTATGCCCATGAAGATCAGGGCTAGGCTTTCCTTTATTCAGGAAGAAAAGACGAATTGTCTAACAGTGACTTTGGATAACATGAGGATGCTTACCCATGTCCTGCAATGCTCCTGGTCAGAGCCCAGGGGCTGCCCAATGGGAAAAAAATAACTTTGTGCCACTGTGGCCAGCACCAGAGCTCATAATGGCAAGTGAACTGAAGTGACCGTGTTTGACTGAGTCAGGGGGCTGCTCTGTGGTGCCCACAGGTCTCAGGATTTAATCATAAGCCTTGCAGTATTTGTTGTTATGGTGGCTCAAGGAACAATTCAAATAAAAAATGTTGATCCCTTCATATCCTAAATCTGACTGTCAAGCATCCTGGCTGTGTTTTAGCAAGTTGCGTTTTAACGTGCCAGATTAGTTGCTATGCATAATGAAATTGAACTGCTGGAAAATAAAGTAGGAGAGCAAGAAATGACAGCAGACCCTGAAGTTCCCAATGTGAAGCCAAGGTAAGTGCAAGAAGCTGACATAAAGCTGAGAAAAGGTGCAGACAGCCATGGCCTCGCTATGCAGGAGCCATTTGTGGCTGTAGAAAATGACATCTGGTCTGGGATAATCTGCCTACGCATACAATGGCTTTATGCGAGGAAAATGCCACGGATCTCAGAGGACTTGTTCCAGATTTAGATCTGGGATCAGGAGGGTGACTGCAGCTCAGCTGAGGGCAGCTGCTCTGGAATTCCTGCCCTGGAGCACCTCAGAGCCACTGCCAGACACTCTGGGCAACTGTGAGCAACACTGCCTCGTGCTGCACTGGGTCATACACAGCCAGGAGAAGACCCTCTGTTGGCTGAATGAACTGCCCCAAGGCAGAAATTTGGCCTTTTCCAATTTACTGACACATGTCCAGTCCTACAGCAGTGAACTGCCTGGGGCTGGTGCCCAAATTGTAACCAATGGGATGAAAGTCATCCTCCAGAACTTGCTTTTCAAAACCAGAGGTGGAGGACATCACCCTTGATCCCTACAAGGGATACAGCCGTGCAGCCCCGGAATAGAGATGGCAACTGCTGTGTGCTGCTGGGCACACCAAAGCCAGGTGATGTCAATGTAAAAGAATTCTGCGGTCCCCAGACCAAGTCCCACATCTTCACCATGGCAGCAATAGGGTCAGCACGAGGGGCAGCCTGGCTGCAACACATCTTAGTTGAATCTGGGAGGAGACAAAAGGGATCGTATCAGGGTGCCTTCTGATTTATTTACACAGCCTTCAAATCCAGATTGTTGAACACTAGCACGAGGATGCTCTACAGATATATGGGCCCATATATCAGAAGTTCTGGTATATACAGGTCATTGAAATGAACTACATGGACTTTACAAAGATCAAGCTGCTCTAGAAGTTGTTTCTGCCAAGGCAGATTCTGAGAAAAGCAATGCAAGGTCACCACATTTCTTTTGCTGACAACAGCCTAAGGGAAAAGGGATCCTCTGTTTTCTTCTCTATCTGCCCCTTCCTCCTCAGGCCTCCCAAATGCTCTCAGACAGCCTGAGCTCATCACTTCTCCCAGATAAGTTATTTCAGAAGCTCAAGTCTCTGCTTCCCATCCCCTTGACAGATTCTACAAGAGCTGCCATAGCCTCCAGCTCCTTCCGCACCTGAAGAAATCTCTTGCAAGACTTCAAGTGCTTCTGAAAACTACAGCAGAAAAGATAACCAAATAAAATCTAAGAGACAATAGGAGACAAGATATAAGGAGAAAGACAAAAAGATGTTGCAATATTTCCTTCTGCTTTTTGTTAGGATTTTTTTTGAAGGTCTCAAGGCTCAAGATTCTCTTTCTCTTAAGAAAAAAAAAATGGTCTTCAGCAAGAAAAGAATGCAACATTCTCCTAGGAAGGACACAATAATAAATAAGACTGATGCCAGAGATGCTCAACAAATGCAGACAGGCTTAGGGCCAACCTAGTGCCTAACTCTGTACTGCTGCTTCAAGCAGAGCATTACCTGCCTCTCCCCACAAATCCTCTAGCAGCCATTAGGAGCTATACATAGCCTTCCTCACCCAGCCCTAATTGACTTAATGATGCCTCTGGGAGGGACTAACTCAATATAAACCCGCTCTCCAGCAAAAGCCCTTTGTATCTCCTAATTGCAGCTCCTCAATGTTTTTGCTTTGGGCTTAGTCTTTCTAATTGGTCTTTTACATATATTTGTACGTAGGGTTTTTTGTTGTTGTTTTTTTTTGTTTTGTTTTTTTTTTTTTAGCTTTTTATTTTTTTATTTTTTTATTTTTTCTGTTAGTCTTCTTTTTCAGTTTGCCTCTTCTTTCCTGTGCTAGGCAGTTTCCCTTCATCATGTTTTTGTGTTATTGCTCTGTTCTGCAGGGTCCCCTTGCATTGCCTTTTCCAGCAAGGGAGAAGGTTTGTAAACTACAGGGTTTAGTGCTGTGCTCTCCTCTTCTGTCCACTAACTTTGTCCGAATGAGATTTCCCTGACAAGAGCATCCAAGTAAGTCACAGATGTTACTGTCTAACACAACTGAGCTTTCACCAGTGAAACCTGCTGACTGTTTCAAGCTGACTAGGAGTATCCTGCTTGCTGCTCTGACCTTGCTGGAGCTGCATGGCAGATGATGCTTTGCTTCTCAACCTGACCTCATCTGTAGCTAAGCAGCAATTTTTGAGGAGCAGGAGCTCTTGCTGCTCACCAGAAGTGGTGGGGCATCGTCCCTCATCTCCAGGCTGTGGGTATGTGCAGTTACATGAATGTACCCTGGAGGGTGTTTGAGAAGTTTCCTGCCCTCTGCCTTTTCTATGATTATATTACACAGCCAGCTGTGAAATTCCTTCCAGATTGCAGGGCTGTGCTGGTGTGCATTGGGGGATTTTAGTGAGATTGGTTTCCTTATCCCAATTTGTTCTTCAGGAGATTAGTATCTCCTGTGCATTGCATGGCTTTACATCCCAGAGTAAGGAAGAGAAATAGATGCTCACCTGCTGAGAGAAGGAGCAGGGAAGTCTTTCTTGAGATGTGTGCCTAACTTATCCCTTCCCAAGGATGCAGACCATATGTGTGTCCTTTACACCAGTACCTGGAGGCAAGGTTTCTTCATGTTATTTCTCATCCAATCATCATTCCTGGAGCTGGCAATATGAATCCTTGGCAGCACCAAGGTGCTCTGGTGCTCCGATCCCTTGTTCTGGAAAGAGCTCTAATGTGAAAGAGAGCAAGGTAGACTCAGGCCTCTTGCTTTGTGTAATGTGGGGCTGGGGCAGATCACGGATGGTTTCTAAGCAGGGCAAGTACCCCAGAGCAGCCCTTGTTCATGGAGCCATATTTTCAAGTCAGTGCACTGATGTTTTCCCTCTCCCTTTAAGAAAATAAGGCACTTAAACCTTTTCTTTGGTAAAGGATGCAAGGGGAAAGTAGGTCATATTTGAAGGATCCCAGCCCTGACAGTGTCCCTTTTAGAGCTCCAGACCCAGGTTTTTAGAGAGACAGGATCCGACTGTGGCAGTGTTCCTGTGTACCAAATCACTCTGAAGGTGCTCAGAATAAATTGCAGTCCCATGCTTTCAAGGGAAGGGTTTGGTTGCCAGTGAAATAATTACAAAATGGAGCTATCCCTGCTCAGCTCCTCTGACACTGAGCTGGGTTTTACCAGGAAGCAGGGCTGTTTTTTTACCTTTAAATATTTTAAGCTAAATTAGCTGGAACCTAATTACAGAATGCTTTTGATTAAGTCAGGCAATACTCTCTGGCAGGTAGGATCAAAATTGACAAGACTTGATGTTAGTGAAGGATTAAGAAAGAAAAGAAAAATGACTGATTAATTTTTTAAAATCAGACATAATTGCTCTTTGTGCACTGTGTGAAGGTTTCAGCACAGCAAAGCCTTTCGACTCAGCAAACCTGACTTTCAATAATGATTTTCAATCTAATTTCACATATGCAAGAGCAATCCAAAAGGAGACATCAAAGATGATTGCTATAGAGATCAGGAGAGAAACCACGGTAAGTTTTTTGTGAGATCTAGGAATTGCATTCAGATAGTTTGATCTGTAGCCGCTAATGCTTGTAGGTCAATATCAGCCATGCAACTAAACACTGGTGCTTGACTGAATCCCTATGCCTCTATGAGGTGCTCTGTAATTGCATGCATTCCACACTGCAAATGATCCTTCTACCTGCTTACTGACTGTTACTGGGAAATAAAAAGTTGATTCAACAAAACTAACTTCAAACAAGAATATTCTGTACTTTCAGCTTAACGGTGAGCAATGGTCAAGTTGCTCAATTAATTGGAATCCTGACATCTTTTAATTATGTATCTGGCAACATATTGAGGATGTCTTTTTCTAAACTGAAATGATCACACACGGATTTCTGTTTATGAACATTTTTCAGGTTCTAAAGTTGGAATATACCCTAATACTGGGGCCTTTGAGTTCGGTGACTTCCATGTGCTTGAGGGGTACTGCTGTTCCCATGTGGCCCTGTCTGTGGGGGGGATTTGAATCAAAGAATCGTTAAGGTTGGAAAAGACCACTAAGAACATCCAGTCCAACCATCAGCTTAACCCTGCCATGTGCCTCAGTGCCACATCTCCACGGTTCTGGAACACCTCCAGGGACAGTGATTCCATCATCTCTCTGAGCAGTTTGTGCCAGTTGGGAAATGAAGTTCCTTGGGAGACAAGTTTTTTAAGGATTATTAATGTGTGGGAGTGGATGCTTAGAATTTGGAATCAGAGCAAGAGAGAGACCCACAGATGCTGGAAGATAGAGTAGAGTGAGCTGGCTGAAGCAGTGACCTCTGCTGCTTTTCCCACTGATCACCCATGTGTGGTTTCTGGTCACTTGCATAATTCTTGGCTGTCCCAAGGTCCATCATTTGTTGCCTGTTATTAAATTTTGAAGTGAAGACATTGAACAAATGAAACAAAGCCATGAAATGACTGGCAATTCCCATTGGGATGGCTGTCTGCTCTCCCAGTGCCAGGAAAAGGTTAAAAGCTCCCTGGTGTAAAACACAGCCATGGGGGAAAATACTGTAACCTGCTCAAAGTGTCTGGTAGCTTTAAAAAACGAAGATCTAAGAGACAGCATCAAGCTCTCCCTTCCTGCAGATAATGTGTTGTGAACAAATTTGATGGAGACCCCGAGAGGATGAAATGACCCTCCAGAGTGTGGATCTCGGGAAGAGTGACAGGTAGAGTGTGAGACTGAGGCCTGGCTGGAGCTGAGAAATCTGGTGTGCTAAGCACCATATGGTCCTCCTCGCGCCTGTGTGAGACCTCATTTCCACGCCCAACTGCTCACAAAAAAATGTGGTGCTGGTGCTATCACCAGTTGCCTTCAACTCCCTTCAAACCGGGTGACCCCACCGTCTGGCCTTGGCTGCTGCAGCCTGGGCAACCCGTGGCCATGGGCTCTGTGCTCCTGCACGTACGAGGAGAAATGTATTTTCAGCCTCCAGTCTTTTACACATACACATATATGTGTATTTGGCTTACGTTTAATGTCCAGCAGTCTAGCAAAATAAGAGATCATTTCCTACTGTTTCCCGACTGGCTTAAATCTTAAAACCATCTGCTAAAGATGTCCCAAGCAATGATGAATACCCACTGCATTGTTCAGTGACCTCCAGTCCTTTGTGGCTTTTGCCACTTCCATCCACTGTGGTGGCAGCGGGGACAGGAGAGCATCACTAAGTCCATCCCTGGAGTTTAGCATCCCCTCTTACAATGGCCACTTCCCGTGGGCAGCATTTAATCCTGAGAAGTGAGGAACCTCTACAAGAGGAGACTCCCAATGCAGTGAGCACACTCATGGTGTGAGGCCCTGTGCCCATAATACACTTCTGCTCTCCCCAGAGCATTTTCCATTTGCTATGATCTCTAATTGCACCTCTGTAGCATTTCTGGTTAATGCATGCCAAGCACCAGCCGTCCAGGTGTGAAAACAAGGAATGTGATTTAGCACAAAACCCAGCCTTGACGCATAGCTTTTTGCTATTCCTCGGCTAATTGCAGATCTATCACATCTGCTGCTTTGAACATTTGTTTCAGTTTTATTACACAGTACCAAAAAAGCGTGGATCTCTAAAACATCATTTGTAGAGCAAGGTTTGTACTGGGAGGCTCAAGAACCATCCCTGGAGGTGATCAGGAACCACAGAGACGTGGCACTGAGGGATGTGGTCAGTGGGCATGGTGGGGGTGGGCAGGTGGTTGGACTTGGTGATTGCAGTGCTGTCTTACAACCTTAGTGATTCTATGACTCTAACTGGTGAGGAGATGCTCTTCTAAGCTAACTGGGACTGTGTGTAGCAAGAGCAGCTGTGAAAGCCAGAGAGACACATTCTGCTGTACTGAAGCACAAATGCTAATAGCCATCTGCAAGCCTTGGTGATGGCTAGGACATCGAGCGCTGGCTGTAAAATCAGGTTTACTGCTGCTGCTCTGCAGGGATTTACAGCTCGGGGAGGCTGAGCACTGAGCAACCAAAACATGGCTGGGGTGGTGGAAAGGCAGTGGGGAAGGCAGCATAAGGGGAATTGCTGTAGGTGCTGCGAGCTCAAGCCTATGGAGCTAGAGAGCAGCAGGAAAACCATCCCAACCCGATGGGAAAAATAACAGTGAGGAGAGTCTTCAGGGCACCTCCTATTTGTCTGAGGCTGACCATTTCTGGAAAAAAAAAAAAACATTAATACTGCTAAAAACCTTGCAATTACAAGAAAACATGATTAATAGGAGGGTGAGTTAAGAAGGCTTCCAGTGCTTCATGGCAGTCAATGGAGATTGTGCTTTCGTTTCTTCCAGAATATGCTTGCAATGAAATTAAGGAAAAAATCCCCACTGCTCAGTTATGCCCTTATTACATGTCTTGGCGTTCTTTTAGTCTTTGAGGAAACTTTCTGAACTATCACAGGACACCCACTGAAGCCTCCTACAGCACCAAACCACCCCCAGGCAGCAAAGAGAACTGCTGAGAAGCATTCCCAACCTAAATAATTACTTTGTTGTTTAAAGAAAATAGCTGCTATAATGTTTGATAATGAAAATTCTCCTTTTTTTTTCTTTATTTTTTTTCTCTCCTAGAGAAAGGAGAGCTACAAGCTACAACAACATAAAATAATTATAGTAAATAGAATATAACATTCTGACCCTAACCCTATTTTTGATAGGGGAGACTTTAATAATAATAATTTAAAAAGGTGAGTCTGCTCCCTGTGCTCTCACAGCCTGCAGTTGGGTTCCTTGTAGTTCTGTGGAGTCAAAGCTCCAAATCTTTTCCATAGATCTCCAATTAAACTCACAGAACTTCATTCCCTGTCTCCCTACATCCTTCTTCTTCACTCCTGGAATACATCTGGATTTTTTTTTTTTTTAAATAGAGCTTTATCCTGAACAAAGCTGATGGACTCATTAAACTTTGACAGCTGCTTGGTTAATTAGCGGGAGTGAGAGCCTCGGGTGTTTCTCAGGTCAGGGTGTTTTCTGGCCTACTTGGGCATGGCTCCATGTGGGGTTGGGGTGGTAGAAGGGTGATGCTGTTTGCAGAACGGCTCTGAATCCGGCTGGATGCATGCTGTTTGGTGGGTCTGTGCCCTCAGCACTTCCCAAAGCCTTTGCAGGATCACGATCTGGTCTCATCACGAACTTCTCACGGTGATGTTTCACAGCCACAGAGAACTGGAAGCGCTGCCAGCTTGCGGAGCCAACGTGAGCACGGATCGACACGGAGATGTGCCGCCCGGGAGCTTAGCATCGTTATTGAGGTTACGCCGTGAAACGAGGCCAGAACAGCGGCAACGCGAGACGGGAAAAAGCCGCTCTGCTGTCAAGGAAATGCCACAAAAGCACGAGGGAGGGCGGGACAGCAGGCGGCTGCCGCGGGGGGCCGGGGCGGGAGGGGAAAGGAGGACACGGGGCTCTAATGTGCCTAATGGTAGCAGCTGCTGGGTGGGCGGGGAGGCAGGTTTTCTTTCTTTCTTTGTTTCTTTCTTTTGTTTTATTTATTCCCTTTCATTTATTTATTGTATTTATTCCCTCTATTTTATTTCCTTGATTTTATCCATTTCCTTTATTTCACCCCTTCTTATCTTTCTTCTATTCCTTCGTACCTTTGACTTAAATTCCCTATTCCCCCTTTCCCTTCCGAAGCAAATAAAAACGCATCTCGAAGAACCAACCCCATCCTAAATGAACGGCGATGCTCCCGGAGCGTTCCCACGGCGCGGGGCGGCTCCGCGGGGCGGTGCGGGGGGCGCAGGGCCCCGCCCGGCTGCTCCGCCCGGCGTGCGCGGGGGCAGCGGCGCGCATCCCCGGTTGGAGGCTGGCGGGCGGCTCCGCTCCGCTCGGCTCCGCGGGGCTGCGGCGCCATGGAGGCGGTGGACCAGGTAGGACGCGCAGCTCCGCGGGTCGGGAGTAGGGGTTTGCGCGTTGCCGAGAGCTCCTCTCTGATTTCTTCTCTCTGCCCCGCAGCTCGCCTCCGCGGGGACTTTCCGCGTGGTGAAGGAGCCGCTGGCCTTCCTCAGGGTGTTGGAGTGGGTGAGTGCCGGGTGGGTCGCTGTGGGATTGGGGGCTTTTGATGGGAGAGGGGATGTCACCAAAGTGAGCCTCGCAGAACAGGTGGGAGACGGGCTGAGGATGAGGACCCGTCGTCCTGCGGTGATGGGATGGGATAGGGGGGTTTTGTGGGTGCCCCCCGGGCTTTTGCAGGTTGGGAAAAAAAAATAAAAATCTCATTATGCATTTAGCAAACTTGTCTCTGGGCCGAGCGGGAAAGGAGGCAGATAATTGGTTTGTGGAGCAATGTCACTGTTTGTTGCTCTGATGCTCATTCGTAGTGAAGTCTGCAGGTCAAATGACATTCATCGCCAGTAGGTCTGCGGGAGGAGAGAGCGGCTCTGAACGGAAAGTTCAGAACATGTCATGGAGGATTAATCACATTCCCCTAACGCCGACTGGCTGGGGAATTATGTAAGCTGCATATTTTGGGGGGCACGTCTGCGTGCGGGTGCCATTACCCACATGCTGGCACCCACTTTGCTCACCATAATGAGGAGCTGTTGAGGTGTGCTGGGGGCTGCTGACCCCCAGAGCCCTGCACGTCCAACAGAGCTGGGTGATGGGCACTGGGATGCAGGCTTGGGATGAGGTGGTCCTGCAGTGGGGTGACTTGTGTGCAACGCTCCCAGCATCCCAGCAGCGCTGCTGCTGCTTCCAGGAGAACTGGGGTGCTCAGGGGCTGAGCCCTGAGCTCTCCCTGCTGCTTGCTGTGAAAGCAATTTTGGAGCAGAACAGAGAGTGAAGCTATTTCCATGGCAAATCACTGCTGGGAGCGTGGTGTCTTCACTATGTGCAGCTGTGCTGGTGGTGGCAGGGCAGTGAGCTCCAGGGGGGGCACGGGCTTTGACCTTGCAGGAAACTGTTCCCCACAGAGCATTGGCGTTTTTGGGGAGTATGCGGGAGCTCTCAGGGCTCTTTCCTTGACAATTGCCCAGTTCTGTAACTTTTTCCAACTGCTGAATGTAAACCTGCCTTTATCATGGTTGAAAACCACTTGTAAAAACTCTACTGTTGCTCCATCTGCACATTGCCTGCTTGCGTGTATACAAATATACAGGGGTCTGTAACAGAAACACAGCCCTCAGGCACTGCTGGGGAGATCGATCCTTTGGAAAAGGGCAAAAGATTCTAAAGTATCAGAATTCGATGGTCTGAGAAACAACTTCAAATTTTGAATGTATGTGTAAGTGGAATTAAGCATGCCTTAGTGTAAAGAGTAAGACTTTATTGACTTTGTGGATTACCTGAATTCCAGCTCTCTTCACTCCATCTTGCTTCTCCTATCCTTCTCCTATCGCCATGCTTGCCATCTCTCCACCATCTCTGGTCTCAATAAGTGTCTGTCTCTCCCTCTGACTCCTTTTTTCACTCCAGCTGTCATTTTGAACTCCAAAACAGACCCAAAGCTCTGGCAGATTCTGTGGCAGCTTTCACATTCCCCAGCAGCATTGCAGCCTTCAGTGCACTTGATCAGAACAGTCAAATTTCCCTGCTAATTGCTGGATTTACAGCTGTTTCATTTTGGGTGTTAAATGATGTGTGAGTGGGGTTTTTATGCAGAAAGTGCTGGTGACAGTGGAATTTATTAAAGCTGCTCTCATTACTGCTGATGAGTTTCTCAGAGGTTTACAGTAATCACCTATAGGAAGGTGTGACTGACGTTGTGTGATGACGTGACAGCTGAATCACAACACACATGGAGCTTTAGGATATGGGAAAGCAACTGCAAGTGGTTTTACATCACATTCTTTTGGCTTATTTATCATCTAAAGGGAGGTGTTAATTTCTGCTTTTGGAAAACTTGTGCTTTTCTTTTTTTAAATGCTTGTTTCCCAGAAAGCCAAGTTCTGGACTTCAGAAGCTGTTAGGACATAGGGGTGGGAAGGCTACAGCATGGGTGGCACATTGGGACCAATCCTCAGCTGGTCCAGGGAGGCCAAACCCTAACATGTGCTCCCATCTTGTGATCTGTTTGGGTAGGTCCATGGAGGAGGTAGTTCGGGGGTCTTTATCTTTATTAATAAACCTACCTCTGCATTGTAAACAATGCAAATACTTTCAAGTCTGGAGACAACCGGGGTGGCTGTAGGTGCTCAGGCTGATAACTGCAGTCTGTCAGTGTGCAAGTTCCATGAGCTCACGGAGCTGTGTCTGGAGGCACTGGATTGGGCCTCTTGCAATCTTCTGCTTTGATTATTGCTCAGCGCCGTGAGAGAAGATGCTGAAATAGGACTGATTCTTCTGAATATTCATGGTGTGTTTTCATTTGTATTTCTTGCGTACTTTGCAATCTATTTCCAGGCAAGAAATTGCATTTGGAGGCCATTAACATACAACACTGGCTCAGGCCCAGGAAAGGTTAGGAAAAGAAAAAAGTGGCTTGTAGCAATTGAACACCAGAGCTGTGTTTTCTAGGGGAAGTTCAGAGCTCTACATTGGTTATAAATGGTGTACTCACAGCATAGGGATCACAGTTCTGGGCTTGGAAAATTGCACACAGCTGTGATAGATAGGCTCTGGATGTTCCCAGTTCTGAGTCAACTCTTGCTTTGTGGCATGTGTTGGGGAAAGCTGCTGTGATTGCTCTTCTGCCCCTTCATCCCCCTGCTTGATCTTCACTTGAGACAAGGGGATGCTGCTGATGTTTATTTCTTATAATTGTCTGCTGTGGCTCTGCAGTCCTCTGTGACCAGTTAACAGTGTCACAGCTTTCCCTGAGAAAGGACTCTCCTCAGTGTGCACCTGACAGCAGTGGGTAAGGAAAGATGAAAGAAATATTTGCTTGTCACCCTGGATTAATTTCCATCACATGGATGTCTGGATGTGTTTGGATTGCTTTGATTGGGTCTGTGAAAAGTAAGCAGGAAAAGCAAATTTGTCACTTGTGTTATATTTGTGTCATGGTTGTTGCTTCTCTGGAGCAAATCTACTGAAAAGCAGAACTTTGTGTGTCTACAAAGGAAGCACTTGATGTGCATGCCGCTATGGAGCCAGCCAACCTGCAAAACCTGCAAAAATATTTTGGTAAATGGCATCAGGCTGAGGTTTTAAGAGCCTTTCCCCTCTCTTCCTGTGGCTTACAGAACTGTACTGCTGCTCATCCCTTGTACATAGCAATGTGTGTTCCTGGGAGCCGTCTTAGAGCTGTGGTTTTCAGCTATTGGTGGTGTTGCAGGCTGGAAAACACTTTTGGGGTTTTTCTTGAGGGTGTTGACATTGAGATGCTTAATGAACCTGAATCTATCTGAAGACTTGTTATAATTCATGCTTTGTGCAGAAAAATTACATTCTGGTCTTTGCATGACTGCAGATAGTTGTTGCACGTGATTCTGCTCAGGTTGTACAAAAGGTTTCCAAAGCAGTGCCTGGCATTTGGACAACAAATCCCCATTCATCTCTGATGGAAACTGGACATATGAATTGCCAGGAAGGTTTCAAAACTATGTGCACATGGACCAAACTAACCCTGCTCTGCTTCCTTGCCCTCGTGATGTGATCTTTTGGCTCAGGAGCTGGGAAGAAAAGCCTGGCAAGTGCAAAGCTTGCTTTGTTTGCATGGCCTCTGAAAGGGTTAGCAATCTTTCCGTGCAAAGAGATGTATGCTTGGAAGACAAAGGGAATCTCAGTCTACAAAAACTGATGAGAAGTCTTATTAGGACAAAAGTCCTAATGCTGATTGCTCATCTGGCCATGGCCCTTCTTTGGATTATATTTGCGTGCATGTGAGTGGATGTAAGTAGCTGCGTGCCTCTAATTGTATCCTAGAAAATCTTATAGGTGTCATGAGTTGATGAAAATAATGATAAAAACAGGTTACATGCACGAGGCATTGATTAATATTATGGTCCTGAGATTCTTTTCAAGTTGTTGGATCCACTTCATCACATTTGCTTGTGTTTGCATTTTGCTTAACCAGAAGGTGGCTGTCTACTCTGGCATGGGCATAGAGTGGTCTGTAAGGAGTCCTATAGGTGATAGAGTCGAGTAATCCTGATGGAGTTTAATGTTCATGGATGGCTGGAGGGTTGGGTGTTTGCTCTTCTCTCTCCTTGGATTGAGAGAAAAGCCTTAAAATAATATTTTTCCTGCCTACTGATGTTGCTTGTGCAACCTCAGGACCACGTTCTGTTTTGGATCTGTTCATCTTGATGTGTAGGAAACGCAAATATGTCAAGAAACATATTGTTGATCTTTTGATGTCTTCCTTGTGAAGCAGGTACCTGGCTGTTTTTGAAAACCTCACCCCAGTTACTATCTCAGAAATCTTGTATCTACAGCATCAGGTCAATACAATGTGTGCTACTTCATGAAAAAATGCAAATCCATTTATATGGTATTTTAGTACTACAAAGGTAATTACCATGTAACTAACCTTTGATGGGATGATTTCTTATAGGCAGCTTAGCATAATGCATGCAAAACACTCTGCATTTCAGCACTGTGGAACAAGGGGATGTGAGCACGCAACAGAATGGAGCCCTGTGAGCTGGCTCTGTTGGTCCCTGTGGTTGGACATACAACTTCTGGACACTTAGCAGGGCATCACTCACTGCAGCCTCACTGAAGACAGATGTGAACCCGTATCTCACCACTGGTGGGACTGGGGTGAAGGCAACAGAAGCCCTCAGTGCGTGTGCAGTATTTTACCTTGTGGTTTTAAAGTCTCAGCTTCTGGGAGTCTTGTGATTCTGAAACCTTTGGCTCTGATAAGCCATATGCTACCATATGGTAGTTGAAGAGAGATGGAAGCCCTGAAGACTGAAAACCCAGCAGACAAGCAAAGGAGCAGAAAATCTGTTCTGTGATCCCCTGTTTCCATGCAGACTGCACAGAGCTGGCTGTTCTGCACACTGCTCACATGCATGTTTTTTGTGCATGGTACAAATTCAGGAACAGGCAAAGAAGGAAGGGGGAAAGGCCAGTGATGCCTGACCACATTGCACATAAAGAGCATATTTCATCTGAGGTGTGCTTGCCATCTCTGCTTGGGCTCAAGCTATAATCATGGCAGAATCAATTTTAAAAGGTCACAGCTTGTTGAAGGCTTGATGATTCTTAGGCAGGCCAAGTCCAGGCTGAGTGGGACTGGGTATGCAGGAGTTGCACTCGATTATTGTGGCTGAGAAAGTGTGCTTTGGGAAGTGGGGGTTCTTTGGAGTGAGGAACTCCATAGGCATCTCTGAGTGAACCTGGCCAAATCTCTTTATGGTAAGCCACCTTCCTGATGGCAGACTCAGCTGCTGTTATCTGAGTATGGCTGTTCCAAGCTGTAGGAAGAAAAGATGAGGAGAGAAACTCATTAATGCTAAATTTGATTATATATGCAAACCAGGTTTCTATGAAAGGAAGAACAAAAATGATCTGACTTTCAAACTAGCAAGGAGATGGATGGAGATAGAGGGCTGTGTCATTAGAGTACACAGTTACAGGATCCTTGCCAGTTTTTATGAGGGAGATGTTTCAGTCATCACCCCTGTAAATCAGCATCTGCATAATTGGAGCCCCGGGTGAAAGCCCTGCCTGTTGACATCTCTGGATTCCAGTGTTGCAGTCAGGGAGGAACGTGCTCGTGACAAAGAGCTGCCATCCTTTGGATCTTGCAGTCCCCATGTGAACCTGGGCTCGTGTACCAGCTTCTCCTTGGAACTGTGTGAAAGCAATCAAGTGTTACACTCCAGGAACACAGAGCAGCAAAGAGCCCTTGTCTGTCTGCCCATCCAGCCTGGCACTTGGCCAGAGGGGTTTTAAGGGATGGGTCGATGGTTGGACTAGATGGTATTAAGTGGTCTTTTCCAGCCTTAGTGATTCTATGATTCTCTGATAAAGGCTTTTGCTCTTGGGGGATCCAGCAGGTACTGCAAAGAACTTAGTGGGAAGGAACATGTGGAGGTGCTGCTTTTGAGGTGTTGGATCAAAGTGTCACATGTACTGCAAAAGCACAGTTGCTAAGGTGACAGCTTGCTTTCTTTTTGGCAAAAGGAAAAGAATACTGAATATGGACCAACTGCCAGCTTTTGTACTATTTAATTTGCACAGTTTCATCTTTTGGCCATTGCAGAAACTTCTCGAGTTGGTCTTTGGAAGCAGTGTTTTCCCACTCAGAATATTGCACTTGCTCAGCTGGAAAAGCCAATAGTGCTGCTCATTCTCAGTGAAATGCATAAGCCATGTGAAGTGATGGTGTTTTCAATGAGTATAACTACAGATACAAATCACGGCGTTAAAAGTTTGGCAATGGCATTCAGTCAGAGAAGTATTTTCAAAGAGCCATTTATAAAGACCAAAAATGTTGTGTTGGTTTATTGGCACTCTGTGCTCATGCATGCATTTGCATCCCTGAGTGCACAGAGGGTTGCTGCATGTGCATTTGCAAGTAGCTCAAAGCTAATCTCAGATGCACAGGGGGGTGAGAACTGGTGGTCACACTCAGGGTTGTGGCTGTGATGGGAGGACCAAAATCCAGGCAGCAGACAGCTCAGTTACTGCCAGGTCTGAGTATCTTTATAATATTTCTTGGGGAGGAAGCTCAGCAAAGGATCGGACAAATGTGGACCCTTGAGTTGAGGGGCTCTCTGTAGGAGCAGCCTTGTGCAGCATGGCTCACTGCTGTGTCCCAGCAGTGGAGAGGAAAGCAGAAAGGTCTTACAATTGGGATTGGGGTCATTTCTTCACCAAGAGGTCCCAGTGGGCATGCCATTCACCCATGAGTACTGGAAGGCAGCACACAGCCTCCCACGTCTCTGTGCTAAGGAACAGGTGAAAAACTGTAGAGCTGTAAGGTTTCACCAGCACTTTATAAATAATCAGATGATAACAGCCTTACTTTGTGCCAGCGGAGGTGCAGGTTGGATATTAGGAAAAATGTCTTCTCAGAAAGAGTGGTGAGGCACTGGCATAGGCTGCCCAGGCAGAGGATGGAATCACTGATCCCGGAGGTGTTGAAGAACCATGGAGATGTGGCACTGAAGGTAAAATAAATGTATCTGACTGTCCTGCAAAACTCCTGCCCAGTCAACCCGATCCTTCTTCCTTGAGAAATACCAGAGCTATTGCAAACAGCCTGAGTGAATGTTTGTGGGAAGTAAATAGGCAGCTGTGTGCTTCTGCCACCTCAGCTGGTGGCTCCGGGTAACTGCTCTTCACAGTTCCCTGAATTTCCAGCACAAGTCTGTGCTGGCTGTCCTCAGCTGGTGTATGTGCTCTGCCCTCTGGTGTTATTCCTCAGGTGATGCGAATCCAATCCAAAGTATCTGGTTTGAAATGCCAATCCTCGGCTCCAGCCCTCTGACATTTGCACGTTAGGTGCTCATATTGGCATCCCATATTGTAGAATCAGGGAATTGGAGAAACATTAAGGTTGGAAAGGACCTGCACAATCATTAAGTCCAACTGTTGCCCCCTCACCACTGTGTCCACTAACCATGTCCTAAGTGCCTTCTTCCTGATGCTGAATGAAACGTCTCCCTGGCCCATCTCGATGGAGTTGGGTTGGATACTGAAAGTGGTTCTTCAAAACCTCTTCAGTGCCAAATGCTGCAGCCATAAGCCTGCAGAGCTTTATGGATCGCCATCTCTCAAGGCAGCCTGCATGCTGGAGCAGAATTGGGTCCCACTTTGCAAGAACATGCCTGCCAGAAGAATTAAACAATGGATGCTTTCCTAGTTAATTTTAACATTTTAATTAAATTCTTTACTGCTGCGTGCCTTTGATCTCAGCGAGCTGATATATGTAGTGTCTTTTGTTGCATCCTAGCTGCATTTTATTCCAAACTTACACGTATCTGCTGGGATGTATTTGAGTATGAATAGAAGTACAAAATCACATGCTGTTAGGTGAAGAGTGCATCACAACTCACTTTGGCTGCCAAAGGCATACAGACCATGAGATTTTGTGGGCAGTGTTGGTGGTAGATGGATGGTTGAACCAGATGATCTTAGAGGTCTTTTCCAACCTTAATAATTGAGGACTATTTTAGTGATGTCTCAGTAGAGCTTCTTTTTGAATGTAGTCTCTCTCTCTTGGTAGTGCAAGAAGGGGGTAGAAACATACAATGATTGAATGGCCAAGGTATTAAAGTCAGCTTCCTTCTGTTTTATAGCCTGGGGGCAGTGACTGAGGAGCTGTGAAGTGTTTGGGCTGTACCCAGGTGTCAGGCAAGCAGTCATCATTGCATCAAAGTTGTTTGTAGAGCTGGTTGGAGAACACAGTTTCACTTCAGGGGTGAAAAATCACTTTTCATGTAAGTTTCCATTGGAAATTCCATCTTTCTAGTGAGATTGTGAGAGAAGAAATATTTTTGCCACAGTCTTTCAACTCAAAGCTCAGTTGGAGGTTCACACTGGATATCAGGAAAAGGTTCATTGCTGAGGTGGTGTTTGGGCACTGGAACAGGCTTCTCTGGGAAGTGGTCAGGCACTGAACTTGCCAGAGTTCAAGAAGACAATGCTTTCAGACACATGGTCTGATTGTTGGATGCTTCTTTGTGGAGCCAGGAATTGGATTTGATGATCCTTATATGGGTGGTGACCAGGTCCTTGTTCCCCTCCTGCATCATGTTGTTATGCCCCAGACTTGCTTCTGGAGGAGCAAGAGCCACCTGCACCCTTGGCATTGGGACTTGCAGAGGAGGGTTAATGTTTTTTGAGCAGAGACGATAAATTTTTGGAAAAAAGTGAGCAAGTTAAAAATGTAGAAAATCCTTTTGGTAGAAAACCTTCAGCTGTCAAACACTGATTTTTAGACAGCATGCATATTGGCACTGTAGTTTATGCTTATACTTTGTGCAAGTGGCAGGATGCTCTGTGCAATCAGAACCCATCCCAGTACCAGATCCGTGCTGTCCCAGATTCTGGGGCCTTGGCAAGCAGCTGAGGCTGTGTCTCAGTGGCTGACATACATGAGGACTCAGGGTGGATGCAGCAGAAGGTTGCCTGCTGCCACCAAGCATGATGCTGCAGTGCACTGTAAATGAGCTCTTGCCTGTACTGCTCCCTGCATCTGGACCAGAGTGTTTTTTTTTTTTAGCGAGGGAACCAAGTGCTGGGATGGCTTGCTTTTTGTTTTTTTTTTCTTCCCCCTTTCTTTCTTTTTCCCGTTTTCCTGATTTATTATTTTTTTTTCCATCCCTTCCATCATGATTTTCACAGTAGACTGATAGCAACAGGAGAGCAAGGACAGGCTTGGGGCAGAACTGCGCCAGCACAGCTTGTGCTGCTCAGCAGTGAAATAGAGAAGCTCTTTCTGCCACAGCATCCAAATGTTTCATTCTTCTTTTTTTTTTTTTAAAAAAAAAAAAGAGAAAAAAGAAAAAACCCAACAAAAACAACCCAACAACCGCTTTTCCATCTTTTTGTTTCTGTGCTCATTACCACTGGCCACCCGTGGATGTTGTATGGGTTGTTAATGCAGCTGAAGAAGCTCTGACAAAGCGCACAAATATTGTTTCTGCAGCTTAGCACCTAAAAAGTAGTGACTCAGCAATGATCTCATGGGACGAACAGTTCCCAGCTCTTCCTGGCTTGCAGTGAGATCCACACATCCCTGGGCTGCTGGAGGCAGGGCGCTGCGTACCCCACATCTGCATCCCTCCTGCTCAGAGGCTGCTGGGTGTGAGGAGAAGAGGGCTCTCTTCAAAGAGATTTTCTGGGGGATTTTTACGCTCCATCCCGTGATGCGCTTTGGGATGCATTCAGCTTTCTCTTCTGAATAGGGCTCCAGATGATGGAAATAAATTATCATAAATTAGAATAGATTGCACTCTTCAGCATCTCTACATCTGTCATTATGTTTCTTTAACAGCTCAGTTTAACATTTATACACACTCTGACAGCAGCTACTGGTGTGTATGCTATAAATATTGGCTTGCAGAAGACATTAATGGAGTTTAGGTAAACGTTTGATGACGCTGAGATTCTGTTCCATATGGTGGCATGCAGCAAAATCGAATTCAATGTGCCATGTATAGCACTCTTGTGTTTATATGCACCGTCCTCCTGGCTTTTTGTCAGTGTTCTGCACTACCAAGAAGTGCAGGTGCTTTCAAAGAGGAAAGTGGGTTTCTTGCAGTTGATTCTGCTGTTTATCACCTGTGCTATTTGTGATAATTGAAGCCAACTTGTGGTCTGTGTCATAGAGTCATTAAGATTGGAGAAGACATCCATGATTGTCCATCCATCATGGCCATGCCCACCATGTCCATTCTATGGATGGGAAGGGGCCAGGGAAAAGAGGTGTCTCAGAGAAGCAGCAGGCTGGAATTGGGCAAAGAGCTGTGGGATTGCTTTGCATTCAATGTGGGGAAGAAAACCTGTGGGATTTCCTGGCCAAGACAGTGTTTCATTAGTATTGCAGTGGGTCCCAAAGGCAGAGCACAGTCTTTGAGTGTTGGTTGGTCATGATCGCTGAATGTGGAATTTGTGAATGTCAACAAAACTGTCACCAAAACCACACTTGGCAGGAGGGTCTGCCGTATGTTCTACTGACTCACAGGAGGACAAATAGCTCAGACATCATAGCAAGAGGTAGGAAAAGCTATATTCTTCTCCCTCTGGTGTGCCTTGCCATCGTCCAATAGAATTAGGATGTCTCCTGCAATTCTCTTTTTTCTTCTTTTTGTAAAACTTTTTTTTTTTTTGCTAATTGCAACACCTTGATTAGTGCAGCTTGATGATGTGGCTGTCTCCTATATAGCATTTCTCTGATGTATCCTAGTTTTGAATTAGCGTTAAGGTATGCTGTCTTTTTTTGGCTCTGTGCTGCAGAGGGGGCAGCTGCAGAGGGGGCAGCTGCAGTACAGGAGCTGGACAGCCCAGATGTGGGGCCCAGGAGAACATCTGGCTCAGGCTGGCCCCTGGGCATGGCCACTTCGTTTTCCCCTGTGTAATGCAATGTAAGTAATGAAGCAACCTCAGTGTACAAAGCAGGGGAATCTGAAGAATGCTCTTCACACCATAAATTGCTGAAGGTCTTTATGATGCCAGTGAATTAAAAATCCGAGTAGGAAAAAAAACCCCACAGTGCTGTAAGTTCAAGTCACTTCTTTCAGAAGCTGCGAGTGGGGAAGGGAAGAGATCTGAATGGAAATGTATTTAAATTCTTTCTGTGGCAGAGTGCTGGGTTATTGCACAGGAAACAGTGTGTTCCCTGGCACGTAGAGAACTGGAGACGTTTTTGTACAGACCAAATGGGTTTCCTTTGGTGGCATTGCCCCTTGTGATTGGGATTGTTACGGAAATTTTCAGACCCTTGCAGGTTGCTTCTTTTAGAAGACGTTGCTTCAGGTGTTTCAGTGATGCACCTGTGTTTATTTGCATAGAGATGCTGCTCCCTCCATGCTGGCTGGGCACCAAGCCCTCTTTCTTACCTTCTCTCAGGTTTCCAGGTTTTAGCATTGTTCTGCCTGGTTGCCCTGTCCTCCTGCCTCAGCTTTCCTGCTCTTGCTGCCTCCTGCAGAAAGAAATGTGTTTACAAAACTCTTCCCTGGCAAGGCAGCCTTGCCTGTGATTTTCCTCTGGGCAGCTAATTGTGTATGAGCTTGGGGCTTGCATTTACGTCTCTTGAATGATACCATAAAGAAGTAAGTAGTATTTAAAGAAAGGCAGTGTTTATGTTTGCTTGCTCTTAAAGACATTTTAACCCAGGCAACATGATTTCATGGTGAGCCTTGCTCCATTGAACCTTCTCCAAGCTGCAGGAGAAGATGAAGTCTGGGGGCAGTTTTAAAATGCTGAAATCTCCTTTTCTTTCTATTTCTTGTGTTTCTTTTCTGTTTTTTTTTTTTAGCTCTCTGAGGTGTGTAATTTCAAACCTGGAGGCTCTGGTGCAGCCCTTACCATGTAGCTACAGCAGGTTTATGTGATACCCTCATACAAAGGGTGGATTTGAGGAGGGGTGTTCTGCAGTTGGAAGTTCATGGAAATGAGACACGTGCATCTAGAGAATATCTCCTTCTGGGGGTTATTTAATTAACTGCAAAGTTTTGTTTTGCTCCGAACAAAGCTGTAAAGATACTCTTGGGTAGAAGGGAGGGAAAGGTGAGGCAGGGGCACAGGCTGCCCAGAGAAGTTGTGGATTCCCCATCCCTGGAAGTGTTCAAGGCCAGGTTAAATGGGGCCCTGGGCAACTTGATCTGGTATCTGATTTAGTGGTTGGGGGTTGGAGGTAGATGATTTTTGAGGTCCAATCCAAGCCATTTTATGATTCTATGAAAGGAGCCTTTGTTCTGGGTGGATTATTTGTTTTCAAATATACACGATGTTCTCATAGAAAATGAGTCTATGTGCTGCTTTAATTAATCTGTCAAGTTTTGTCTTTCACATATGACTGATGTTCACAAATCCTCAAACTATTTCTTTTAGGCTTTCTGTCCCCATAGTATAATGGAGATGACCCATTCCCATCTCCAGCTGCCCTCCATATCTGGCCATAAGCCCCTTTAGGGTAGGATGGGAGAAACTTTTTGCACTCAATCAGTGCTGGATCTCAAAGTTTAAAAATATCACAAGTGAAAAACATGAATGTGAGTCATACAGAAAACACCATTTCCAAAGAAGTATAAATATCAGAGAAACACATTCTTCAGATGTTTCCTCCTCCAAACAGGTATTCACATCCAAGATTTCTGTTTTAAGTGTTCAAAGACATTGGCTCCCTGCTGTCAGAGTGACCATTAGGTACAAGAGATGCCTATCAAGTATTGATAGCTAACATCTTCCTGGAGCTAAAATAGTCACAAAGGGCTGGGTGAGCTTTGAATGAAAGGGAGAAAGTAGGGGAGGCTGCAACTTCCCTTCTTGTGGCAGGATACTCTAGTGATCTCCATAAACACCTCTTCTGCAAAGGTTGGTCCCCACTTTGGACCTGAATGCTCAACTGCATCTCACACATTGAGTACTGCCCTCCGGGGCAGCACATCTGCATAGTTTAGGGGAGCAAGTGTCCCACTTGCCTCTCAGCACCTGGGAAATGAGGGTTTTGTACCAGCCAGGCTTGCTCTGATGCCAGCATGTGTTAAAGTGCATGTGCGTTTCCATGTGTTTTTACAGGATTAATATTTTTAAGGCTTTTTGGTAGAAAATTGCTGAAAATTATTTAAATCTGAGACGTGCCGCAGAGATCAGAGAACTCTTATAAACTCTTGAATTAGTAATGTTGAATTAGACATGAGAAAATCCTTTTCGGCTTAAATGGTGAATAGGCTTTTCTCAGAACTTTTTACGAGTTTAATATCTTCATTCATCCTTCTAATAAGTGTTACAGCTTTGGTTTTCCCTGTGTGTACATGCTCAGTGGATGCAGTTCAGCCAAACTGTACATTTCTAGGGCTATCGGGGAGCCCTGGAAACTCGTACCTTTTGTAGGGTCCCTCTCCATAGCAAGCTGCTGTAATAACCTGGGAAAGCAATGCTCACCTTGGTTGCACCAGCTGGATCCCATTTGTGTTGCCTTTCAGAGTCTAATCGGCAGCACATGGAGCAGAGCCCAAGGCAGTGCTTTGCTGCCTGAGGTTGGTGCCTGATGAACTGAAGGGATAAATACAGCAAGAATCTGCCTTTCCCTGTTCCCTTTGAGAGTGCACATAAGTGTTAGGTGAGCCATGTTTGAAGAGACATCATGAAGTGAGCTTTCAAATATTTCCTTGAAGTTCTGTTAATTATTTCGCTGCAACGGTAAGGAACAAAGCAGAAGAATCAATATGCCTAATTAATACATCTAAATGCAAGAGAAATTAGCCAGCAAACTCTCCCTTCTCTGGGGAGGATTAATCTTCCTATGCTCTATTTCAAATGTCTTCCAGAAAAATGAAAGGCTTATCACCTAGGAAACATGCGGTCCTAATCGCCCAGGTCTGGCACTTGGGTTTACAGCTGGTGAGGGGACTCATACTGAGCTGGTCTTCTGAAGTGCAAAATTAGATTGTTTTCTTGTGTTTAACTGTTGTAGTAAGAGTTCTGAAGCTGAGTGATTTGAATGACAGATGCTAGCAGTGTGTGCATCGTATTTAATCTGGAGATGTCCCCTGGCTCTGGGTGCAGTGATGGGCCCACTTGTCACCCACATGAAGGGCTGGGTTGGTTCTGGACCTGGCCCTGCTGATTAGCTGAGCTTTTCAGCACCAAAGTGCTGTATTGATGGGTCTGCGCTGCTTACGGAGCTGCCTTGTTTACCTCTGCACAGTGCAATAAGTGCTTTTCTGACAGCTGTATGAGACTCTGAGAAGATACGGTTTTGCTGTGACCTGCTGGGAAGTGTCCAGGAGATGCTTGCAGGTGCTCTTGGTGGGATCTTGGTTCTTCGTCCTTGAAATGGTCACTGAAATGAAATGACAAAAGTTTTTTCTGCTTACCAGGTTCAGTATTGCAGTGTGTTCTGGTTCCAACTCCTTACAGTTGGTGCGTACCAAGCCAGTAATACTTGTGATATTTCTGTTTGGTTGATTACAATAATTTTAAGCTCTTACACAGATGTAAGATGATTTCAAATGGAGTATTTAAGTGAATAAATTCATCTTGATGTAAAATACATCTACCCTCTGTCAGCCAGTTGGGTCTGGTTTTCTTTTGACTCTTGTCATTCATTGTCTTGTTCTGGTGGTAATCCTAGGCTGGAAGTACTAAGATGTTTTCCCTAGAATATGACCATATACATGCAGATCATGTCTGGGAAGACAAAGGTTGGGTTTATTCCTTATCTGAAAGCCCACCTCACTTGAAAGAAGGTTCAGCAGCTAAAATATGAAATCTGAATAAATAAAAAATAATTTCAGAAGGACAATTTCTTTTCATAACACTGAGGAAATCAGCCTTACAGTTCACAAACTGAGATGACAGCTGGCTGTAGGAAAATACTTCAGTCCATCAATTAATTTACATTTTAGTATTGCATTACTCATGACAGTTTATTAATTAGTTACTCTTTTGCACTCTTCCTTAAAAGGAAAAGATTTCAACTCATTATGTATCTCTCTGCACCTTTCTCCCTTCCCAAATTGCTCTTTGAGTTGGTGGCAGTTTCCATCTTTCCTGGCTGTTGAGTGGATCAGCTGGGTGATCCTGACTGGAGGGCATGGGATGGGCCACTGATGACCACCTGATCATGTGGTCGTGGAAGCCCTCCGAGATAAGACCTGTGTTATCAAAATAAATTGGGATTTTCTGCCAATTAATGGTTGTTGAGGCTTGCGCTAATGCTAGATCCTGCAGGATGATGCACGATGGAAGCCAATTAGCCTTCGCTGTGATAAGCTAGGCTTTGATTAAGCTTTCCAGGCTTTCTCATTGCAAGAAACACGTATTACTTATTGAACATGCAAATGCATCTGCAGTGTGTAATTACAAAATTTTCTAAAGGAGCGACCTATTTTAAATAGGGCTTTCGTTTCATGCTTGTTCCTCAGTTGCACTTACCCACTCGTTCACACAGACTAATTCAGCAGACATAATTGACTGGTTTTAGGAGTTAAAATATCCTGTTGTTAAGTGTTTTCTGCTTCAAATACCAAATATAATGAAGACCATTGTGGTGGGTATGTAAGCTATCTGCAGCTGCTCGGAACACCTTACTCTGTGCAAGGAGCCTTTGGGGAGCAGTGGGCTGGCAGTGCTGCCTTCCATTGACAGCATTGCCTATATTGGTTTGAGCCAATATAGGAGTGATCCTGCCCTGACAATGTTGAGAACAAATGCTTTTTCTGTAGCTATGGATAGGGATAGCTTTTATCCAGCTGAACGTGTGTCATGTTCCACTTGATGGGGATTAATTTATCGATCCAATTAGCCCCCAACCTGTTTAGAGGGTGATCACAGATGAAACAATGGAGTTAAAATTACTTTTGGCAATGTATCATGCCTATAAACTTTGACACTTGGGATCTGGATTTTATGGTGTGCCTTCTGTCAGTGATAATGGATTGCGAAGAGGAGGTGAACATATTTTCACACTCATAAGGAATACATGTTTCTGTTTTACTTTCTTATATATGGCGTTGTTATCTCTGTGACAGGATCGTTTTCGTACCTGGTCATACAAATTATGATACCTTTTGTCAGGTCACCTTAGAGATTATACAAGCTTGTGTGTCTACATCTATGTTCATATGTTGCAGCTTTAGAAAAATGTTTAGCAAATGGAATTTTTTCTTCCAGATCTAATTAATTGTTATGGTTTTCATCTGTAACATGAGCATTCCTATAGGCAGGTGCGTATGCTTCCCATTCGTGGTGCCTTTAGTTTGCTGCCTGTCTAACCTGTGAAATTCCTACACAGTTATATACTGTGGCATGCTGGCATGACCTAAGTTTGGCCTGCCTGGCATCTTCTGAAGCAAGTAATGACCTTGTTCCTGCTTTTTTATTGCTGAGGGAACCAACGGCTGGTGGGTTCAAGAAGAGTGTGGTGGGAAGGCGGCAGCGCATCTTTCGCTTGTGGGGCTTTGCTCTCTCAGCCCATCAGTTCTTCCTGCTCGTCTCCTGGGTGCTCCCAGGGTTCCTGCTAGTGGTCACAGAGCAGGCTTCTCTTCTTGCTCTGAAGTCACATGTCTATCCTTCTCCAAATTAGCAGTTTCCAGGTGTCCCGCAGGACACTTGGCCTAAAATAGTCTGAACGCTTCTCCTGTTTTATTTGGCTTGCCAGCTTTCACGCATGTACACAGGATCCAGTGAGGCATCAATCTGAACATTACTGTCCTTCATTTAAACAAAATTCCATCTGTGGTAGAAATTCTTGCAAGTGAAGGTTCCAGGATTGATATTTGATTGTTAATTGTCTGAGTTGTGATTTGAATTCTGCAGCATTTGGCTTTAGGTTTTTTTTTTTTGTTTGTTTTTGTTATTTTAATCTTATAAATTGTTTTTTTTTGTTTTGTTTTTTTTTTCATTCTATCAATAGTAACTGCAAACTTGAGCATATGCTGCAAAAAGCACAGAGGCAAAGCATTCAGATACAGAGAGAACACAAGTGCCTTTTTAATCTGAGAAAATTAGCAGAAGGGATTCAACTTCCAGCAAACTGTGGCTTCCGATCCGCAAGCTAAAATCTGCATATTAGTCACCAGTTATTTTTCCAGATTTCCAGTTCATTCTGTTTTCTTATTTAAGGATGCTGCAATTCTCTTTCAGCCCTTTCAGACTCTGTTTCATAACTAGTTTACTTGGAGCAGGGGGAGGGAGGAGGAAACCAGCATCGTCACCACCACCGTTGTTACAGCTCACATCTGGCAGGTCGTGGTTTGTATCTGCCTCTGACCAACAAAGATGCCAAACTGCTTTTTAGTCAGGAGGAAGTCTAAGGAAGAACGCATTCTTCTTTTGAGACCAAATTCTGTAGAAGTGAGATTTTGCCTCAAGGGGAGATGTTGTTTTATGGTACACACACATCAAACAACCAAGATGAAGTTATTAAATCCAAACCCCCCATCATGTGCTTTTTTTTTGTGCTTAGCACCATCCTAAATTTACATGAAGAAGTTCTTTGCTTCCATAACAAAGAGGGAAGGGAGGCTGGGAGCAGAAGACAGCTTCAGCATGGGGCATTTTGATGTATGCAGTGCCTATTTCCAGATTGACTTAGCTGGTGAGCAGAAAACTGTCCCACTGTATTATCTATTTTTTCCACCCAAAGGATCATCCATACTTGTGTTACCCAGTGCCCATTTCTCTTCCTTATGCTGCTCTCCTTTGTCCCATTTTTCCCTGCTGTGGACCTGATCAAGGCCTGGAGATGTATGTGCGTAGGTCCGTCACTCATGGGGAAGACTTCTCTGGTTAGAACAAGACTCCCTAACAAGCATGAACCAGGGCTCATATTTTGTTCTTCAACCTGTTACAGAGAAACTTAGAGATTTTCCACACCTGGCTGATGCAGGAGCGGAAGAGAGTCTGTGCTTTTAGGTTAACCACTGAAAACCCTTTTTTATCCCTATGAAATATGATAGGGCCATTAAAGCAGAACGTTTGCTGTAATTTTATATGTGTACAAATAAAGACCATAAAGTGAAACAAGCCTTATCAATTTGATGGTACTCATTATCCCAGAGCAATATTTTTTACAGAGTCCTTCTACCCCAGTGCTAGATCATTTGTATTTTCTCTTTAAATTTGCTTGAACGTATTCTGTATTTTTGAGGAATGTTTTCTCTTCCCTTCCCCCTGCATAAAACACTGTCTGTTGTCTTGATATTTTTCTTGCTTGTGGCAAATGCTTAGAAGTGAAATGCTGACCTCGTGGTGGATGAGGATAAATGTGTGATTGCGTTGCCTTTGATTACATAGTTCTATATTGAAAATGCATTCTGCTTATTTTCTGTCAGGGCCAAGTGATACCCTCATTCAAAAATTTTCCTCCTCAATGCCATGCCATTAATAAAAACTAATTTATAATACTTAGAACATTGTCTGCTTTGTGTTTATTCTTTTTTTTTTTTTTTCAGCATGACCTTCATATTGGATTTATCTGTTATTAGGCTGGGCAAGTAACAGCATTCCATGGTGTTGTATTGCTGTATGTGCAGTGTTTGGCTGTAAATTGACAGTTGCTGTGATTCATTTATGTGAAGGCAGTGAATGATTTCCTTATTCCAAGACACCACTCTTCTAAAAAGATCTTAACAAGTAGGAGCTGACCTAAACTCAGCTAATGTGCCAGTGGATGCACCTGCAAAAAGTCGTGTTGATGAGGTGGTACTCAGTGGCATCACCATAGATTGCTGTGACCATCGTCCTGATTTTGCAGCAAAACACACACAAAAAAAGTGATTTTGTGTGGATAAATGTTGACATTTCTTGACATTGATGAGACAATGATAGACTGTACATGTGTGTCACCTGAACAGGATAATTAAGTTCTGGAGCAGGCATAGCTGTGATACTGCTGTGCTGATGCATCTCTGGGAAATAGTTGGGTGCTATAGAAGTTGGACCCTGTTCAAAAATAAGCTCAGAATTGTTTCTGTCAGTAAGGATGACGTGTTTCCATCTGCACACTGATTGTTACCATTGCGGCAGAGGCTGTGATTGCAGTCTGTGTTCCTTCAGGAACATGTTTAGTGGAGAAATATCCTCTGAAGATTTATCTATCAGAAATATTTTCCTCTTGTTTCACTGTTGTTTTTTATTTTTATTTTTTTAAGTGAAAGCTTGTAAAACATGGGCAAAATGCAGAGCTGAAAGGAAGAGAAGCCAGGAATACTAAAGAAAGAGAGAGAGCTTGCTTGAAAGTGTTGGCCAAGCAGCTGTTTGTGCCTCCTATTTAGCATGAATGGAAGACGTAGCCCTGATTAAAAATGGTAGGTAGCAGCTGCACAGCCTGGGCTAAGGATTACCAGATGGTTAACTGTGATTGACTTGTCTCCATGGAGCTCAGTGGGGAGGGAGGAATGGAATATCTGAAATGTGATGAACATGCTAGGTACACAATTTTTTTTTTAATTTTTTTTTTATAATGAATGTGCCAGATTTGTTTACATGCTTCTTGAATAAAATATGGCTGCTAGTTTGACTCAAGACAGACATCTTTAGTACATGCTATGTTGCAAAACCTTGCTTTTTTGATTGTAGGTGTGATTTTCCCCCCCCCTCCTTCCCCCCCCCCCCCCCGGTGCTGTGATACAGCATAAAATAATTGGTTGACAGAATGTTGATTCTGCAGCACGGGGAGGATTTGCACAGATGGGAGTCAAAATATGTCTCCTTGCCTTATGCTAATGCCACCACAAAGGTTAGAGAGAAGTTCAGAGCTGAATGTGGAATCCTTGTGCTTGAGCTCTTGCAAAGTGTTTGAAGTCGGTACCTGAAGAAAGAAGATCTGAGTCCGAATGCTCTGACTCTCTGTTTTCTCTGCTCTCTCTGTTTTCAGGAGGGCAGCGTATGCACTGCACAGTGATAGTAATTCAGCTGCTTTTCCTTGATGTGCGCCCATTATGGTCAAAGTGGAATATTTTCAAGCCTGGGGAGGGCTGGTGCTCAGCAGAAAGGCAGGAAAACACAGCTCTAAAAATACTGTGGCGAAGGGATGACACATCCGCACGACTCCAAACAGCATCTTCTAATGGGGCTTGGCCAAATTTCTTCCAACTGCCAAACAATTGGCACTTGTGTGAGCAATATGTTCCACAGAGGCTGAAGCCATATGCACGGTGATGTATTCATCCCACAACCCATTCGTTGGGATAGGGGGAAAAGCAAGCAGTGGTCAGGGCGATGGCAGCACACCTCTCCCAGCTCTCCAGGGCAATCCTAGCATCCTGTGACTCAGTTTCTCATCCTGTGAGCTCCTTGACAGCTCTCACAGTGGGGTCTTGGAGGGGTCCTGAAGCCCTGGTGTCCCTGCTGCCTTGAGGGCTTGCTCAGTCAGAGCATCCCTCATGCTTCCGACCTTCTGCTCCGAGTGGCTGCTGGGACTTGGCTGGCAGGCAGGAGCTGCAGCTACTCCAAAATAGAAACTGGTCGTGTTGGGAGTAATACCTTGGCATGTTTATAGAGGGGGAAAAAAAATAGTAATAACAGCAAATAGTTTAGAAATGCAGAGCTAAATGCTGTGTTTGAGGGAATGTATTACCTCGGGCTGAGGGGAGTGGGAGGCTTGGGTTGTGTGTTTCTCTATTGTGAATGTTTCTACTTTGCCTGCATTAATTTTTAAATCGAATTACAAATATGTCAAAAAGATGGAGCTGACACTTATGCCAACTCTTTCCCTTGGGTTTGAGTATGAATGAAATTGTGATGCGGATTTGTCTTTGTAAATGCTTTGTTACCTAGAAAACATTGCTTTTGAGCTTGTGACTGCTGGCGTGTGCAGTGGTCTCACCTGAATGTCATCAGTGTATGTAAACACAAATAAAATAATGGTTAAAGCTTTCAATATTGAGAGTCAGATGATTTATTTCATCTTTGCTGTGTTTTTTGTGCGCTTTGGCAATAGCATAGCCTACCTTCTCTCCTCTGTTAAACTTCAAACCAAACCCAGACCTCATCTGATTTATCAAAACAAGCAACAGTCTCTTGAAAGCAGTGGCAGAAACCCATCCTGTCCTCACATCACACCCGTAAGTACCAGAGGGAGGAGGTGGTAGCAGTCGGGGCCCTCCCTTAATGTGGGATGAAATGTTTGGCTGCAGTTTCCATGGTACTGTTCTGAGCATCCATGGCTGCAGCAGGACTCCTGCGTGTGTCCCATGCAGAAGAAGAAACTCAGGGTGACAACATGACTGTGTGGGCTGTGCTGAGCCTGAAACCCATCGCGTTGGTGGTGCCCCATGAGTAGGTTTTGTCTCCTCCCATGTTTTGCAGCCTATGGATGCCAGCTGGGATGGGTGCCCATGCCCAGCTCCCTGCATTGCTGCCCTCTTATGGGCCTTGTTTCCTCTTCAGTGCTGCTTGGCAAAGCTGCAAGTGAAGCAGCCTTCACATCTTACCAAAGAAAAGGCAAAGCTGCCAAAATGTTGTCTGTTTCAAGTCAGGAAGAAATGTTGAAATTTTGAAAGTGTGTTTGCCTTGAAAATGATACCAACACCTCCAGCCTCAGATCTGGTCAATTGATGGGTTTTGATTTTGATCCATTATACTTTCTTTTTTACATGTGTTAAGGTTTTGTAACACAATATTTTTCCACTGAAACTGTTCATTTTGAAAGCTTCAGAAGGAGAATTTTGACAATGTCAAAAATTTCAGTACAGAACATGTCATCCTGCCTGTCAACAACTATTTGTGACAAATCAAAGTTTTAAAGGGGAAAGTGTTCTTTGGGAAATTTGTCTCCAGTTGCATCGTTCAGTGCATTATTTGAACTAAAAAATGGTAAGTTTAGACCCATACTGTGTTGTGTGAATTGAGAGCAACTCCTGTTGAGGCTCATAGGAGCACTCAAGCTGCCTTGGAAGGTAAGTGTGTATGATCGTGCTTCTTGTGTTGTTTACTGCTATTGTAAGTACTGACAAATGTGAGAGGAAGGATTTATATCATATTGCTTTTGCACAGCATTGTCTTCTACTGGTGCAAGGATGCTATTCAGCATGTTCATCATAAAGCATCCCCATCTGATTAAGCTGCATGTCAATAAGTGCTTGATGGCAACCAAAAAATATCTGACTGCCTTTGGAAGCAAAACAGATGCAAGTGATTTTTCCTTCTGGTGTTTTGTGCTGAACTCCAGGCTTTGGAAAACACAGCATCATCCAACCCCATCTACATTCTGTGTTAACCCCACCTACGTTCTGTTCTGCCATTTTACTCTCAGCACAAACCCATGGTCTCCATGTCATTCCATCACAGTGACATTTTCCTGGCGATATTTCTGGGCAGATCTTTTGTCCCCAGCAGCATAAACACTGCAGACCAGGATTTCTGTGTTGTAGCTCAAGGCCTGGAGCTCTGCATTGAGAACAGAATTTTGCAGTGAATAAAATCTTGGTGTTAAAATGCCAGGTGACTCTGACATCCTGCCTCATGCACTGCTCAACGTGTCTCAGAAGGGCTGTGATGAATTTGTTCTTTGGCTAATTGCTTCTGTATGCGTAGCCTGCTTTATGGGTGCTTGGGTGGCTCACTTGTACTCAGGCAAATATATCTCCTGCTGTCTGAGTGCTGCCTGGGATGGAGATGGTAAATTCAGAAACTGCTTTTTTTTTTATGAACTGCTCTGTTTATCAGCTTAAATTAACTGCTAAAATGAACTACTTGCAGCGATACAGAAAACTGTGGTCAACTGATCCGGTTTAAGAGAAGCTTAAGTTTGAAGAGAAGTTTTGTGTAAACTTATTTCATGTTTTGCAAGTACAAAGCAATAGAAGAGGCTTAGAACAGGTTGTATCTATAATGTGTGATTTTGCCTTAACTGCCTTAACTGAAGTCGTGATGCTGACCTGCTGCAGTATAGTGTCTAAATATGTATAAAATACAGAAATTACATATATGTAATGAGAGCACATATATTTGCACACACATCTATATATACATATATATTATAAAAACACAAGAGAAATGAGTGACTGTGTGGTTGGCCATAGGAGCCTGGATTTGAAGCATCACCTGAGTGTGAAATGTGTCCCAAACCTTGATGGGGAAACCCATCACTCTGCTGCAGTTGGATCTGTGATGTGCTGTGCTGAGCAGGCTGTACTAAGTGAGGCCAGATGAACCTCATCTGTGCTGCACAGGCCATGAACAACACGGGTTGTCCCTTGCTCCCTCTCCTCACCCTGGTACCCACATCTCCTTTCAGTTGGATGCTTCTGTGTAATCATCCTTAAGAATAATCTACGGATGGAAAATGAAGACTCTTTCTGAGCTGGCTTTTATTAAGAGCCTGGATAGCTTG
Source organism: Centrocercus urophasianus (assembly GCF_019232065.1). Classification (NCBI taxonomy): domain Eukaryota; kingdom Metazoa; phylum Chordata; class Aves; order Galliformes; family Phasianidae; genus Centrocercus; species Centrocercus urophasianus. The sequence goes on along the minus strand of NW_024884778.1, from coordinate 6,395,708 downwards.
GGGAAGCTACAGATATGTGCCTTGCATGCCTGCATTTTGTTTATAAAAGCAGCTCTGCCTCTGTTATGTCTGTCTGCAGCCTACAATGGTGCTGGGCTCTAATTCTGGCCCTGGAGGCTCTGTGCTGTTTGCACCCATGGAGAGGTGCTCAGGACTTTGCTGCCCAGATGCAGCATCTCCTCTCGTGGTACTCGTGGTGTTCATACAGCACAAAAATCTCATCACAGAGGATTAGAGGGCTTAGTTCTGCATTGTGCAGTTGAACTGGTTAAGCTGCACTTGGTTTATCCATGTGCTCGCATACCTTGATGAGTTCATCCTGCCCTGCAGCACATGCATATTCTGCTGAGAATGAGATTTATGATTCTGAATTTCTGGGAAAATAAAATCTAAATAAACCTCCAGAATTGAGCAATTGATCTGGATTAATGGGGGCTGACACTATTAGCCTAATACAATGCTAATCTGATTCCAAACTGTTAACATATTAAAGCTGCTTAATTATGTGTTTGTTTGACACAACGTGGTAATCCTGTATGATTTGGGTATATTGTCACAGCTCTTGACCTGTGGTGGGTCACCACTGATAAAAACACAATGGTAGCCCTTCAGTGTGGGGTAGGCATTCACTTTCCCCTTTGCTGGATTGGAGTCTGGGTGGGGGTAGGTGCTGCCAGGCATCCTCCTGGCTTTTATAGCCAACAAACCTGGGCTTCATCATACTGCAGTAAATACAAAAAACAATACTGGAGGAGATCCAAAATTACTTCTGGATTAAGCAGAAGGTCAGAGGATAAGAGAATGTAGCACACTGATGTATCTGGGAGGTTGTCTGGTGTTGTGCAGTGCTTTCTACCCAGTCTGGAGATAGCAAAGCTCCAAAAAGTGAAAAGCTGCCTCACGTCTGCTCACTGTGAAGAGTGGGATAATGAAATGCAGAATCAAAGTGGAGTGCAAGGCCTCTTGGCTTGCTATAGCTGGGCTACGCCAAAGGAGGAGATACTTTCAGTGGGAAAATTACTTGGCCACAAGTGCAGGTTGTGGCCTGCTCCTGGGTGTATGAGAAAGCTGCTGCCCTCATGGACAGCATCAACAAAACAGTACCCTTGAGATTTTGTGTTGCTAGCAGGCAAGGCAAGGCTGAAAATTTTGCATAGCATCTTTGAAGTCAGTACAGACCAGAAGTGTTGGTACCTGCAGCTTTGTATGGAATTGAGAACTGAGATTTTTAACTGCACGGGGCAATCTCTGAATGTAGCACGGTCATCTCAGCCTTTGGTGGACGTTGTAGAGACAGTCTCAAAATATATGGTGAAATGAGGGCAGAGCAATACTGTCAGTTCCGGCATATATGACAAGGTTCCTAAGGACAGAAAGGTCGTATTTTCATACTGTCCCAATGGTTCCAAATCTGATGTTAAGTGTTGTCACTCTGGGAGGATTTATTTACTTCACCCAAAGGACCTGGGGCCCATCAACCAGCAGGGAAGGTCTGTTCTCAGTTAGTGCAATCTGTACCAACAGCAGCCCAAATCAGAGTGCTGAGTCCCTCCAGGAGTGTCTTCTACGTGACAAGGCAGCAGCAAGATGCTGCAAGAATATTTCCTCATTAATCATCTTCAAACCATGGCAATGTCTGTGAGCACTGAGCATGGTGGCACTGTTCCAGCTGGGGCTGTGTCAGCCCCTCCTCTCCTTCTCCTTTCCTGGCATTGCAGTGGGGTTCTGGGGTTCAGTACCCCCACTGAGCCCCCATTTGAGCTGTTTGCTTTCCATTGCTCCCGCTTCTGTGTTATTTCTGATTGATGGAGGAACTCTGTCCCAGCACCGTGTGCTCCAGGATGGTTAACTGTGCATTTTGCAGCTAGCACTGACCTTGTTCTTAAGGTAAAATCGGGTGAAAATCGTCCCCTCGAATAAGAAATGTCCTGATGAAGGCGCGTATTCCGATCCGAGCTGCGTTAATCAAGAAGTTAGTGACACCTGGTGGCAGGATCCCATGGAAATCAAGCGCTTTTCTGGTGACCCAAATTCAGCAGCTCCCTCCCTCTCCTCCCCTCCTCTCTCCCAGCGTGCTGCTGTGTGCTGCTGTTTACTAACAAGGGCAAACCGCTCCCAATTAGAGCTCTTGTTTTCCAGGGTTTTGCAGAGGTAAAGCCTGGTAGGTAATTGTGTGCAGCGATGGGAGCATCCCGTGGTGTTCCTTGGCTGTGCAGGCATGTTTATGTCCCTGAGCTGTCCCTCCTGTCTGCTTGCATTCCACCGGTCCCCTCCTCTCCTCCCAGAGTGCTTCTTTAAAGGGTGAGGAATTCAGTAGGCTATAGGGGGGGCTAAGCTCAGCTGATTTCTTTTTCAATGTATTTTGGGTTAACTAAATGCAGACATAACAAGATGCTTTTTTTTTTTCTTTTTTTTTTTTTTTCTTTTTTTCTTTTTTTTCTTTTTTCTTTCTTCTCTTATACCTGGCTCATCTTGTAGAGACATAAGGGAAAAAGTAATAAAAAAAATAATTGTGTGCTGGCACTTTTTCACACCTGCTAAACTTGCCATTGCCTAACTTGGCAGAATATTTCTGCCTGGTTCTGGGAATTTTGGAGTTACTGACTGTATTGGTGCACGCACCTCTATGCACAGGGATGTGTGACTGGGGAGCAGCAGTTTGGGGCTGGTTCTGGGTGATGCTGGCTGCTGTAGCTGGCTGCTACAGTCTCAACAAGAAAGGGTTAGACTGGATATAAGGAAAATGTTTTTTACAATAGGGATGGTAAAGCAGTGGCACACGTTGCCCAGAGGGGTGTTGAGTACCCCATCCCTGAAGGCACCCAAGGTCAGGCTGGATGGGCTCTGAGCTCCTGATGGAGCTGTGGGTGTCTATGTGCATTGCAGGGGAGTTGGACCAGATGGCCTGTGAGGGTCCCTTCCAGCTCAAATGATTCTATGGTTCTATGAAGTATTTTATGCCTTCTATTTAATTAGTTTCCTCTGGATATGTTTAGATTTTGTATATTGACTAAGTGGTTCTTTTCCAAGCTGCCTGAGGTGTCCATTTGATCTTGACAGAAATGCTGAAGTAAACATTATTGTTTGGTCGCTGTGGCCGCTCAGAGCTGCATGGCTGGTGCCGAGCTGTTAGTGGCTGTGACAGCTCATTATCTCCCTGCATTCCCAGGCACCACGGGATCAAAGTCACTCTATCCATGTTCTTAGGAAACCTTTTCCTTTTTCCTGGTGGGCTGAAAATAGAGTTGTGTGCGATTTTGCACGTATTGCTGTTTGTGCAGTAGAGTAACTGTATTTATTAAGTGTGCAGCATCTTACTTGCGGAGTCTTATTGGTGCTGGTGCTAACGGGGAGTTTATACTGGCATTACTTTGTTTTATGAAGTCCAGTGTGTTATTTTTCTCTATGTATTTACGTATTGTAATACATACATTTTCTCTATTACTTGTATTACCTTCAGAATGGTGTGTGAGAGTTGGTGAAGTGACTGCTGTTTCCAGCTGTTCTGTGTGTGCCTCCTAGAAACAGTCAATAAAGAGCTTTCCAAATCTAAAATACTGAGCGATGTCTTTGTGAGCTTATCTGGCTTTTGCAAATGGACAAAGGCTGTCGTGTTAACCACTCTGGAAAAGTGGAATCACAATTACAGAGACTTTTCCAGGTCAAAAAAGCTGTGATTGGGGTTATTTGTGGGAACAGAGGATCTCAGCAGCTACCATTTCAGACTTCAAGTACAGGATATATTTCAGATATATAACATCTCAACTTGAGAAGCTGGTACAGCATCACCAGATTGAAAACTGTCACTAATTTTCACTATTCTAAGGGTTTTTTTTTTTAAGGAAAGCCATTACCTATTTTGATACCCCGAGACAACCTTGTGATACTGACCTTTTGAACAAGTAAGAAGCCACATTTTCATGTACACCAGCCTGTAATATGCATTATATGTGTCAGCAGATTGTGACATATTAGAAACAAAAAACCCACAGATATCAGTCCTCATCTATGCAACAAACTTGCAGGCTTGTCTGCTACTCCTTAACTGTTTTCTTTTCCTCCATTTCTTTTCTTTCCAATACATTTAATCAGTGAAGGAACCAGTGAACAATTTTCTGAAGCTGCTGACAGTCAGAGTATTTTGTCTCTAGATCTTTCTAATTTCCTCATAAATGCTTACCTTTTTCTTCAGCAGGATGGATTCATTGTGTTATGTATGTATCTGTTGTCATAAAAGTGCTGACAAAAGAAGCTGCCAAAGTGGTGTTTGTCTGTGTATGTCTATCATGTAAGAACCTACTTGTGATGAACTCAAATCCAGGGAAAAACGATGGTATGAAATTGGTTGTAAATTTGGTACCAGATACAGCTACAGGGAATAATTCCATAGGAAAAGAATGCATCGTGCTGTCCTTGGCGGGGTCTGAGTGACTGCTGCTCCCCTGCAGCAGTGTGCTGTAACTCACTTAGGAGTCTCCCATGGTTTTTAATAGACTTCCTGTGCTTCTTTGATGCTCCAAATTATTAAATTATCCTGTTGTCTGCATCCCCAGAGGGAGCATGGAACAAAAGCTGCCTTGTGGGTGCCTGAAGCACCTCAGTCTGTGTGCATGCTGAGAGTTACAGAGCTCTGTGGTTTGGAAAGGACCTTAAAGCCCATCTGCTTCCAGCCCTACCATGGACAAATGCCCCCACCAGCTCAGGCTGTCCAGGGCTCCATCCTTGTCTGCCTGCATGGTTTTGTTTCAGCAATGTCTGTAATTATGACCCACATTCTAGAATGAGTGTTTCTTTCAGTGAGTGCGCAAATGCTTCTCTCTTCCAATAAAAATTAAGGCAAAACATCTGTTTTCTGTTCTACCCTTCTTTAATTGACTGTGACAAGCCCCCTGTCATTATGAGAGCATTTCCTGCTTTCCTGTGCTATGGTGGATGAGTTTCCTTCTTGTTGCTGCTCATCAGAAAGTTCCTGTTCCTCTCCCAAGCGCTGTGCTCCTGGCCCTGCTGTGAGCCTGGCAGGGAGACGACTGCTGGAGAAGCCTGGCCCCATGGGGTGGATTGGTTGGATGGCAAATCTACATTTGTGAAAGTAGAGCATGAGTACAAACTGATACACTGACAAAAGAGGTATTGGGATTGTAAAGGATTTTTGGTTCCCTGCAGTTCAAGCTGGAATTCCCAGCCCTTAGGTTAAGGTTTCTTGCACATTGCTCTTTCAGGCTGTTTCCTGCGCCTGGATGTTGAACTGCCTGGCATGTGGCAGAAGTGGTTTCCCTTCCTTCCTTCTCCTCCCTAAGGGTTTGTAGGTGTCTTTCTTTAATCAACACATTGCTTGAACTTAATAACTGGATCATTTTTGGCTTCTGGCTGCTATATTCTTCCGTAGCCTTCTGAGAATGCACTGTAGATCATAAATGTGAGATATTAAATGAATGGTTTTCCTAATAGATTTGTAACTACTCTTCCTCTGTGAATGTTATGTAAGAGCAAGTATGTGACACAGAAAGTGAATTTGGGAATAGGAAGCTCAAAAACAAGCAATTCTTTCCACAGCAAAATTATTATGTTCTTTCCAAAGCCAAGATCATTCTTGGCCTTAGAGAATCTCTTATTGTTTAGGGAAATATGAAGACAATCAAGTAATTACTCACTTTGTCCATCTCATGAGTAATGTTTTTTCCATTTAATGCAGCTATTTCTCATCCTTTTCTCCAAGAGGTCATTGGGTTCATCCTCCTGCCCCAAGGCAGGATCAGCATGAACTCTTACTGATGGTTTTATCCAACTTACTCATAGTATGTGCCATGGTGGAAAGGCATTACCCCCCTAAAAAGTAAATAATGCTTCAGTACTCCCAAGTACTTCCTTCCATTTGCTTCTTAGGAATGCCATGCTCCAAAGAGGATAGAAGCTTGCAACTGAAGACTGTCAGTCTTAGGACAACGTGTTTTGACATGAACGAAGCCAAGTATCTTTTGATACTGTGCATAAAAAGTGCATGATAGAGTATGTAAAAATAATTAAAACTATTCACTTAGAGCCATAATCCTATAACAATGCTACTGCACTTGTTCTGTAGCTTTTAATGTAGAACTTTTAAAATGATATGGAAAATGATTGTTCCTGCTTCAAAATGGAAATATGTGACATGGGCATAACTGGATATGTAATAGCGGGCAGCAATGATGTTAGTGAGACAACAAGACAAACCCCTCTGACCTGTAGTAATAGATTTCATAGATGTGGAAGAATATATTCTTAATTAGGTGGGAATAATTTCTAAGTACAGATTTCCACTGCCAGGGAATTTCTTCTAAGACACGTTCATGCTGCTGAGGAGCCAGGGCTTCATTCCTGGCTGGGGTCAGGCTTTCTGCAAGGGTCTGGCAAGCAATTCCTTCCTGTGCTTGGCTGTAAATGAGGAGAAGGAGCACTATAGGGGTCTCAAGGCTGTTCTTTCTGACAACGCACTGGCCCCATTGCTGTGATATAAATAGGGCTTTATCTTCAGTGTGTCTGTGCAGCAGCTCTGTTCATTGCTTCAAGTTACCTTGAGATTTTTCACTGTTTACTGAGCAGTTTTATCTCACCTCACATTTTCATTTGCCTTTGCCTAATGCTGTGGTCAGGAGAGGCACGGGGTGGCACAGTGGCAGCTACTGCTGTTGCCCTGGCAGAGAAGGCTGAACAGAAGAGCTTATCTGTTACATCCCTCTGCTGTAATCCTGCCATGTTGGTTGGAGTGCAGAAATGACAGCATTCAGCTCGTGAATATTTGTGCTTCATCACCACATCCACCAAAATCTGGAAGGCTGCTCCACACAGACAGCTCTATCTTCAGTGACAGTAATATTTTAATTGCTTTTTTTTACTTCTGGTGCTTATTAACCCAAATGCAGTGTCTGCTTTCATGTCGAGTTCAAGGGGAAATGAAATCCTTTTCAAAATTCTGGAAAGAAATTGCTGAAATAGGGGCCTGGGTTTGTGGTGAGTTTTTTTCAAGACAAATTTTTTCCCTGCTCTTTGCGGAAGAAAAACCTCCCACTGCCTTTATCCATCCCCTTAGTTCAGCCAGCTTGTTTACACGGGCTGAGCTCTAAAGTCAAAGCCCCATAAGGCCTCAGCTGTGACTTTGCTTGGATTATAGCAGTGACGAGATTGCTAAATACTGGTATTATGTTCTTATGTCCCATAAGCTCTGGGGAAGATGCAGCTCTCGCTCTTTCCTTTGCATTCTACCTTCTCCAAAATACCCTGTCCTGAACTGGGAAACACCAAAATTCTCTGGTCATCTTTTGGGCTACCTGGGGCTCACAAATACCCCAAATGTGACCTGGGCTTCCATATGCCTTTTACTATGGAGTGGCTTCCACGTTTCTTTATCATTTCTTAATACACTTCTGAACACAAGGTGGGGGCCTTGAAATAGCACAGGCACTGCAGAATCTGCTGAATTTAGTCCAGGAGCAGTTGCTCACCCCAAGGCACGGGTTAGTGATGTCTCTGGTCACAGCACAGACCTGGTGCTCCCATGGGAAGCTGTGCCCTGATGCTTTCTCCATAGGCACCAAACTCAAAACAAGGTTAGCAGAGCATTGTTTTACCCTAATAACAGTGGGAAGTGCTACAACACATGAGATGGAACCCAGGACCAGACAGATCTGTAGAACAGGTGACTGATGTGCAAACTGGGATGTGTTGGAGAGCATTGCTCAGCACTGCTCAGCGTCGTGGCTGTTGGTGGATCTGGGTCACCAGTGGAGTGGAGAACTGAAGAATGGAGAAGAAATAGCTTAATTTTTTTTCTGACAAGAAGTTTAGTCAAAGAGTTGGCTAAGAACTGCATCTTTTGGTAGAATGTGATATTTTTGAACAAATTTCTCTTTGCCAAATGCCCCTGTGCTGCTGCTGAGCCAGCACCCAACCAACCAGGACTGGCAGCAGAGGCAGCCTGGCAGAAGGAGTCATGGTTGGGTTGTGGTTGGACTTGATGATCTTGAAGGTCTTTTCCAACCTGAGCAGTTCTATGATTCTGTGAGTCCTGAACATGACAGCCTCAAAGCTTCTCTGCTCTCCTGGGTCCAAACCTCAGGTAGAAGGAGCAAAATTGCTCTGCTGCGTTTCTTTAAGCAGCTAAAATCTTGAAGACTCAATACAGTCATCCCAAATTGGGGTGGATCCTGAATGAACTCTCCCTGGATAATCATGCTGTAGAGAAAGAAGTTAAAAACAATTGCAGAAGAAGCCAGAGATTTATTCCAGGGTGTGAATTCATGGCATGAAGATTGGCCACATGAGACATCTCCTGTGGGAGCCACAGCTTGCTGCCTGTGCTAATGTGAGAATGTACTGTCAGCAGCTGGTGTAGCAATGGGCTATGGAAATGGTATGCTCAGTTTGTAATTGTGCCCTATAAATATATAGCTTGCTCCAAAAGTAATGCATCCTCTTTATTTCCATGGAAACTATAACTGATACAAAGAGCACAATAACACTATTTGATAGAGCAATTTCTCAGCTACAAAACACAGTCACTACAATTAGCTGTGCATTTTTGCCATGTATGAACAAGAACCTGCATGCCACACTCATAAAAATCTAAACGGCTATCCAGAACATGGCTTGTCTTTCATATCATTGTTGCCACTGCTGAAATGCACTACCCACCATCTCCCTGCGCTCACATCCACTAGTTAGTCTCCATAAATGTTCAGCAAGCGTCAACGAATGTCACTGGATCCCACTTCTTCCTCATGGAGGAATTCAGTGAACCCCCTTTGCTTCACATGCACTTCCATGTCAGATGCCATTTGGTCAGACTGCCCCTCTGTTGCCATCTGATGCACAGGAACAAAATGTAATGGAATGTTGATGGGAAGGTTCAACCTCTACTGCCATCCCACCAACATCTGCTTCTGATGTTGTGGAGCAACCGAATAAAAGAGGTGGCATTACTTTTGGATCGGCCTGTGTCATAGCCTGCTTCCCCCATCCACTCCCAGCACTTTATGGATGTGAAGGTGAGGGGAGAGTCTGACTTCTGTTTTATTTTGATTCAACTCATTTATCCACAAATGGATTTCTCACACAGAGGCTGGTGATGCACTGGAACAGGTTGCCCAAGGAGGCTGTGGATGCCCCATCCCTGGAGGCATTCAAGGCCAGGCTGGATGTGGCTCTGGGCAGCCTAGTCTGCTGGTTGGCAACCCTGCACACAGCAGGGGGGTTGAAACTGGATGATCATTGCGGTCCTTTTTGACCCAGGCCATTCTATGATTCTGTGATTCTGTGAAATGGTACCGATGACCCCAGAAGCTGAGGATTTGGTTTGACATGTCTTAGTAACAGTGCCCACAGTGCCTCACTTCAACCTGCCTACATCTGAAGTCACGTACTGCATATATTGCCAAACTTTGTCTAATAATCCTTTTACTGCAAACTCCAGTTAGAAACAACGAGAAGAACATTAAAGAAAATTACTATACACCGCGTGACTGGGTGAAATAAGCATGGCACCAGTGATTTTTCATTTTCCTATTTCCCATTCATCCCTTCCTGAGGTACAGAGAAGCGTTTGCAGTTTCAGCTAACCCAAGCCACGGGTCCTGGTGTCGTCTGCTGTATGTGACCTGGCTGACACGTATCCAAGTGAGCCCCAGATTGCCTGCTGCAAACAGGAACATGCTGCCTCTAAGCTGGGTGCTAAAATCACAGCTCAGGTAAGAAGCAGCCATCCTCTTATGGCTGCAGCTATTAATTGTAACAGGAACTGGCAGGCTGGAAATGTAAAGATCTTTCCTGCATTAAAACATCTTCAGGCAACGGTACAACTTTGCAGAGTTCTATAAAACCTATCGGCTCAAATGAAATCACTCGCTTTGATCTCAGTCTTCATTTTGGTGTCCTGCAAAATTAAACAAAACGATGCAAATGCTGTAGAAGAGAATCAAATTGCTATATTACAAATAAAGAGGCTTTTTTCTTCCTTTCTTACGGAGCATGTTTTTAATAAAGCTGGTACGGCCAAAATTAAAAATACAGCTGCACACAAAAAAAGGAGGAGGAGATGTGCATGTTCATTTGCAGCTTCAAGGTGATTCTCAGTTTTTAAATGTCACATCAGATATTCTTCAGTCCTTTTCTCTTCCCTCCCCAACCCCCAAACTGAAAAGCTCTGTATCCACCATATGTGCTGCTACAAACGCATGCCAGCAAGTTGGGCATGAATGTGAGGGCTGATGTCACAAATCACTGCACGCTGAGACCTGGGGGTGTCAGACCTTGTCTTGCTTCATTTCATTTCACATGGGGTGCTGGTACGTTGTATTCTTGGTAGGGAAGCCCATCCTCTCGTATTGTCAGTGAATTTATTGCTCGTAATTTATGAGTTCTGATTTTCACAAGTCGTGGTGTGTTTTTTTTTTTTGCCCGAGTGAGCTGTAATTCAGAGCCAGTTTCTGTGAGAAGAGGAAGGAATTTTAGACATGGTTGCAAGACTGCAGCAGACCAGGAGATAATGTGTGAGCTAAATGAGCCCAGCATAGGGCTTGAATTCCACTGCACACAATAAGCACCATCACAGCCTGAGAATAACCACACAGCCAGGGAAGAAGTGCATTACTATTAGTATAACGCTGCCCTTCCAGCAGTAATTTGTTACCAATTGTTTGGGGAACTGGAGCTATATCCATCTTAATGTCCTGCCCAGCTCTGTTGGAAGATAACAGCATGCCAAGCTGTTCAACACACAGTAAGGGACAAAGTTCAGCTGCAAATCTGATGCACCAAAGGCTGATGGCCTAACTCAGTGCAGATGGGCTCAGGCCAACCAGGCTGACAGGTTCAGAGTCCATCAGCAGTTGCATCTGCAGAGACTTCATTAGCAGTTGCTTATAAGGGAGGAAGGCAGAACAGGCAGTGTTGTTGGCCAGGTGGCTGATGTAGATCCAAGCTGTGTAGGTGACACACTTGTGTAAGTCAGCCCTAAATCTGGTCCTTGCTGGTGGCTGCTGCTGCTTCTGTGGCTTGTGAATAAATGGATGAGCAGGGTGGGATTGAAAGGGTGCTTGAGGCAAGCCAAAGTGACCAGTAAGTGAGGGCATCAGGTGCTCTTAAAGGTAGATAAACTGTGGTGTGTGCTTGATGCAATATAGTATTTCCTAGGTTGGAAGTAATAGAAAAGCCAAATAGTTGTGGGGATACAGCAGGCTGAGGGTTGCCTAATGGGGAGGAGGAGCGTTCCTTCCTGCTTTGTTTCTTGCTGTGTAGACAGGAAAGCATCCTGTTTTGGGGTTATTATCTCTTGAGGAAGAGGTGACTGGGGAGACACAACCGAGAAAAGCACAGCAAAAATGAGCTGAGAACAAAAGCTTAGGGGAGAAAAAAGCTATAGGGCTAAGGCTGCTTAGTCTGAAGGAGAGGAAATGCAATGAGAAAAGATAATTGAGCCTGAGTTCACCAGGACTGCTGTAGAAAGGAAGGGAATGGGCAGTTCTCTATGTCTGTGGAGGATGGGATGGGCAGAAGTGATATTAAGATATGTAACTTGAATATGAGGGTTGAGAAGCACTGGGATAGACATGACCTGGGAAGCTGTGGAGTTGCTGTTGCTGTGAGACAGAAGTCAGACAAACATCTGCTAGAAATGGGCCTTCTGACCCTGCCCCAGGCTCCCTGCCTCTGCTCAAGGCTCCTCTCAGCCCTCACTGCTATGGTGACATTAACAGCGAGTTCTGCATAAACAGAAGTTAATACGTTGCCTTTTCTCTGCAAGGAAGGAGGGGCAGGTTGTGCCCTGAAGGAAGAGATGTGGGATAAAACAGCTGTGATAAGGGGCAAGAGGTGACTGAGACCTGAAATCAATGGAACTACCATTTCCTTCCTTCTCTTTAAGTATTAATAATAGATGTATTTTTTCTGGTCCACCAAGATAGCCAGGATGATTCTACACTATCAAGCCCTTAATGCACTGTGCTCCAAGATGTATTCTGCAGGCATTTACTTTCCTTTCTCAGGAGAGATTTTCTTATGAAGTGCCATTGTAGAAAGTGGGGCCAGGTGCTCCAATACAATGCTGTGCTGCCTTTCGTAAGCAAATTCCTCAGCTTCTGAAACAGTGAATTTCTAACATGAGGCTCCTCTGCTTCCTTTCCAGCAGCAGGCAGACCTGTAGGATGACTGACTGTGGTGATAATAAAGAAAAACACACTGTGTGCACGAGGGAAATAATAAGAGGAGGATTTGTCAGTGATTTGGTGTGAGGTTTGTTGGCCCTCCATGCTCATCTACTGCTCTGTTGGTGTACAGCAGCCAGATGTATCTGCAGGCAATCAGCACCAGGAGAGCATCAGCCAAGTGCAATAAGCTGGAAAATGTATACCAGCCAAAAGTCTCTGCCATAGGGTAAGAGGGTTGGGGGATTGTGGTCCCTCTGGGCAGGATGCTGAGCTGGTAGTGGTTGGCAGTGGAGTTGCTCTGCATGGGTTCTGTGTGGTTGGGGTGGATGTAACTGTGCTGCTGGTCTGGCTGTGGGGCTCCTATGGGCTGTGGCTGGCTGCTCCAAGTCAGAGCTCAATAAAGCCTGGAACACTGTGTCTGTTTGGGAGCATTCTCATCTGTGGAGAGGCTTAGCAGTGAGCCTGGGCAGTGGAGTGTCAGTGTGCTGAGTAGGCTCAAGCCTGATCAAAGCTTGCTGGTTAGAAAGGCCTCTTCCTCAAAATTAGTGATGGGAAGAAAGCAGGTTTCCCTGTCTGGCTGATGTGGAGGTTATTCAGAGCTGCCCTGTGTATCCTTGATGAGGAGGAGCCTGGGCTGGCAATGCTGCTGTACCAGCAAAAGGCAGTCCTGCACATGGATGCTCTGTAGAGGCACTCAGAACAAGGGAACAAGGCGTGTTAATGCCCATGTTTGTGCTAAGTGAGAATATGTTGGGTGGTATTTGCGTGTTATCAGGCTTGTGTATTGAACAGTGCTGTGAAGAATTCGGATACTGTGTACAAATCGTGCTCATTACCTTGAATCAGAGAATGCTGAGGGTAACCAACTCTGCCCTCTAGTGCCGCTCAGCAATACTGTGAGATCCCAACTAGCGGCGGTTCTGGGCAGGTGCTGACCCAGAGCATCCCTTCGTGCGTGCAGCCGCGTGTGCTGCGCTGCCGCTGGAAGCTGGGGTTGGGCAGGCAGCTCAGCACACGATGGTGCGCCCTCTACATGTCTCTATTTCCACTTGAGCAGCCCAGTTGAGCCTGAATTTGCTTTCCCATAATGTTTATTATGCCTCTGAGAGACACGCAGAGGAGCCAAATGATGAACAGCCGTTTGAGGAGCCTTGCTCTTTCAGCTCCGTAAATAATGAATTCATTGGGGTGAGAAAACGCACACCCAGACACAAACACATGTGAAGCCCTGCAGAGGAAAGGGAATAAAAGCACGGAAGCTGGAGATACAGATGCGAAGTCCTGTGCCAGTGAAATGGGAACTGCTCTTTGGAGATAGAAACTGTCAGAGAGCTAGGAGTTAATTGCCTCGAGGGGAGACAAGGAGCACTTAAAGATGCGGGTGAGTGCTAGCTGAGGTTTGAAGTGATAGCTTGCTACCTGCCTGGCTGTTGGGGAGGGCAATTAGTTTGAGCAGGATGTTTGTTTTATTGGCTGCAAGTCCTGTCTTTAAGCATCAGCTGAAATAACTCAGCTATGAGTCAGCTTGTGTGGTAGTTGCCTTCCCAACCTCAACAAGGTACAGGGATATGTTTGAGTCTGTTGGCCATCTTCAGCTCAGTTAGGTGGCACTGTGTGATTTCAAAGAGACTGTTTTCCTTCTGGAAGTTTTCTTTTCTTTAAAATTAAAAAAAAAGGACAACACCCACACTGCCTGTGCTGAGAGTACTTGCAGGAGTAGCATGCTTTTGTGAACAGCAGGAATCCACAGTGAGGAGCTCTGAAAGGCAGATATACAGGGCTAGGGTAGCACCAGTGCTCACCCACAAGTTGCTGGTCTGACTGCCAAGCTGTGCCTTGCACTGGGACAGAGCACATCCAGCTCTTTCCCTGGTGTTAAAATGGGTTTATTTGCTTTACTGTCAATTAAAATGGAAGCATACTGCTTTGCAATTAGTCCTTCAAAGATGAATGCTTGCGGACAGCCAGTGGGAGCACACAGCAGTGGTTTGATTTGTGAAAGACTGAGACTTCAGTTCTCTGATCTGTCTTGGCTTGATTTGCACTAATAAGAGCTGGGGGGCATTTTCATAAGGTTTAAACATCAGCTTGCTTCAGACGTTTCCCAAGTCCATCACATCTTGGGTGCTGTCTTTTTATGGAGCTGGGAAACTTGACTGTCCGGTTCTGCCCACACCATTTTGGAGGAGCTTTACCTCTCAGCAGATAGCAATGATTGTGTTGATGCTAGAAAGAGAATTACAGAATCTTTGAAGTTGAAAAAGACTGCTAAGATCACCTAATCCAATCATCAACCCATCACTGCTATGCCCACTGCTTGGCTGTAGCATAAATACCCCACATGTGGGATCGGCTGTTTTTATCAGTCAGCATAGCAGTATTGTCCTTATAACTGCTAGGTTTATTTTTTTGTTATTTGTTTGTTTTTAGTTGATTTCTGAAGCAAATAAACCCTGCAAGATCATGTTGTTTGATCTTCTTCCTCCCTATGCCTTTTGGAATGGTTAACTTGTCTTAACCAAACTTGACCCAGGTGGTTGGGTTGGGCAGAGACCTGATAGTGCCCCCATAGGGGGAGAGGATGCTGCAGAGGTTTGTGACAAATGAAAGTGGGGGAGGAAAAAAATGTATGTATACATAAAAAAAAATAAATAAATAAATAAATAAAAATAATAAAAAAAAAAATTAGTAATTCTGAAGCCTGCAAAAAGTTCAGCTAGAGCTTTCTCCTGATAACTGTCAAATTGCTTCTCATCCCCCTTTATCTATTCTGTGTAATGATAAAAGCTCAAATGTTAATGCAAATACAAGGTAATTTGCAGAGCATCGTTCCTATAAGCGCTACATTCATTATAGGATGAAATAATGTAATTAGAGGGATAATAGCAGGGAGAGAGAGCACAATGGAGAGGTGTGAGCAAAAGAGAGCAAATATATTTTCAGCAAAGTTTCGGAAAGAAACGGAGAGCTAATGAGGTGGAGCTCATCTAGATGGCAGCAGCAAGCATTGCTTTTCCTACCAGGACAAGTGTCTAGAGACGTGTCTGGAGAATAAAAGAGAATTAATAAATTGCCAGACTAATGGATGAGGGTAGAAAGAGCTACAAAGAAACACCAGTATTAGCCTGAAGCAACTAAGGTGCAATGGATTTATATACACTCCAGCTTGTTCAAAATGAGTGCTCAGTGCTGGGCAGCTCCATTGCCTTTTTTTTCTTTTCTGGGGGCAAATCCTGACTGTGGAAGCTAACAGCTCCATCAGCTGTATAATTAGTATGAGTAAGTCCCTGTGTTTGCACAGGGTGTTGGTTGGAGGCTGCTGCTACCCAGCAGACACATCCATGAAGGTGGACACGGATGGGCTGCTGCTGGTGACGGGAAAGAATGAGGAGAGCATTGGGTTTAGGCTGAAATAAATGGGTTGTCCAGCTGTAGCTGCTTTAGAGAGGAAGTTGAATGTTAATTAGATGCCACCAGTAATTACGGTGATTATGTATTTTTTGAGTGGCTGTTGGGAATAGTTCAATTCACATCCAAAGGCGAGCATGAATGACATTTCTAATCACTTTAAGGAGAAGGGAAGGTTCTTCTTAAATGAGGAAAATTGCTGTGAAACAATTTAAGCTACAGTAGATGCAAAGAACTGTAACTGCTTTGATGTCACCGTCAGGAAAAGTGGATGTTGATGAAGCAAGAGAAAATGCAGTAAAAGCATCCTGCTTCCCTGCCTTCTGACTTCAGAAACCCAGGCACTGGGCAGAAAGTTTTTTTCAACTCTGAATATGGGCTGTAATGATTTTTAAAAAAGGAAGGAACAGTAATAAAGGAAAGGAGGGAGGGTTTGTCAGGTTTAACAACATTCATAAACAGATGATGGCAAAATTGGGACCTATGCTGTTCTTCCACATGTCTGTATTTTCTTGACTGTGAACTAAGCAGTCCTCTTGAAAATGCTCTGAAATTATTTTACTCTCTGTCAGGTCTTTTTTTGGTTGTTGTTGTTCCAGAAAACCAAATTCTTTAGGCTTATCCATACACTGGGCTGTTCCAAAACTGTTGTGCTGTGCATATTTCTGCAGGTCCTGGCATAATATAAGTGCATGAATGAGAACCTACTCAGGAATATCTGTTGTGC
Organism: Centrocercus urophasianus; assembly: GCF_019232065.1. Taxonomy (NCBI): domain Eukaryota; kingdom Metazoa; phylum Chordata; class Aves; order Galliformes; family Phasianidae; genus Centrocercus; species Centrocercus urophasianus. Next base: position 6,379,397 of record NW_024884778.1, on the reverse strand, counting down.
TCTGAACTCCATTTTTCTTTCAGCTGTAGATAAAACCTCTCACTTATACCCACTAGTTCAGAACTCATTAACATGCCACCCACTGAGTCTGATAACCTAACACCTTTGATCTCAGTCTCAGCTCAAATTCACCCTTTGCAGTATTTTGTTGAGGTTTTGAATAAACTTGCATACATTCCCACCAAGCATGTATTGGACCCTCAGACTTTTGTGGGATGCTGTACTGGAAATGACAGGTGCAGACTGATTAGATGAGAGCTTACGTGCGCTGGGTGAGACCGTTGTCTTCAGTGCAAACCCACTGAGTGCTTCTAGGGGTCCCTCATGTCTAAAAATAATGACAAATGCTTGAATTTTATGTGTATGAACATCTAAGGACAGTGAGCTGATTTGCACAGAAACCTTCTGATGCTTGGACTAGGACAGTCTCCTGCAACCCACAGGAATGTTCCACCTACAGGACATTTGCAGCTGCTTAATGTGAAACTTAAGAAACTGCATCATTCCCCTTCATTCTCAGGACAAATTCAGTACTTCACCACCCAGCCCTCCTGAAGCTGATATTTGGAAGGCCTCTGCTGGTGATGATTCTGGTAAGATATTGTTTCTTTGCGTCTGCTGTATAACTTTGTCTTGGACATGAGTGACTTAATTGAGCATTGGGACCATAGAAGATAGATGCCCTTATGACTTTCAGAGATCAGTGTGTCTTAGTTAAGCAGATGTCCAGCATAATGGCACAGCCACTTGATCCTGCATTCCCCTGTCTGCTTGGGCATTGCACCCAAATGACAAACCCGCTGCTTTCTCCAGCTTCTTTCTCCATGTGGAGATCCTTCAGTGTCACCTGCCCTTGTCCTTGGGACCACCTACTCCTTTGGATGTGACCAGAAGTGCCTCCATCACAGGAGCTAAGTGCAAGTGTCACTTGAGATGACACCATCATGAGATGGGCCCTACTCCCAAGCATGCAGGCATGTCCATTGCAGGGTGCGGGCCATCAGAAGGTGCTGTGTTTTACTTCTGTGATGGATCCCTACTGTTGCAGATCAGAGGGAAATGGAGCAGTGAGAGGCTGACTGCTGGAGCAGTGGGAGCGAGACCTTGCACAAACTTTATTGCATGCTCAGAGTAGAGCTCAAATTTGAAAGCTGCACTTGCAAAATTTGCTTGGGCTTTGCTTTACCTTGTGTTTATGTGACCTGTGCCCTCCTCTTCCAGATTGCTTCTGAAGGACCTACTGCACATTGATAGGAAGCTGCCAAAACACATAGTGCCACATCCGGGGAAGCAGAGGACAGCATGAGACTCTCATTCCTTCTTGTCTCTGGAGATGAGGAGGTGACAAAACTAAAGGGACACACCACAAGTCTGGGGAAATACAGGAAGAATACAGGAAGCCTCTGGCTTTAGTGTCTGAGATGCTGAGTACCCCTGGATCTGGTGGCTTTGGTTGCCTTTTACTCTCCTCTCATCTTGTACTTGGACACTGTTAGTGAAAGACCTGAAATGGGGCTCTCCATGCTGGTTTGTGTGTGAGCATGAGGGCATGAAATGGCATGAACTTTGCATCCTCTTATCTTAAGCAGTTAAATGAAGGCGTTGGTACTGCAGCTTGGTGGCTCTGTCAAAAGCAAAAGCAGTGAGACAAAACCATCTCCTATGTGTCCCCTGCAGATGCAGGGATACTAGGAGAGTTCTGTGCTGCAGAACTGTGTATCAACCCCAGCCAAGCCAGGGGCTCCTCCAGAGCAAGGTAGAGGAAAGAGCAGTAACTGCAGAGCTGGTTCAGGAGCATGTGGAAACCCCAAGGAGAGGGTTTAGTGTTAATTTATATTCTCTGCAGCTCTTCCTGAGGTGAGAGCTGGGGCCCTGGGCTCCATGGGGAGGTGGCTGGGCACAGCCTGATGCTGGCCCCATTCCTATGTGTGCAGCTGCTTTGGGAAACGTGTTCTTTCCTTTCAGTTCTCCCCAGCTCTCAGCAGTTTCTGTGCATGCCCACCAGAGAGCAACCCTGGCACAGGGCTGGTGTCTCCAGAGACAGAGATGGGAACAGTTGGGCTGGGGGCGAGGCTAAAGCCAGCTTCCTTCACCCTATCCAGCCCTATCACCTTGCCCAAGCCAGAGCTGGAGGGAGGTTGTGACCATGTTGTGTGCCTCATGTCCTGGGCACGAGGACGTGGCATCAAGAGAGAAGAGCCTGGCTGTCCTTAAGCTGTTATAGGGAAGGACCATGCTGGGCAGCAGGGAGAGTCTCTCCCATGCATAAAGAGCAAGTTCAGACAGCCAGAACCTCCAAAACTCAGATGGGTAACAGCCCAGTGCTTTATGGCAGTTTCACAAGTAAATGTGCAGATGAATTTTCTTTTTTATATTTTTATTATTTTTTGACAGTTGTCTCAATGAATGTCTTTGGTACTTGAATATGGAGTTTGGTGTTATGGTGTGTTCTGGTATAAGAGGTACAATCTCATACTTGCTGTTCAGAGAAGGAAGAAAGCTGTACTTGTCATGCATGTTTTATAAGCAACAGTGCTCAGTGCTGGCCTGAGGTCCTTGGTGGGCTGAAAGGTTTAGGTTTAGAGATGGGGGCTCAGCCATGCTGCATGAACTGTCTCACTGCAGGTCCCCCTCTGTGGGGAGGAGATTGCAGGGTTTGTTCTCCCCATGGATGTGCAGAGCAGGTGGTAGTCACCTCGGTCTCTGCTCTGTGTTGGATCTCATGTGTTCCCATGGGCAGCAGCAGGTGGGATGGCTGTGACCCCTGTGAACTGCAGCCCCAGGGCTCACGCAAAGGGCTTTGAGGGAAAGCTGAGGGAAGAAACAGCACTGCTATTTTTATCCTTGCACCAGCCCAGGGATTTGGATTGGCAGGGTTAGTTATGAAGCCAATATTATGAGTTTAACTATGAGTGAAATAACACAACTTCTGTGGGAAGCAGAGTAAAAGAGGCAATTATGCAGCAGCTTAATAACAGCACTCTGGCTGGGTAGCTGAAAATATACAGTTGATAGTAATTAGATTTTTTTAATTCTTCCTGTTAAATACCTATAAGAATTACAGTATATATTCATCTGATTCACTCTTACATGCTGTTTTCATCATTGGGTCCATACCCATTTGGCCTTCAGACTATTTTTGTTTTGTAATTTTCTACTGTCTGGTATTTCAGAAGCATGAAACTTAGTGTTCTTAATGTTGGACACACAAAACAAGATGAAAAAGGCAGGTGGGGGAAACAGGCAGGAACCCCAGAAATGCAGGGCATGTCTGGATGGACAGCAAGGACTTTCCAAGTAGGCTCCCCCCAACTCACTGTCAGCTTTCCAAGCACTCATTTCTTCTTTTTCATGTATAGACAGCAGTAAGTATTCCCTTATGCCACACAACCTTGCATTACCTTAGCAACTGTGTGCTTTCCAGCTTGCAGGGTAGAACTTGATGAGCCAGCAAGTGTGTGGCGCTTGGGCTGCTTCTGATCATAGCTTGAAAGCCCTGTGCAGCATGAAGGAAAGAGCTCTCAGGTTTGCTGTTGTTGCTGAAGGCTTAGGATGGGATATTTGCTTGGAGGCTGAAAGTATTCTTCCTCTTGCTCTCTGTTTTATTATGTAAAAGAGCCAAGCGTGATTAACGATACCATGGTCCTGTTGTTGTGATGTGACACAGGACTGTGAGGTTGTGTTTTGTGGCTCTGATGCCCAGTGGAGTCTCTGACGCGTGCAATAAATGTTCTCTGCAGCAGCATTCCTGACCTCCCAGCAGAGCATCTCTCATTGCCTTTCTTCTGCTGTGGCAGGAGCAGCACAGTTCAGCCTCACACCTGTATTTTAGCTTTAAAGCACACTGGAGATCTCCAGAGCCATTAGCAGGGTAGAGGCCACCTCCAGGTATGCTGCTGCCCCACTTGCTTCTGGTTTTCAACAGAAATACACTGTGCTCTTGGCAAGTGCAGCTGCTCCAGATGGTGCTGGGAAAAGTGCAAATGAGAGCTCTGATTCCAGCCCTTCTTCTCTTTAATGAATCCTATCCAGCTCTCTAGTGCAGTGGATTTTGTTGGTTGGGTCTATTTTTTTGTTTTGTTTTTTTTTTTGTTGTTTTTAAAGGGGCTTTTAAAATGCATCCCCCTTCTTTCTGCTACCCCTGACTCTGCATCACGAGTTTATGACCTTCAGCTCATCTTCCCTCACTGGGAAGCATGCTGTAGGGTTTTGGCATCTTGTGCCTCTGCCTTCCATGTTGCTGTACTCTCTCATAGCCTGCAGAAGTTGGATGTAATCCATCCATGGGATGTCCAGCTGCCCAGTGCTGGGGTCAGCTGCCAGTTTGGGGACCTCATGGTGGACCAGGTGGCTCATGGGGTTTGCTGTGTCCTCTTGCAAAGCTGTGGTGGAAGAGCATGGAGGATGGAAGGAGATCCTTGTGGACACTGCCTGGACCAGAATTTAGTTGGTAAGGCTGGGAGAGGGGAGCTGCCATCTCCTTTATCTCATCTGGAGTGGTGCATGTGCTCCTATTATAGGCTGGCTGTGCTGCTGCTTGCGCAGTGCCCCAATCACCACCCTACATTAGCTTATCCCAGTGTATTCCTGTCTTACAAAATTAGATCAATTTTGCAAATTGCTGCTGCACTAGTAATTGAATTGAAGGGTGGTTGTGGTTTTGTTTTTTTTTTTTTTTTTTTTTTTTTTTTGTTTTTGGTTTTTGTTTTTTTTTTTTTTTTTTTTTTTTTTTGCACTGGAGTGAATCAGGAAGAAGTCAACAGAATCAAGCCCTGAGCGCTTTCAGCAACATGCTCATTTAAATTGGATGCAAGAGGGTGTCTGTGTTTACATTTGGCCTGCCAAGAATCTCTGTTTCAGAAACTGGCTTACATAATATGTCAAAATTGGTTTACTCATTAGCATTGCAAACGGTGTGAAACAAGCCCCAGATTGATAAACTCTCAGCAATATTTGCATCCTGAGCTGAGCGGCACAGGGGGAGGGGAGGTTCATTAGGAAGCGTTCCATTTCCACCAGGAAAGCAAATGGTTTCCAGTTATAACTCAGACTTCGTTAATTTTCTGTCTTCCCAAATTTAAATAAAGATTGAGAGGGAAATGTGAAAATCTCTGTTGGCAAGCAGACAGCCTGTGTGTGTGTGCTGCTGGGTGGGCAGGCTCTGCACAGTAGTGTTCCAGGTGGCTGCAGCCCCTCTGCCAGGCTCCAGCCTCCTTGCACAGACCCTTACAGTGTGGCTGGGATGGAGGTTCTGGCATTACTCATCAGCTCCTCCAAATGGTACATGGGCACTAATGGAGCTGCCTGCTCCTGCACAGTACAGCCTCAGAGCTGGGGAGTATGGAGCTGTGTGCTGCAGGTCTTCCAGCTCGTGGTGGGATGGGAAAGCCATCCATCTCCACATTGCTGCTTGGGGTTTAGCAGGCATCTATGAAACTGGAAGCGCATGTGAGCGTGGGCAGGGCTGCTGAGGTGGGGTGAGCAATGGACAGAGTAAAGCAGCCCAGCATTAATGGGTGCTGAGTGTAACTTGCATCACTGCATCCTTTCTGGCTGCCCTGAATCTCTTGAGCCCTTGGGTGATGTGGTAAAGCTGGCAGGAATCTGCTGGATGTATGCAGCTTTCAGTGGTATCTAAAGGATTTGGGGGCTTAACTTCCATGAAGCTCTTAAGTCTGCTGTGAAACTCCTAGCTCAATCAGAAGCAGAAAGCTCTGATGCAGCACAAAGCGTCCAAGCAGTGCTGGCATTGGTGGAGTCAGTTTTTATGCTGTAAGTGATAATGCACCATCCCATATTTCAGAACAAGTTTTGCAAGAGGATCTGCTACAGCCAAAGAAAGCACCTGCTGCGGGTCCTGCTGCACCCTGATGGGATGGGTTTGGCACTGTCAGCCAACACCAACACATCCATCACCAGCAGTGTTCATGACATCTGTGGCATGTCACTGTTGCAGGAAGAAAAATAAGTTTGGAGCTCTCGGTGGTCCCAGAGTCTGCAGTGCAGTGTTGATTGAAAGTGCTGTGGTACAAGATGGGTCATCACCTGCTGCAGCCCGTTGTGCTCCTGCTGGACTCACATCTCAAGTGGGCACATGGTTTGGAGAACCAAGGGTTGGCAGCTGGCAAGGAACAGCCATTGTAATGATGCTTTTCAACGCTTCCAAAAACTTTGGTGAGGTTTTTCAGCAGTAGCAACCGAGTAGCTGTTGATAATGCAGATGTGGGGTGGGAAGGGGTGATAAAATGATCTCACTGAAAAATGAGGGAGAGAGGTGCTGGCACGTTGCTTACTGTCACACCTCACCATGAGAGATGCTCTGTGTGAGATGCAACCACAGACCTGAACACAGTGCAAAAAATCTGAGAGCAATGGGAGCCAACTTCTGCCTCATTCTGCAGAGCAAAGGCACCGAGTTGCTTGTTTCGTTTCCAGGGCTGGCTCTTGGGTAGGCAGCAGCAGGCAGATGCTTTCACCTACGCTCAAACGCGCCGAGCAGAGAGCAGCACTTCCACATCTCTCCTTGGAGAAGTCAGCACTGTGACATCTCATAGCAGCGCTGGCAGAGGGGCTGTATCTTCTGGGAAGGGCCACATCACCAAGAGTGTGGCAGTGCAACTCCAACCTGTGGGAAAGAGATGGCCATAGTTTGGTGCTTGTTGGGCTGAGTGTGGGCACCTTTCGTGCCCAGAGCCAGGAGCGCTGGCCCCAAATGGGCAAACTGAGCTGAAATTCAATAATTTGGACTTCACCTTGATATTCTTCTGATGTTTTTAGTTCTCCTCACGCAATCGTAATTCCAAATCGCTAAGGAAAAACCGTGCTCACATCTTGCTCTGCAGAGAACTGTTGTCACCCAGCAGGTGTTTCTGTATGCCAGCATGTAACTTCTGTCTGCAAATAAAAGAGAAAGTTGGCATTGCGTTTCATCTATTAAGTCATGTCTATTTGCATATACTTGTTGTAGAGCATGGAAAGGAGGGCAGAACAGTGCTAAGCCCAGTAAAATAATAAAATAAAACAGCATAGAGTGTGAATCGTGGTCTCAGTTACACAAAACACCACTGGGGTGATGGGAGCTCTTGTGAAAAGACAGAGCTTTGTGTCTGAAGACAGAGAGAGGCCCACAGCCCTTCTTGGCAGCAGTGTGGCTCTGTGCTGGGGGCAGCAGCTCTACATAGCCTGGGGTGCAGTGCTGCTGCTGAGAGCTGCTGGCTGGCAGATGTGGGAGGAAATGAGCTGTGCTGCTGCTGCTGTGGTCTCCCAGCAAACAGGCAATGGGGAAGATTTCTTTGGGATAAACGGAAAGCATGAAACTTTTCCCTAATAGGTGTGAGGGGGTTTTCCATAGGTTATCTCTGATATGCAAAAAGTGAAAAAAGATCATATTCAAGGCAAACTGTCTGGAAGTCCACTCCTGTGAGAATGCAAGAGATGTTCAGTGCACATTAACTGTAAATGAGAGCTGAAAGATCTCCTCTGTTCCTGATGGGCTCCGTGCTGGGCAGCTCTCTGAGGTGGGTAGGTCTACCCTGTGCAGCAAGGCACCCCAAAAGCTCCAAGCCAGCCCTGCAACACAGAGGCACTGCTCTGATGTGGAGGCTCTTTCAGCTCAGCACAACTTTAGCCCAGAACCGTGGAGTGTTTCTTTCTTACAGAGCGTGCATTCAGAACAAAGCGATGCTGTGTCGGTGGTGGGGAGGACGGGGCTGCACCTTGCAGCACATCGTTGTGCTACCTGCACCACAGCAATGCAATCAGCCCCCCACCACGGGGAAAGTGTTCCATCTCTTTACTTAGGCTGTGTGTAGTCGCTGTCTGATAATATGACCATTTTGCCATCCCTCTGCAAATAAGGCTGAGGCTGCTGCCTGATTGGTATATCATCTCACTTTCTCTCAGCATTGATTTTCTTGCTCTCCTTATTTGCTTCATAAAAAGAGAGACGAGGAGCTGGTGCTTGTTACCACCCAACCAACCACACACTCAACCACAACACAGCGAGAAGCTTTTGGGAGCCTTTATTTTTAGTATGAGACAAACCTTGCTTTATTTCAGGAGACTCAAGTTGGATTATAAACCCTTTTGTAAATGTGTATGGTGATATTTGCTCCGGTAAGTTCTTCTATGATTATCTATTTATTTGTGTAGCCGTGCTGTTCTGGGGGAGAAGTGAGGTTTTAAAGGAATGGCAAAGCCCACCAAATTGTTTTACAGGTTGGGTTTCTTTGTGCTCCCATGCTGAGCCCAACTGTTCTGTGGTTTTTAGGTACATGGAAAATATTTTTGGTCTGTTTTGCATTGCAGAGGGGGGGTGCCTGCTTTGAAAACTTGTTTTGCGCTTCATTTTACGGCAGAAATGTGGAAAGTGGGGATTAAAGGGAAAAGGGATTCCAATTTGTCGTGTTTCTCCCAGCATTTTTTTTAATCAAAGGCTCCTCAAAAATAACACAGAAACGTTTGCTACACAAAACCAGTGAGAGCTATTTAATATTGATCATCCTGAAGTACGAACATCAGACTATTTCCTTAGGAAGATTAAAGTACGGCAGGTGGGCAGCAACATGCTCCTCATCAAAATGCATTGCTGAAAGAAAGAAAATCTTTAAAGTAATTAAGGACGTGGAGTTCTTTTTGGAGTGTTACACCATTAATACAGGTCAATGTACTGTTGCTCTGACTCTGCTGTGCACGGCTCTGCAGCCTCGTTCCTCCGCGCTCTCAGCTAACTTGGAGACCTCTTTGTTACCTGTAAATAGCAGCAAGGTGCGGTGATTTATCTGCCCCCATCGCAGCTCCTGGTGTGCTTCCCAGGCAGCGCGAGGCAGCGCTTGGAACAATGTGGCTGAGGAAAGCAAAATGTGTATCTGCAGCATGTCCAGGCTGCCTGATAAATATTTGAATTTGATGCATTATATTCATTAATTTATTGGCATTTTGATTCTCTTGTGGTTGAGTCTGATCCATGGGAGTCAATCACGTTGGTGCTTCAGAAGTCTTTCAGAACTCCAGCTGTAGCTGCTTTGAGAACATGAAAATTCACATATCAAACCCAGAATAATCCACCTACTCTCATGATGCCGGGCCATGCTAGTAGATGTATGAGACATGTTCCAGTAGGGCTGCAACTGGCTTTATTAAACCCGTCAGAGAGGGTGAGGATGTTGTGCTGGCAGAGCAGTCTGAACTCATCCAGAGAGAAATTTCAGATTGGCAATAACTGCTTAGTCATTTTAAGCTGCTTTTGGACCAGCTTAATTGTTCCAGTGTTGTTTCAGTGTGGAGGAGCTGAACTTGGCTTCCCAGCTGTGTGCGGAGCAGCTCAGGACCGTACTGGGCTCCTGAGGACTGCATGGTGGTTGGGTGCGGCTGTGCTGAGCGTTGCATGGGAAGCCCACACCTCTGGTTCTGCTGCCTGAAACTGGATTCATACATGCCCAGTTCTGCGGCTTTTCAATTTTCACATCATTGCTATCTCATAAGCACCATGTATATTTATCCCATTTATATGCATTCTTGTGAATGTATGTGCCTAACAGTGATTGCCTTTTCCCAATCATTTGATTTCTCAGGTGTGGAGGGTGTGAGTGTCTGAGCAGCACACCTTCTAAGCATAATCTTGCTTGCCTGAGGATTGCTTTAAACATTTCCAGCTTTGCTTAGCCTTGGTGCACAGCTCACTGTAGTAACCTTCAGGTGAGCAGGGTGATGGGTAAGGAGCACATTTGGTGACCCTGAAGGGGCAGCAGTTGGCTGGAATGAAGTGAGGACGTAGCTTCTGCTTCCAGCCCTGCAAAACAAAGGGGCTGGGGTTTCTGTACCGTGTAACTTCTCATAGCAGGGGTGCCAGACTTCCCTGAAAGCTGGGTGTGCTGTGGTTTATTAAGAAGACAATTCAGCTTGTCTATATAGATTGGAAGCAGGAAAAGTGTCCAAGCTGGTGGGACTCCTGGTGTCATCCTGCTCCTGGAAGGCAGCTCACTGGAAGCCAAGGGAGTGTAAGGCACTGCATGAGCCATGTGGCTGAATCCATCACTGCAAACCTTTCATTGGCAGAGGGGCTTGTGGTGAAGCAGAAATGATCCCTTTGGCTCCAAATGCAGTCCCTACAGTATAAGGCCAAGACAAACTTGGGGGAAGCAGGAAAGCTTGCCTCACTCCCTATGTTGTGCATGCAAAAGTCTTCCATGCTCGTTTTCCATGCTCACCAGTCACCTTCTGCCCATGCCAATGCTGCAATGCTATCTCTTTCTAGCAGGTGCATTAGGATCTGGAAGATGTTGGAAATGTTATTTTAGGGCTGTGTGGATCTTGGGCAGCTGCTTCTCTGCCTCATTGGCTGTGGCATCTAGCAGCTCCAGCAGTTCCTAGAGAAATTCCTCAAGCTCTTAGAAGATTGACTTAAATGCTTCCTTCTGAATGCCAGATACATTTTTTTAGCCAAATCCTTGGAAGACTTAATGAATGCTTTCCTCACCTCTGTTAATCCTGTTCAGACCAATAGGTGCCCCATGGGGAGAAAGGTATTTGTATTGGTATTGGATAGCAGCTGCCTGTCACTGCCGGTGGTGGCAGGTGGTGTTTTATTCTTTGTGTCATTCTTGATTAGGAGTTCCTGTACAACTATATGGCCATTTTTTTTTCAGGGAACGTTTCCCTGCATGGAGGGTGGCAGATGGCAACTTGACCCAGACGTTGGTCTTTCTTGGTTTTGCCGTTGGGCTCCCTATCCTTCAGCAAGCTGAGCACAAATCTTTCCTAACAGCAGTGTGGGCTGTGAGCTCGGAGCCTGCTCCTTGACATGGGCTGTGACAACAAGTGCCACTTGCCTGTCCCCATGTGGGCAACTATGGGCACTGGGCACTGTCCTGGGGCCAGCGCCAGGGAAGTGGAAGGGAGAAGCAGTGCTGGGCTGCACAGTAGGCTGGGCGTTGAAAGCAGAACAGTGCAGCACTTGCTCAGTTGGTGTTCAATTAGGTGTCCAGTACAGGCGGGGGTCTGGCTCTGCTTGTCTGTGGTTTGCAAAGGTAATTATGACCCTGGGCCCAAGGGGATGCTCAGAGTCCTTGAACTTGTGATGAAACTCTTTGTTTTGTATTTGGGGCCAGAATACTGAATACCATCAAAGTCTTCAGCCTTCCTCTCCTGTCGTGTCCAACCTATTATTTTGTAAGGGAAAAAAAAAAAAAAAAGGTAAGGATAGAAAGGAAAACAAGATGTGCTGAGCCCTTCTATGCAGACAAGGGAGGAGACAGGTGGTCAGCATGAGGTGTGGGATCTGCTGTGCTGCTCCTGTCCTTTCCCAGGCACGGTGCTGGAGCTGTCTGTCTGTCTGTGCCACACACAGGCTGTCTGTCTAGGTGGAAGGGGTCCTGCCACCTGGATGGCTGTGCAGCACTCATCTGTCACCAAACTTCCATGGCACCCTGGCAAAGCAAATATGCTGCAGCAGGCTTGAAAGCTGTAAGCATATGGGCACTAACAACAGATTAACTGAGTGATTTAGTCTAAGGGGCTTGGTAGATTACCATAAAATGTATCTTAATTAGAAAAGCAATCAAACTTGCACAGAGTCAATGAGGACAAAACGTCCGTGTTGGCAACAGCACTACATCCTCCAGCCCAAGGGATGGAGGTGTCAATGGATGAGACTCGTGCCCACAGTGGGACGTTTGGGGGTTTTGCTGCTGTTTGCCCACTCTGCCTATGGGTGTAGGATGCCTTCATGCTGAATTATTTGTTCTTGGACCACGGGGTCATCCAGCAAACTGCTCAAAATGAGGCTGATGGTAAACTTGGATGCCTTCAGCAGCATCAACAAACCAGACACTGCTGAAGGTGAAAGAGTAGAGCATTTGCACATTTTCCTTGAAAATGTGTGCAATTACCTAAAGACATATTTGAGTGTTTGCCATGTATAGCACAGCTGGTCCCAGATAAAGGACTGGGGCTTCTAAGTGCTACCATAACACAAATAATTAATAAGTCTATTTCCCTCACTGTGTTCTCTTGTTTTTAGCGAACATGACCATAATTAGCTTTTACCTGATTCTGAATTTATAGCATGTTCTTTTCATTCTGCATGTGTTTTCCTTGCTTCTTTATTTTATTGGCCACAGTTTTACTCCACAGGCCTGAATCTGCAGATGTAAAAACTGGATAATCATCTCCAGCAGTACAGATATAAAGACTGCAAAAGTCTAAAACATATTGATGCGTTATTGGTTTGGAACAAGTTCTCCTGACTCTGGAAGGATGTGAAGTACACTGGGAAGTGGCACCGAAGATGCACAGCGGCTGGCAGTTGAGAGAAAGGAAAGGATGCCTGATTATTTTAGAATTGGCAGTATTTTAAAACATGGGGGAAGTGGGAAACATTCAGGCCAGGGGTTGCCAAGTTTCTTTTGTTACCTCTTTTTGTGCTTAGAAACAGATTTCAGAGAACATCAGTGAAAAGGCATGAGAAGAAAAAGGGAGAAAGTGTGGAGGAACATGGGATGGGGGAGGATGGAGAGGAAACTGGGATAACTTAAACCAAGTAGATGGAGTGTATCAAGAGCCAGTGAGATAAGGAAGCATTGTTGTTGGTTTTTGGCTTTTCAATTTAAGGATACTTTTATTACTGTTTCCTAAAGATGTTCATGTTAAGGTGTTACTCTTTATGATTTAGCCTTAGGAAGGAGAGCAGTGCCACCTGTCAAGACAGAGTAAGAGAAGCAAAGGAAAAGAAGAGGAAAGGGAGGTTTTAATTTTAAAAACGTTTCTTGCTCAAAATGTTCCCCATGAATTCCCAGAGCTCAACAAGGCAAGCATTCATTTGTAGACCCATCGTTTTAATTATTAGAAAAGAAATTATTTTCACCACGTGTGCTGCTAGCTAGCCAGGAGCAAATTCTTCTTTCAGCCCTTTGCACAGAGCTGGGTGCTGAGGTCAGAGCCAGCACCAATGGAATGTTCCATCCAAAACTGCTTTGAGAGAAAAGAATGGGTCCTGTGTGGAATGCTGGGTGCAGCCCAGGCCCTCCTTCATCACAGGAGTGCCATGGGAAAGTGGGGTCTGGAGCAAGAGAGGCACATCTGCCATGGTCAGGACAACCACTATGGGTCTTGGTGGCCAGGACTGGCTGTGCATATGCTTTCTGGAAAAGCAGCCATGCTCTCCAAAAGCAGAGCCTGGGTACCCAGCGTTGCTGCTTGTAAAGATGTTGAGATACTGGAAAATGGGAAAGCACAGCCAGCCATCCTATCAAAGAGCACTGCTGGGGGTGTGGGAAGGAAGCAAGGCCTCATTGCTTAGCAATTTGAAAGCACTCTCAAATCCTCCCGGGACAAAGCTGTTGCACTGGTTTATTCATCCCAAGGGCTCTCTGGATGCCTTCCCAACCTAAATAATTTTCACCCATTTCCTTAATTCAGCTTGAGAAATGAGAACTGAGTGCCAGCATGCTTGCTCGGGGAGCAGATGACACTGGGTAGTGGCACAGCAGCATGGGGCTGAGAGGAAGCTGCTAATGGCCTCTGATGAGCACCAACGTGATAATAATGATGTTGGTGCCCTTTCACTCACCCAGAGAATCTTAGCAAAAGTATAATCCCCGCTAGTCAATGGGCAATCATTAGGTCATAAATAATAGAGTGTGATTGAAGGACTGCACCTTCCTGTAATAAATCATGCAGAGATGCTCCTGGCCTGGGGTGGGGGAGAAGAGGGGGGTCTCACTGCAGCCCCACGCTGAGCTGTGCTGCATCTCCCAGCTGTTAGTGTGGTCTGTGATTTACTGTATTCCCAAATCTCATTGCTGCATTTGGTTGCACTCACAGCAGGAGGATGCTCCACCACCACAGAGGTCTGCCAGCACTGAGGAAGATGAAAGGAATGATGATGCACGTTGGATAACATTTTTGTGGGCATGGTGGGGATGGGTTAACGATTGGACTAGATGATCTTGGTGGTCTCATCCAACCTTAATGATTCCATGATTCTAAGACAGAGGGAGGTGCTGGTCCCAGCACCAGCCTAGTGCAAGGCGGGCAGTGTGTGTACCGTGTACAACATGTTGTAGTTTTTTTTACAAGCTGCATTTGTGTTCTGCTGGCCTCCATTGCTGTCAGACATATGGGACAGTTGTGGTTCTCACTGAGGCCCCAAGGGCTGCAGCAGCCATTGTGGGGTTTAGTGACATTAAGTTCTGGGGCACTTTCCTTTTTCAGAGTGTTTCACATATGGATGCTGCTCAGCCTTAAGGTAAATCCCTGTGTTTATTGGAGGGAGTAAATCCTACTTAGCACTGGTTTGGATCACACTCTGTACACGGTTATGCTACATGGTCGGGCCATTTTTAACCCACCCAGCAGGTAAGGAAACAAGCAACTGCCCAAATGTTTTAATTTTATAATTAAATGTGTGTAAATCAGTAAATCCGATACGATCAGTCTCTCAAGCCTGCACAAAACCTGTGTTTTCATCAGGGAGCAGGAGCAGAACGGGATTTACATGTGAACCTGCTCAGCGCAGGGCTGGGTGAGCATCCCCACCAAGGGCATGGCAGCTGCCTCTGTGTGCCAGCAGGCTGGAAAAGTCTTCAGGCCCAAAAAGGAATTCATCTCTCTGCTGAAGTGGCATGTGTCACAACATGAGTTATTCAGGGATCGTATGCAGAAATGAAACAAATCTGTGTCACTTGCACTCTCATCTCCTTAAAGAAGAGGGTACGAATGTGGAGATACGAAGGCTGCAGGTCCTTGTAAATGTCTTCAATTATCTCAGATCTTTGGCCAGTGGTTGGAGGGGCTGAAGCAGCTTAACATCTCTCCTCACTTGTGTGAGTGGCTTTGTTCACTGACGACTTTTCGTTTCACTGAATCCAAGAGATGTTGACATACATCTTTATTTTCTGCCTGTTAACTCTTCCATGCAAGCTGCCAACCTTAGCATTAGCTTTCAACTTTATGGCTGACCCATTAAACATTGGATGAAACATCTCATCAGCTTGCATTACGTTTTGAACTTAATAAATAGAAAAGGCATTACACAGATTCTGTCTGGCCATCTGGAGGAACAATGTTCCTTAGCTCAACGAATGGCTCTCTAATCCTCTCATACATAGTTTGGTTTTATTCCATTAAAATATAATGAGAAAAGACTACCATACCATTATGCGGTGGGACTAAATGGGATTTTTAGAATAATCAATGAAAATGAGTAAAAAAGATAAAGATTTTCTTCAAAGAAAAATAGCAAAAATTGTCTCCTTGGGATTAAAGTTTTGTAGAACCAAATTATTATAGCACAATCTTTACTCACTAAAAATACCCCAGTTTCATTTCCATAAATCTTTCCATTAAGAATCAAATGAAGTATTTTTTTTGTTTTAAAAATGCAAAGTATTAAATGAAATGCTCTGCTTTAAGCTGAGGATGCCACAGGGCTGCTCCCTGATGGTCTGGAGGATTTTCTCTCCCACCTCCAATAGTGACCCCAGAAACTCTGCTGGAAGACATAGGACAGCCACTTGAATGGCCTCAGGGCTGTCCAGCCTGCCCTTGGATGTCTCCAAGGACAGGGAATCCACCAGTTCTCTGGGCAAGCTGTGCCACTGCTTCACCGCCCTTATTGTAGAAAAGCTTCTTCTTTATATCCAGTCTAAATCTCCCCTCTTAGTCTGGAACCATTTCCACTTGTCCTATCACAGACCCTGCTACAGACTCTGTTCTTTTTCCTACAGTCCCCCTTTAGAAGGTTTGCTTCTTGCAATGCTGATGTTTGTTTCTAAGGAGGCACACTAAATCCTGGCAATTAGTGGACAATTGCTCTAGGCTTTCTTTTTCAGCAGAAGGAGAATATATTTCAGCTTGCTCCCTGGACAGTTGTTGGAGGAAAATGAGTCCTGCTAGTCATCGCCTCCCCCCAGCACTGCTGCCCACCCAATTCATCAACCAGTCAAGCTGATATAATTAGGAATCCCAAAGTCAATAATCTGATAATCTCCAGTGAACAAGGCTTGTATGTAGGAGAAGTGATTCCAGGAAGTCTGCAGCTCAGATCCTCAGAGGACAGATGCCAGATTTTAAAAAGGAAACAGGCAGAAAGCCGGAGGGGAGAGCGCTCCCTACTTTTCACTGGTGACATATTTTGGGCTATTGGCTCTACACTAAATGTTTTCCCGTAGAGTCATTTAGTGCCTTTGAATCTTCTCTTTACAGCCTTAATAATGACGTTTGGCTGCTGGTTGCATTCCATAAATAAATGATTGGAGCACTGCAAGGCTGTGCAGGGGATGATGCTGGCTGCAGGGCAGGGGATGCTTCTCTCGTGCAACCCTGGCTTTAGTGAACAAGGAGGAGGTGTAAAGCCAGGCCGTGTTTGGCACATGCTTTGCAGCCACTTTGTGATGGAGATCCAGAGAAGAAGACTTATATCCAAAAGCCACGCCAGGAAGCTTTGGCTTTGTGAAACACTTTCAATGTGTAAAGTGACTAATGGAAGAGTAGGCGTCTAAGTATTGCAACCTTGCTTTTCCAAGGCATCAGATGTTCCCTTTGGCTTTTCATTGCTAAGGCAGGACTGGGCCTAGGATCTCTCCTTGAAGGTGTCCTGGGAAAAGCAAGTGGCTTATGTAAAAGTTTCATCAATTTTAAGTGACAGTGTTATCTTGCTAACATGATGTTTTAACTGCAGTGCTTCTATGTAAGCCTTTTAGCTCGCCGTGTCAGGAGCCATTCTGCATTCCTCTGGCTCTCATGGCCAACCTGTTGCTCGGCAGGCATTGAGGGGAATGCTCTGAAGGCCAAGCATGGAGAAATGGTAGGAATTTGTCCCATTTGTCACTCCTGTGGCAGGAGGAGTAATATATGGGGCTGCTGCTGCCCGCCTGGGGCACAGGTGGAACGTGGGTTCCTTGGGGACCCTTGTGCCCCTAACCCAGGGTGCAGAAGGGACCAGCACTGGGCTGAAATGATGTTTACTATTGCACGGTGCCATAATAAATATAATTT
The DNA here is from genome assembly GCF_019232065.1 of Centrocercus urophasianus. Lineage (NCBI taxonomy): Eukaryota > Metazoa > Chordata > Aves > Galliformes > Phasianidae > Centrocercus > Centrocercus urophasianus. Next base: position 6,362,402 of record NW_024884778.1, on the reverse strand, counting down.
CTATTGGTTAAGCTAGGTTATAGGACTTACCTGTCTTACTTACAAAAATATACTGGTTTGGTGGTGGTGGTGATAGTTGGACTTTATGATCTCGGAGGTCTTTTCCAACCTTAACGATTCTGTGATTCCATGATACAGTGGCACAGGATAAGGCTGCACAGTCGTAGAGAGAATATCACCATTATAAAGTAGGGGAAGGGGTGTTCATCAGCATACACAAAGGAACCACCATCTTCAGAGACATGCTGCCTTGTTGGAGAAAGTCTTATGGCAGGTGGGGAGCATACATAGGAGCAATGTGATGCCCCAAGGGCACCTGGCTGCTCCTCAGAGAACCGCCTTCATATGTAAGTGTTGACCATATGCTGAGATAGATCTGGTATAAAGGGGAAAAGCCATAGACATGCAGATGGGATGAGCGCTGAGTGTGGATTTATAGGCAAAGAGTAACTAGGAACATAGGGAAATGCTTTCCCTTTCTCCATAAACTTTTCAATTTCAGAGAGACGAGATTCAATAAAATTATCTTGCAGATGGAAGTTTTATTGAATCTGGCCCATAAAGCTCCCATTATGGGGTTTACAACTGCCATTTACACAAATCCTGCTACAATAAAATACAATGGTGTTTACAGCATTCCTGCAACTGCCACAGAATTACAGCACGCACAAAACCCACCCAGTAAATCTTGGCTTAATTCACTGACAACAGAAAGCAGCAAAACTTGGGAGGAAAAAAAAAGAAAAAAGAAAAATGCAGAGCTGGGAAAGAGAAGGTTGTTTGGGTGGGAGGAGTTATGCTGCTTGGCCAAAATTCCCCGGAGAAACGATTCATGGTCCTTGCCCTGCAAGGCACGATGTAAAGGTGCTTCCAAGCAGTGTGGTGCAGTGCCCAGCTGCAGGGACCAGTGATGTGATTGCAGCCAGAGCAGGGAGCCAGGCTGCGGATGGGTTGGCTATAAAAGCCTCCAGCTGGCTCCTTGCTGCTTTCCCACCTGTTGCCTGGGTGCCTGCAGTGTGCTGAGCAAGGATAGAAAGTGGTGGGCAGCGCTGGTGGGATGTGGCTGGAGAGGGAGTAGGCTGAGGTTTGCTGGGTGTGGAAGCATCTGGAAAGCCTCTGGCTGAGAGCTGAGTTTGGGGCTCAAGGTGGATAAAGCTGGATCTGAGGCTGCAGCCTGAGATGCTCTCAGCCTTTCTGACAAGGAGCAGCCTGAGCTGAATTTTTGGGGTTGGCTCCTTGGCCCTTGTGTCACAGGCTTATGTTAATTCCCAACCATTTGTTATTTGCATGAATTGTGAGGCCTTCCCCTAATTGTCCCTGTTGTGAGAGCTGCAGTTGGCAGGTGATGCTCTTCATTTATGGCAGGTTTATCTCACACTGCAGCCCTGCACTCCCCCCTTTATTTTTTGCAAGCCATTAATCTTTGTGGCTCCCAACACATCTGCATTTGCAACTCCATTAATTAGGCCAGAATGCAGGTCAGCCCTAATCTCTCTGGCGCTCCTTAATATATTTTTTTCTGACATTGCTTCACAAATTAAGCTGAGATGATTAATAGTGATTTTCAGTGCTGTTGCACATGTAAAGGCAGAACAACTTCGAGGAAATGTCTCATTTAGGATTAAGGAGTGCTGTTCAAGTTCATTATGAGCATTTATTTCAAATTAACCAACAAGCCAATTCATGGGAAAGTTCAGCTTTCTTTTTTTTTTTGTCAGAGCCCAGTATAAAGAATTGAGTCAGTGACTGTTTCTATCAACTTGCCTCATTGTTAGGCTCCTAAATCCCTTTGCAAATCTGCCCATAAGCGATGTTTGATGGGCAAGAGGTGAGCCCAGGTTAGCAGCACTTTTCAAATGGAGCCTCATGCAGCAGGGATGGATCTACTTACTTTTTTTTTTTTTTTTTTTTGGTATTTCCACGTTGCCTTTAGAGAATCATGCAGTCCCTTATTTTGCCATTACATTTGCTTGCTGTATGATTTTTCCAGTGTCCAAATATAATTTTTTTCTCTTCTAGATGCACGCGGCCTGTTTTCTTTGGATTCTTGGCCTTTAGTTTATTCAGTTGTGATTTGGGTTGTGAGTTTACTTGTCACTTCCCATATCTGCCTCACTTCAGATCTGAGCTGCTGAAGTGAGTGGAGTAACTTTACACCTATTGTGCTGTAATAGGGACAACATCGAGCCTGGTCTTTCATTTAGATTACAACTGCATCAGTAAGGCTCTCCCCACTTTTGCTCCAGTTCTTCCAACGAAGGCAAAGTCAATGAAGTTCCCTGTGTTTGAACACCTGACATAAATACAAATGCTGATGTCTGTGGCTCTCCCCATCCCCCTAACCCACTTCTCCTGGAATATGAAGGTGTGATATGGGTTTGCACCAGAAAGAACCTAACTTTTTCTTCCTATCCAGTTTGCTTAAGCTTATCCTGTATCTTATATATTTTTTTCCTGTTTTACAAAGTGTTGGTTAATTGCCCCACTGTATCCATCTTGGGTTATGGTATAAATTTAGGATAAATAATGAAAAAAAAGATCTTTTTTCTCCCCAGATCTTATATAAAATGGAAAAAATGGTGATGTGATGCTGTGTTTCGTCATGTGATGGGATGATAGCTGCATGGACTACCTTGGTCTACTATTGCTACCTTTATCTGCTCCTTATAAATATTTCTGCCAGTGTTTTATTTGTGCAAAGAGTGGCTCATTACGCTCAGTCAATATTCATCCTTCCCTTCCAACCCGAGCTTGCCCATCAGTTGGGTGATTTAAATAGCTGCCTGCGCTGTGAATCCCAAGTGGGCTTTGAGGCACAGGGGGGAGGGCTGAAATGCTTGACACAGACGAATGGTGATGGTTCTGCCTATGTGAAGCAACACGGCTTCAAATCTTCTGGTTCCCTGTATTGACATTTGGGAAGGGTGCAGGAGTAATGTATGGCGATGCTTTGAGTGCGTGGAGTGATGGATAACCTGACCCGAGGGGACTGGTGCTGCTGTGCTGCTATTGCACAGCTCTGCTGGTGGGGTGGGTGCTGAAACGAAATAAAATTAAAATGTTGTTTGTTTTTGACAGCTTTTTGCAATCTTTGCATTTGCAACATGCGGTGGGTACTCTGGAGGACTGCGCCTCAGTGTGGACTGTGCAAACAAGTCAGAGAGTGACCTCAACATTGACATAGCCTTTGCCTACCCGTTCAGGTAATGCATTTTGGTTCATGGGGATTGGTTTGCAGGGAGGCAGGTGCACGGGGTCTGGCGGGAAACCCCCACTGAAAATGGGTTTCCAATCACCTGGAACAGCTTCTGATGAAGCAGCAGCTCCTGGGGTTCCTGAATTCTGCTCACAACACAGGTTGGACTCTGGAAGGGAAGGAGGAATAGATTTGGCTGGATCTGATGTGGATGGGGCTGTGGGAACCATGGGGAAACTGGAGCTCAGCACAGAGCAGCTGTGGGCATGCAGAGCCCCACAAGGGCCAGGACAGCTCAGGGAGCCACACTGGCCCTAGGAGAAAAGGGGATAAAGGAGCCATTAACTGCGGAGTAGCCATTAATTAAGCTGGAAATAAGGGAGAAGTTAATGGCAGTTCTGAAATTTCTTTGAAAATTGTACTGATTGCCTGCCTGCGTTTCTCAGTGCATGAATTGTTTAAGTGCTGGACCACTGGTGAATTAGGAGAGCCACAGTGAAGTTAAAAATACACATTAAATGCTCCTGCAATGTAAGATCCCGCTTCAGAAGAACACCCACAGTCTTCTGTTTTTAAAGATGCCAGGTCAACTCTAGAAACCTTTCACTTCTGAATAAATGATATCTTTAAGGAATGGAGACGATTAAGGAAAGAATACATAATCCAGTCTCAGGCCCCGTATACTATGACTGAAATTATTTTGCTTCCTTGGGAAATCGTGTGATGTTTTGCTTATGATTGCTATGCACAGACCAGATATAATAGCATCTATTACTTCAACTTGTTCTAAAATGAAGCATTTTCCAAACAGTGGAAACTAAATTTGATTCCTTGAACTATCGTTGTCACTTGACATGCATTTATTACTCCAGAAATCCCATTTCCTGCTATTACAAATGTTTATGTTTTTGTCTTGTCTGTGTTTTCTTTCATTTCTGCTTAGTATGCATGAGATGGATCCTGCAAATTGAGTTACATGAATTTGTAATGCGATTCACTTCCAAATAGGTCATTTCTCCAGCATTCATTATAGAATACACCCTACAGTAAAGTGGTTTTAATTTTCATGATTATTAAGTAGCACTTTATGTGAAAAGTTAATAAAACTGAGAACAATAGTCAGCAAGTATTTCTTAACGTTGTATCAGGCACGTTGACCATTGTTTGTAGAGGGAGGAGACCAGATCTGCAATTTCCTAGTCTTGCTTATTAAAAAACTAGAAGCATTGCTGAGTAATTGCAGCACGTGCTGCAAACCTGGGGGTATTTGCAGAAGGGATCCAGCTGGGATTGCAGCTGTAGGTGGCCCTGGAACTGCTGGTATGGTTCAGCTGTGGCTGGTGTGGTCTGAGCAGGAATGTCAAACATACTCAAGACCACAATGCCTGTGCTACCTAACAAGTATGGAAGCACTCTCCAAATCTCTCCCAGGAGGCAGGAGTCCTATTCATCCTAATGATCAGCAGTTCCTCACTTCCCAGCTGAAACAGATGTTTAATCTTTTAGTGAAAATGCTTTCCATTGAATTCTGAAGCAAGCAGGGATCATAGGCTCATGGAATGGCTTAGCTTGGAGGGGACCCTAAATATCATGTAGTTCTGACCCCCTGCTCTGGGTTGGTTGCCACTCATCTGATCAGGCTGCCCAGAACCCCATTCAACCTGGTCTTGTGCACCCCAAAAGATGGGGCAATGATGGTGGTGTGTGGCATGTACAGTTGGATGGATATACCTGCAATTTGTGAGTGAGAAGGAAGATACTTTCATGATTTCTTCATGAATTTGATCTTTCTACTCTTTTCCAGTGCTCCTTTCACTGATTGAAGAGGGGATGCTCTGAACGCAGAAGTGGCGTTAGGAAAGGCAGTGTCTCTTGTCAGAGTAGTTGATGCCCTTGGCAAAAAGCAGACAGGCTTTAGGCTCAGCCTCCCCCATCAGGACTGTGATCCTGAAGCCTGTCTTCCTGCGTGGACACGCAGGCTTTGTGTGGGTTTGATGAATTTCCCGCAGTTGTCTGAATCAGTCTGTGTTCACGTGGCATTTCCCTTTGCAATGCCTTCAGTTCTCTGGTTACCGGCTGACAACTGGAGCAGGTGTGGGAGGAAGAAGGGATGTGCTGAGCAGCTGGCATGACCATGCTGTCACAGCAGTCTGCAGTGGCACTGAAGCAGCCAAATACCTGAGTGCTGCTTTTAGAGCTGCACCTTCCAGCAGGGCTTGTGATGTAGAGGGGCATCCAGCTGTATGAGCAGCTGCTCTCCTTCAATTGCCTTGAGTGTAAGGATATTGGTTTCCTTCTCCTAGGAGGTGCACAGCCAGACCTTGGCTAGCTGGTAAGTAAGTGCTGGGAGCCTTAAGCAACTAAACATCAATATGTAGGGCTCAACAGGACAGCAAGTTTCCACTAACTGGCATGGATGGATTTGGAGAAATCATTGGTTCCAGCAGACAGGGAGCTTGGAAGGATTCAGAACAGCAATGTGGCAGTGTCTGTACTGAAGATTTTTGCTACATAAAGCTTCATGTCACGTGCTTAACATGGTTAGGGTAAGCATGTGCATACGTGCTGGGAGGGCTGAGCATACAGGCCAATGGGAAGAGTGGTGGTGCTTATAGAAAAGCTTGATGAAGTGAGATGCCTGTACATGCCTTTGCTATGCAGCACATACATTTCCAGCATGCTACTAAAGCTGTGTCTGGAAGTAATCCCTATGTCTGAAGGAAAAGGAAATTGTGTTTTGTGGAAGCTTTTCATTCACTCTCTGAGAATCTCATTTGAATAAAGATATTTCCATTGAGTACCCTTTAAAGTGTACACCTCATCTGCATGCAGTAGGCAGGCTTGTCCTTCTTCTGAAATATGACTACCAGATCCAAATTACCTACTTAGAAGCTACAGATGATTATTAAGGAGAAAGTAGCTAACTCTGTGCTTTGCAGCAATCTTTCTTTGGAAAAAGCCTCTGTTAATATTAGCATACTACTTTGCCAGAACGTACCGGTCTTCAATTTTCTTTACCCATTTGTAGTAAATCTTGCTTCAGAATTCCATGAAAAGCATTTTCACTCGAAGATTAAACATCTGTTTCAGCTGGGAAGTGAGGAGCTGCTGATTACTAGGATGAATAGGACTCCTGCCTTCTGAGAGAGGTTTGGAGAGGACTTCCATACCTGTTAGGTAGCACACGCATCATGGTCTTGAGTATGTTTGACATTTCAGGGACTGCATTACCAGTGTAGGGTGGGAAACAGGAAGAGATAAAGCCATCTCACTTCCTATTTCGTTTTGTGTGTGTTCAATACACAAAAGATGCTCCTGCAAAACCAAGTGAGCTTTCCTAGCGCTTCTGCTAGCTTGCTTTTCTACTATGTAGCCATGGAAGTTGCACCAGCTTTAGGTGAGCTCAGTGCCAAAATGCAGTTGCCCTGGTTTCCGGGTGGGTTTGGTTGAGCTCCCAGGAAACAGAACAGAGTTGGTTCAACTGTGCGTGACCCATTCCAACCTGGAATGGAGCAGTCTCCTTCCTTCAGCTCCTGGTAGCCCTGGAAGGCTGTGTGCCTTTAGCACAAATGAGCTGAGGGGATTATCGAGTGTAGTTCACTGGCTGGGAGGCTGAGCAGCACAACTGCAGTGGTTCCTTCTGACTCTGCAATTGATCCATCCATGAACTGCGTTAACTGAGATGTTTAAGGAATGGCCCTGGCTTGTGGATCCCTAGAGGTTGAGCATGCAAGACCTTGGTCAGGTGTCTGCAGGGAAGCAGGTCCGTAATCAGGCTGAACTCTGAACTCCACCAGGTGAACCTTGGCTTTGTTAGAGCTGCTTTTACATTGTCTGCCAGCCCTGGGAAAAGGTGACCCAGGTGTGTTCAACAAATACATTTCTCTTCAGCTTTCAATGAATTTTTAATAGGGAAAAATTCAGATGGAGAAGGAAAGTGGAAGCAACTTTCTGGAGAAGGTGTCTGCTGCAGAAGAGGGAGAATGGTGCTGCTTAAATCTTCATTAAGTCATAGAAGCTTTTATTTTGGCACACAAAGCAATTGGAGTCTTGATGAATGTGGATGGTATTGATCCAGACTGGCTTATTTGGCTTTATAGATGCTGTATTTTATGCTTAACACTGTTTTGGTGTCAGAAAAATTCTTTAATACTTCGACCATAATTTGATCTTAAAGTGGAAGTCATTCTTTGATTTCTTAATATATGCAGCTTCTTTCCAATTTGAATTTTTAATATATATTCATGAATAGTCTCTACAGCGTTGTATGGTGATGGCATTTTATCTGTGCATGTCACAAAGGCCTCTTCTGTAAGCCAGGCTTTTTACAACTTCCCTTGCAATTTTCTTCTCGCCCGTTTTCACGGTGCCAGTGCAAAAGCAACCAAAGTAGAAACCCTTTGGCTCTCCTTTGTTTGCCATCTGATCCCATGCCCCGCGTGGCAGCCATCAAATGCACATCCTTCCCCTGCTCCCAAGTCTGCATGTTGCTGTGCAGCAGCCCTGAAGGTTTACCTGGGACCGTAGGGTCCCTCAGAAAAGTGCTTGGAATGAAGATGCCTTGGCTGGGAGTTCTGTTGGAGACGTGCTGTAAAACTCTATAGAGGAATGAATTTGATTGCCTCAAGTGCCTTAGGACAACATGCTTGGGAAAATTATTGTTAAAATACAGCGTTGATATGAAAATATAACACAAAGGAATGAATGCTGCTGCTGCTTCTGTAATTGCTCTTGTGTGTGTATTTATCTCAGCTGGCCCTGAAGATGAAACTTCTGCTTTCAGGACTTACGGACATAGATTAAACTGTATGTGAACCTTACTTCTCACAGGGCAAAGGGCAGCAGCAAAGTGTGTTGGTTCCAATGTTGCTCCAAAAGAATACCCACAGGGTTGGTGCACCCCCTGCCCACGAATCATCAGATCTGCAACCCTTCCGGTCTGTGACACAAAGCCCAGTGTGAGGAGATGTTTGGGTTGGCACAGTCTGGTGGAGGATGTCTGAGTGCTGTGCTCTGTTTGCATGGGAAGGAGAAGCATGTGCTTGAGGAGAGCTGTGAAAGTATCTCGGGAAATAAATCTGGGTCTGGATGTAGGCTTGGAATTGGGGCTGGGATCACCCACTCAACGTTGTGAGTACTTGCAGCAGCATGTGTTCTATAACGAGACACTTTATTTCCTTTTTGGTGTTACGATGGAGTAGTAGGGCTTGAATTCCTGTTACGGGTGCAGTCTGGGGAGGTGCACTGCTGTGTCTCCCTGTGGGAGAATGGGACAAAGCTACTGTGTGGGCTGTTTTCCAAGAGATTTCGTAGAATGGTTGGATTGGAAGGGAACTTAAAGCCCACCAGTTTTAACCCCTTCTGGGAACAGGGCTGCCCCCCAACAGCTCAGGCTGCCCAGGACCCCATCCAGCCTGGCCTTGAATGCCTCCAGGGATGGGCACCCACAGCTCCGGGCAGCTGTGCCACTGCCTCACCACTGTCCAAGTAAAGAACTTCTTCCTGACATCTAACCTAAATCTCCACTCTTTTAGCTTAACGCCATCCCCCTTTGCCCTACTACTAGTAGACTGTGTTAAAAGGCACTTCCCTTCCTGTTTGAAAGCTCCCCTCAAGTTCTGGAAGGATGCAATGAAATCTCCCTAGAGCCATCTCTTCTTCAGGCTGAATGAACCCAATTCCCTCAACCTTTCCTCCTAGGAACTGCTCTAACAGCTCCTCATCCCTCCTGTATTGGGAGCCTCATAAGGGCAGTGCAGAAGGGGACAATTCCCATCCCTTCCCTCTCCCTTCTGGCTGCCCCTCTATTGATGCCCAGGATACTGTTGGCCTTCCAGATATGCTACCTGCAGGGGCAGGGCTCTGTTGTACTAGGGTTTTCCCTACACCCAAGCCTTTATACCCCATCCTCCACACAGTTCTGGTCTTTTGCTTTGTGGAGACCTGAATACTTGCCGAATCTCACTGTGCTAATGAAAGAAGAGATAGGAGATGAAGAATGGAGACGGAAGGAGCAGAGGATGTGAATGCCGTGCTGCTCTGGGTAGGCAACAGCATGCTGTGTTGAGACAGCAACTGTGGCTGACAGCTTGTCCTATTAAAAACAGCACTCCAGCAAAACAGCACTGGCCAAATGTTTGCACGACAGCTATGTGTGAGAGAGAGTTGGGAGCCTGACAACTTAGACTGAAAACAGAGGGGGTGAATGTTTTCCAGTATTTTAACTGGACATAAACCAGAAAAGAATGTGGTTCAGTGGAGTTTTACTAGTTGGCTTCCTGGTAGCATCATCTGGGTTTTGAGCAATGCCTGCTCTAGACTTACATCCAGGTGGTGTAAATCACTGAAGAGAGCTGTGACAAATGGGGGATCATTAGAATGTTCAGCTGTCAGGGCAGAAGTTAGGGATAAATGTGTTCAAGAGGTGTGTGAAACCTCCTGGTGATGCCAGGCAGGGCTGGGATGTCTGTTGTGGCAGGTGAGCATTCTGTACCTTGTGTTTTCCCCTGCCCAAGCATAAGCCTTTTCTTCTCAGACAGATTTCTACTGTTGTCTGAATAGTAAACATCACTTTGCATCCCAGAGCAAAACAAAAATCCCCATCGCTTTCATGTCTCACCAGAGCTGCTGGGCCCTGCGCATTTCAGCTTTTCCCTACTGTATTTTGAAACCTCGTTTGTCCCTTGTTTTGGAGATTATCAGCCAAGATAAACATTTCACAACAGATCCCTCCACAGTCACTACTTGCAGTAACTCATTTCCAGTAATGTATTTCTCTGATTGCTTTTCAGACAGTAAATACAATGGACAGTGTGACTCCCAGAAACAAGCGAGGGGGAAATAAAGCCCAATGCACAGAAAATGGATCTTTGCATTTTTGCAAGTGCGTGTGTGGGTGTTGCAGATTTTGTGCAAGTGTGTCATGGACGAGTTGGGGGGTTGATTACAAGATGCTATTTGCAGAAAATAGGACAGTCTGCCAAAACTTGATTTTTTTATTTGTATTTCTTTCACCGCATCCTAGTAAACAAATGTAGAAACAGTAACCCCCATTGAGAATTTTCAGAAGCAGAATTTTATCTGGTCTTTGTTAATCCAGGCACTGATCAAACCTCAGGAGGGGAAATCCTTGCCTGTTCATCAATAATACTTGAGCAAGTACTTACCATTAATTGCATGTTCTGTTGGCTTCAAGGCTAAGCACTGCTAAAAGATTTCTTCAGTCGAGGGAGATTGGAATGCTCAGTGTGTGCTCTCCTGCTTGGGCTCTCATCCTGTGCCTGTTGGTAGAGCTAGATGGCTCTGGAAAAGAGAGGGACCTTAATTAAAAGCAAATTCCCACGAGACTTGCACTGAGGAAGTTCAGGAAGGAAAGACAACCTTGTGCTGGTACAGAGAGAGCACAGCTCATGCTCCCCCACGCACATGTTTCAGCTCTAGTATTGTTCAGTGTGCCTGGCTTCATGCATTGTTTTCAGCTCACAGGTAATTAGTGTCTTAGAGCCAACCCACTCTTTGCTGTAGTGGAACAATGTAAAAATCCTTTTTTTTTCCACAGTAAAATATTCTTACCCTCTGTTGGTCTTGTCAAGCCAGACAATGCAGTCATCTTGTTATATTTCCTACAGCAGCAGAAAGTTTGCCAAGAGGTAGAATAGATCTCATAAGCCCTTAGTTACTATGACTTCATCAGTGCAACTCAACAGCCTTTGGTGGACTTTGCTTCAGATTCATGTGGATCTGGGGGAATTCAGGCCTGGAAAGCCTGGCATTGGTGGCTGTTGTTGACAAACAGACCCAGCAGGTGAAAGGTTGGTGTCAGTTTTGAGCAGTGAGGATGGCTTCAGTTCTGCTCTGCTGTGTGCAGGCAGCAAGGTCACATTCCTGAATTTTCAGCTTCATTTCTGAATTAATAGCAACACAGCACAGGGCAGATAGCACTTTTGGGGGAATTTGCTGGGGCAGAAAGGATTTCATTACTTTTTTTCTTAAATAGGTAAATACATTAGTGCTTTTTATTTGCATAACTTGTCAATCAGTAACAATCACTTCTGCTAACACAGCCCAACAGTATTGCTCAGGTGTTAATGAAGAGCAGAGGGTGTGATTGCAAAGAGTCACTCTCAGGGCTCCCAGTATTGCCCAGGAAATGGGGAAGTGAGAATGAAATACAGGGGTGGTACTGGAGGCAGAAAAGCAACAGAAGGAGGATGCTGACCGAGGATGGCTCTGAGGAGAAGGTGGGTTGTAAAGAATTGGAGATGAGAGAAAATGAATGAAGATTAAGTCAGAGGATATGAGAGGCAGAAGAAGGAGAAAGTGGGAGGCAGAGATGTAGATGCAATTAATTTTTTGTGAGTCACCACCAAATGATCGTGCCCCCATAGAGGTTGACTCAGCAGCTTTGGTGGGAAAATTGGAGCTTCCCCTCTGGGATGCCATTCCAGATCAAAGCAGGCTTGATTACTAAAACTGGAATTTCTATCACTGATCCTCCCCAGTCTGAAAGGAACTTCTCAAATGCGTCTTGAAAGCCAGCATCCTCTCTTCCCAGGTCTATGTCACAGCCTATTTTGGGGCCATTTGCTCAGCTGAGATCTCGGTTGTTTGGGCAGAGGTGCAGTGGCCACAAGAGGCACCAATTACTGCACTTCCTCTCAGAGGCTGGAGAAATCTAAAAGGGAAAAGCTAGTGAACAAAAATAACTTGATGGAAGAAGGCTTCTGTGATCACAGGCTATCTGATATCACTGACAGATGCTTGGCCAGAAAAACACTGCTGGGAAGATAAGAGTAAGATGTTAATAGAATATGATTCAGAAATGAGATATAATCCAGAAAACAGGGAATAGGAAAGTGATGCCACAGCCTCTGTGCATGGTGTTGCATTCCCCTGGGGAATGAGGCTGGGGTTTTGTACTGATTCAATTCCCACGCTGTTGATTTCATAGGTTTTGGGCCAGGTTTTCATCTCCCAGTTTCATTCTGTGTCCATACAGCACCCACATGGCTGTAGGTGAGGAAAGCACAGAGCTTTCTTTTTGGGCTATGAACATCTTGCATTCAGAAGCTTTCTGTAATGCTGGTGATGGTTAAAACAAAGCCACTCTCTCTCCAGGCTGCAGAACTGGTACAGCAGCCACTAGGAAATCTTCCTCTTCCCCTTTCTGCCTTTACAAAAAGGCAGTAAGACCCAACTAATGCCAGGAAGCCCTGAACCTAAGCCAAGAAGCTATCTGTATGTCCAGAGGCATTAGTCTCTCACTCTTATTCAGCTCTCAGTGGGCTTTGCTGTGTTTGTGTTGAGGAGGGAATCAACTGCTGCTTGTCTGCAATCTGAGCAGACACATCTTATGTTTTCATCCCACCTCAACCACAGCAGCAGAAGCTGGGGGAAGGCAGTGCCCGTGGCAGATAGCTGCTGTTGTGCATGGGCTGCTGATCAAAAAGCTCTGCCTACGCTTTGGATGTGCTTAGTTTGGACCAAGAAAGGTTGAGCGATGCTCCAGTGTCCATTAATCTATCTTCGTTTCTCTCAAGGGACCCAGCTTTTTATTTAGTCATATATTCACGGCTGCTGTTGGCTCGCTGCTGCTCACATTAATTGCCCTTGAGCAGAAGAATGTCTCCCAGAAGGCCTCACCCTTTCTCAGCACCAGATCATAACTTCTTTAATTGCTGCTGTTAGCTTTCTGCTGGCTTCATCCCCTCTGCTGTCCCAGCGCAGAGCACAACAGCATGAGCCTTCGTCAGGCCCCTTGTCCCCACTGATGCTAATCTGGGGCAACACGATGCTACCAGCCAAAGCACCCCCCTAGGGACCCTATTCCTCTTTCAGAACCAGAAATTAAAATTATTAAAGCAAAAAAGTGTCTGACAGGAGCTGCCAGACAGAACCACAAAACTATTAGCTCGGTGGCTGACTGCAGTGTGAGAGCACAAGAGTAGGGCTTTGACTGCTAAAACCAAGGCTTGCAGGCTGTTTCTTTGACACAAGTTGTGTATTTCTGCTGCAACTTGGCTTTAAAAGCCTTTGGTATAGAAGCCAACAGCTGCAGTAGCCATGCACTAAGCAGTGTTGCACAAGGAAGATGCAAGCTTACAAACGTAGATGTCCCATAGCCACGACAGAGAGATAAGCCCTGTTTTCTTCCTTGATCGTAAGAATTCAAGAACCGAATCACTTCATTTCTCACGTTACCCTTTTTTTCAGTTGTTGTCATGGCAAAATCTCAGTAAGGGGGGGCAATTGTACCAAACCAGAGGAACATCAGATCTTCTCTCTGATTGATTGAAAGATTGATGAAAAGATGCGCTCAGAATCTCACTAAGAATTAACCCCACGTGTGTGAGCAGCTTCAAGGAGTGCAGCCCACACAATTCAAGCAGGAGATCAATGCACATCGGGAATGAGGCAGGGAGACAGCAAGTATATTTATATCTTCATTCAGGTAATGGTTTTCTGTGCTTCACCTACTGCTCCTTGGGGTGTTTTCCAGGTTGCATCAAGTGAATTTCGATGCTCCCACTTGTGAAGGCAAGCGCCGAGAAACGCTCTCCTTGATAGGGGACTTCTCCTCGTCAGCAGAGTTCTTTGTCACCATTGCAGTCTTTGCCTTCCTCTACTCGCTGGCTGCCACCGTGGTTTATATCTTCTTCCAGAACAAGTACCGTGAAAACAACAGGGGACCTCTAATTGTAAGTGTGCATTTGCAGTGTTTTCAGGAGCATTTTTGGTGGTTGTAGCTGTGGTGTGGTCCAGGAGATCCAGAAGCCCAACATCTAAAGCATCTTTGTTCACCTTTCTCAATATTGTAATGGGGATTTAAGCTTATAGCACCAAGGGTTGTAGAGATTATGTGAGGCTGGGGCTTAGTGACAGTTCTGTGTGTGCTTGTGGGGTTCTGTGCTTCCCCACCACCTCCTGCAGTGATGATGTCCACGTGGACAGTCGATGTGGAGCTGGGTGGTTGCATGTGGTTTGGGGTCAGGGCAGCTCTGTGACAGCAGAGCTCCATCGATAGGAAGGAAGGGAAGAGGAGGAATTAGATATCATCCTAGCAGAAAGATAAAAGCATGCCCAGCCACGGAGATTGCTTTCTGCTAATTACTGCTGAGTGCAGCCAAGTGACTTTGATTTGGAGAATTACATGGCTGGTTTTCCAGAATTACCTGCAGCTCCTGGCACATTTATGTCTCCACACTGACTTTTGAACATCCTTGCCCTTCAGTTATCATTACATGCACCCAGCAACCCGTGTCAATTTGTGTCATGATTTTTCTTTTTAGTGATTCCTAAAGGTGCCCAATAAAAAGCAAGTGCTGCAGCTTATTCTTTTTCTTATAAATCAAGGCTGTAAAACCCAGGAGAGCTGTTTTGTTCTAGGTGTCCATCACCCACCAGAGCATCATACCCAGGCAGGGACAGGTGCATGATGTTAGACCAGACCTCTGCATCTGCAGCCTGTAGGGATGCATCATGCTGCCGACAGGGACCACTCTCCTTCATTCTCCTCTAGTGAATAAATAGTGCCTTGCTTTGCTTGATGTGGTTGGTGTCAAGCAATACCTCATTTCAAACTGTCTATGCAGAGGATTAGTTGCAGAGATCTGCCATTTTAATTTTCTTGTGGAAAATAATTCTTTTTTTCTGACTAACTCCATTATCCTTCATGATGGAAAAAGGAATGACAATAGCAGTGCTAATGTGTCAGTTTATGATGTTGACATTTGTCATTGTCTGGGACTTTGCTGACAGCTGCTGCCGTTGTTTGTTGCAGGATGCACATTGCAATCCACTACAGCATCAGCATGGTGTTGATTTAATTTGTTCTGTGTAATGGACTGTAATTGAATCTACAAGTTAAATTTAACCGGTGCCTGTTACCAAAGCTGTTGTTTGCAGTTTTCCAGTCTTTAAAGCGAGCCTACATGACCTTATTTGTTCTGAACGTAAAGATTCTTCTGTGTGTCCTACAGCTGAGCTGCTCCTGCCAGGGGTTGGTGCTGGGCAGTGGCTCAGGGTTACTTATACTGCCAGAAGTGGGGTTCTACGTGCTCCAGGATGGGGTGCAAGGCAGCTTCCCAGGGCTGCAGGGCCCTCCTGAGGGATGCAATCAATTGTGCAAGGGATGAAGGCGGTGTTGGGTGTTTGTCTCTCAGTGATGACTGGGAGATGATGATTTTGCCCTTTCCTCTGCTGCCGTGTCTGATCACAATTTCATATTTAAAACCAGTCCTGTTTCAAGCCTCGTGTTTCCTGTTGGCTTGGGAGTTGCTCAGTCTGGGATGACATCTGCCTTTAAGCTGCGTCTTCTTAGAACTGGCTGCTTTCCTCCTGATGGATTTGAAAAATGAGTGGAACTTGAAATTTTAGGAGACTTTTTCAAAACTCTCATGCACAGGCAGTAAAGCAGTGTCATTGCATCCCAAATTGTATCAGACCTATCTGAGTGAAGGCACTGCAGTTATAAAAACATGATGGCCGCGGTTCCAGGAGACTCCTGGAGTAGGCTTCTGTTGTGAATGTTTTGAGTTCACCTTGTTGACACAAACATGGGGAAGGCCAACTGCTTGTGCTGAGAGCTACGCTGGGCACCACTTCAATGGATGGAAGTGTGGGAAAATATTTTAACATTCAGTGTGAAGTGAGACATTGTGGCAGGAAATATTCCCCGCTTGATTAACGGAGGGTTATCCTGGACAGATAAGCCTGGGAGAGGACCATATATTGGGTTTGGTTGAATTCATGCATTGCGTTTGGTTAAACTTATGCACTAGATTTGGTCAAACTCATGTGTTGGGTTTGGTTAAACTCACATGTTGCATTTGGCTTTGGGAAGCTGTATAGCATCTGTGAACAATCACATGTATTCACTTGTAAGTGTATCGCTTTATTCCAGTCAATTAACATAAATGCATTACTGGGCTTAGGCAAAAAGAGTTGATAAAACTCTGGAAAGAGAGAATAACCCAAATGAATGAATAACCCAAATGGTTCTTTGCATTTCAAAGAGCGATTTCAGCCTACTTCTGCCACCTCCCTTGGATGCACTTTGTCCTTGCTGCAGATGTTGGTGCCACCCAAAGGGCTTTGCTGGCAGCGAGTTCCTAAGACTGTAGCTGGAAGTACGTATGAGTGTAACTCATTCAAAGCTTGAAGTAGGCATTTTTGGCAAAGCTGGTAGCAGCAAGATTCAACTTGAAAAAGGCAGCAAGGATTTCTTTTTGGCTATGCATACTCCAAGCTCTTAAAAACTCCCTCCTTGGATATCCTGTGTGTTTTAAATTTGGGTTTTTTTGCTTTCTCCTACGTGTTCCTATTTTGCCTCCTTCTTAAAGGCACCTGTAGGCAGACCAGAGCACCTCAGCTGAGATCTGAAAATGGAACCTTGCAATTCGGAGTACGGTGTAACCATACAACAGACACACTGAAGAGATCTGCAAGCACGATTTCAAGAGGGCAACTACAAACATTACCTTGTTCCAAAGGCAAAAAGGAAAAAAAAAAACCCACAAAAGAAGACATAGCCATGCTATGGGGATATTAAACATTCAAATGCAAGATTTGTTTTAGTATGCAGACACTATGGCTTTAATTACCAAGGAGAAATTCCCCAGATAGACATTAAGCCACAGAACAGCTTAGCTTGAGATTCACTTTTATTTTCAGCATGTCATTATCTCATAACTCTGTTCCACCCAGAGTTGTGAAAATGTTCAGCCAGGAATCCAAACCTGCTTGCAAACAAGAGCAGTTCAAGCTCCAGCCAAAGCTTGAAGGCTAGCAAAGATTCAAAATAAATAGGAAGGCACAAGTTTGTGCTCTAGTCACATATTTGGTCGTATTTTTTTTTTTTAAGGCCAGGCTGGGTGGGGCCCTGAGCATCATGATGTAGTGGGTGGCAGCCCTGCCAAAGGGAGGGGAGATGGAACCAGGTAGTCCTGAAGGTCTTCTTCAACCTAAGTCATTCTATGATGATTCTGTGGTTTTGCTCCTTGCACAGAATGGATGAGATGTCTGTGCCCCTCTGCTGTAGTTGGGGAGCTTTGTTTTCTTTTATAACTGTCCTCTTTCTATCTTCCATATTGTGTTAGTTTTGGTCTGTTTGCCTCAGATTTCTACCCGCTGTTCATTTATTTTATTGTTAAGGCACTGATTCCAGAGCTTGGCTTTGCTTGCAAAAATATAACAGTGTGGCAACAGTAAGAGAGAATCATTATCATTTAACAAAGGTATTCCCCAAACTTCTGGTGCATCCCAGCCTACTGGGTTGCTGGGATCCCCTGTGCGAGCTGGAGCCTGGTTGGTAATATGTCAAGCCTCATAGGAAGAAAAAAGCATACACCATCATAGTTCATAGCTTAGCAAGAATCTGGCATTTCTACCAGCCGGAATTTTTCAGAAAATACTTTCAATTGAGCTATTGCCTCTAGGAGTTCATTTCTCATTCAGTTACTGCTAAGGCATAAAGTGTACAATAATTCCTTCTGCTGGAAATCTCCCTGAGAAGAAAATGCACTGCCAGGCTCTGTGCCTCTGCCTGCACTGCTCCCATTGAGTGCTAAGATGGTTGTCAGCTCCCGGCCTGCACAGCACGCTCTTCAGGAGAACCCATTTGGGCAGCACGAAGAGAGGTCAGAGGAACTCAAAGCCCGCAGAAAATAAATGGTGGTGCTGTTAAAAAGAAGGATGTGTCCTTTGGGAAGCATCCAAGCACAGTTACTGTGATCCCATCTGCGTGAGCAGAGCAGCCCTTTGTTCATGACGTGCCTGGTGCCTCCTCATCCATCCTCTCTTGGTGCTACGAAGAGCTCATTCCCCAAAGCTGGGGGTGCAGGGAGTAGAGGAGAACCATGTTTCTGGGGATCGCTTATTTCTTTGCATGCAAACCCTGAAGACTGCCTTCTTAATGATGGTTTGCTCCTCCTTTGCGATATACCTTTACTTTAAAGGGGAGAGGGGAAGCAGCCCCTCAGGGAGGGGGTATCAAGACGTGATGCAGTCAGTGGGATGTCAGACTTTGGCACCTCCGCCATCTGCTGTGCGCTGACAGATGGCATGGGAGATGACAGCAGAAAGGCTCTTCTATTTTAGCAAGACACGGTAAAGCTCGAAAAATCACATCTCCTCCCCCAGCTCCCCCCAAACCCACACAGCAACAGTGGCACTTGGCCACTTCTTCTGGCCAAGACGAGGACAAGTTGATGCTCCAGTGAGCCTTTTAGAGAAAAGTGAGCTTCAGAGCAGAGCTGTGGGGAATGGCTGTAGCCCGCAGGACCACTGCACCTCTTCTCTGTTTTCTCATGGATGGGAAGTGGGAGCACTGCTGGAACGGAGGAGCTGAGCAGTCCCTGTGCTTGGCAAATTGTTCTGTTTGTTTGTTTGCTGGGGTTAATTAGAGGCTGCATGGCGTGTGCAATGGGGACATTTGGCCTTATCTGCAGCTGGTGAGAAAGCACCTCAGCTGGTGGCTGGGGATTAGGCAGTTCCAGGTTCTGCCTGAGATGGAAACGCTTCCCATTGGAAACCTGTGCCAGGGACAGCCCCCAGCAGGGCCCAGCTCCTGCCCAAGCACCTGAGCGTTTCAGTTGCTCCAGCTCCTGGGCCAGGGCCGGGCATGGGGAGCAGCCAAGCTCCCAGGGCAGCTCAGCACCACATGCACCAGCCATGTGCCTGCAGGGATCTGCCCTTAGGCTGGAGGTGCCGATGGCAGCCTGAAAACCCTGGAAATTAGCACCATAGGCAGTAGTCCCAACTCATTGTGAAATAACAAAGTCTTGTTTCTTCTCTCTGATGTTTTTTTTTTAAATTTTTTTTCTTCTCAATGAGTACACCAGTATAATGCTCCCAAATGATTTGTCTTTTAGGATTTCATTGTGACAGTGGTCTTCTCCTTCTTGTGGCTAGTGGGCTCATCTGCTTGGGCTAAAGGACTGTCCGATGTAAAGATTGCCACCGACCCAGACGAAGTGCTCTTGCTGATGTCAGCCTGCAAACAGCAGTCCAACAAATGCTTGCCCGTTCGCAGTCCTGTTATGTCAAGCCTGAACACTTCTGTTGTAAGCACATTTCATGACTTACACCATTACCCCACTAATGTATTTTCATCTGTTTTGCCTGTGCGCTGACCTAAGTCAGCGGGTATAAACCTGTTAGTGGAAGGCATGTATCTGGAAGCAGAAGCTTGCTGAAGGGAAAGATAGAGCCTAGGTCAGAGCACCTGAGGATGTGGAGGGCAGGGATCCTTTGCTTACAACCTTCCCCAGCTGCATTGCTTTGGAAAAAGGGGTTGTGCCTGACAGATTCCTTTAAAAACCCTTGATAAGAGCAATACGAAATTGGTCTTTGTGTTTCAGTGAGACATTTAAATGTCATTCCAATGTTTAAAATATGTTTAAAGAACAAAATAAATGACTTCAAGCAAACTGGGCAATTCATTTCTGTTTTTAAAATATCTTCTTCCAATTTTATCTTCCCAGTGTTTCTTTAAGCTTGATTATATTCTCAAAAAAAGCATCTGGGACTAAAATCCCAAACTTACTAAAACAGCAGGGAGAATAGACGCTTAACCTTGCGAATTCACCTCAGGTCAATATGGAAGTTTGCTCCATGCCTTAGAGATCTTTCTGTCAGGTCTGCGGAGAAAGATTGATCGGGGCTCCTTGGTTCTCCAAGGACCATGGGGGGTTCAAGCCATCAGGCTGTGTGGCACCACACTGTGGGTAACAAGCTCCTTTTCTCCCCATCCAGGTCTTTGGATTCTTGAACTTTATCCTCTGGGCAGGCAACATTTGGTTTGTGTTTAAGGAGACGGGCTGGCACTCCTCGGGCCAGCGGCACGCTGCAGACACCATGGAGAAGCAGTCCAGTGGCTACAACCAGGGAGGCTACAACCAGGACAGCTACGGGCCAGCTGGGGGCTACAACCAGCCAGGCTCCTACGGGCAGGTGGGTGACTACGGCCAGCCCCAGAGCTACGGCCAGAGTGGGCCAACTTCCTTCTCTAATCAGATTTAAGGTGGTGTGAGCTCTTCCATCCCTCACACACAGAGCATTTAGCAGGTCTCAAGTTTCCGTGGCACCAGGTTTTCAAGGGTTTTACACAAATAAATACTACAACGCAGCGTTCAATGTCGGTTGACGATCTAATTCTACCTCCTGAGGTGGATGGGAGGTGGCCCGTGGCTGGAGCTGGCATGTTGAGCCCCTGATAGGCATATAAGGGGTGTGTGCATCACAGGTGGTGACCTGGAGTCAGTGTTGTAGTGCGTACTGTAGAGATAACTTTATGGTAGTTTCGTATGTGTTAAGATGGTAGAAGCATTTTGTAGCCTCAAGTCTGTAGTATTTAATATGCATAATATAATTGAATTTCCTTCTGCATTTTGGTGAGAAACAAAAGTGTTTTACTATTATTTCTACTGATTATTCTGTATATCCATGCATGTAACGGTTTCAAAGCTGCCTGTCTGTGACTCTCCAGAGCCTTTGTTTTGATCACATCCTTTGTTTCAGAAGATTTTACTATTATTTCAATTAACCGAGTCATCTGTAACTTAGTGCATGGAGAAGCAGTTTCATGCTACCAAATGTCTGGACTGTGTAAATGGAACTTCTCAACTTCTGCCACTACATTTTGTTAAATGTATGTTTAAAAGAAGTATGCATCTTTTATATATTTTGCAGAGTTGAATATATGGCTTACCCAAGTTCTGAATGCTTTGTAACAAAAATGTTTTTTCCTTGAAATGGCATTCAGTAGTATATATGGTACCTGACCAATGTTTATTCCATCTAACTGAGCTAAGTATTCATTCTATAAATCACTATTTCTATGGATGTTTTGTGAATCTTTATATGTGAGCTGTGGAGAATAAGGACCAAGTAACTGTGTTATATGTTTACAAAGGTACTTATGTAACTAAGATAACAGAGGTGCAGATATCAGCATATAAATCCACCTGAAGATGCCCTGTGTCTCAGTACATAAAACATGAAAAATGCATGTACTGTTGTGACCTTACGAAGCGTAAGCTTTCCTTTATACCCTCTTATTGTGAGAAAGTCTTTCTATCTGTGCTGTTCAAAGATTGTTGGATTTCCCTGTGTTCTGTTGCCGCTCTGAGCATGAGCTTGGTGCTACTGGAGAATGTAACTGGATTGACCAAATAGCCCAGGTTCGGAGGAACTCATGCTAAAATAGCCAGTGCCTGGCTCATAGCCCACTGGGATTTCTCCCTGGAAGATTCCTCACTGCAGAGTATTGGATGCGTTGACATGAAGTAAAGCCTGAAACACGATACGATAATCAAAACTGATCATCTGCATTTCTAAATAAAAGTGTATCAGTATATAATCTTGTATGAGCTGTAATGTGGAAAGCATCTTAGCTTAAAACAGCTTAGTTTCTTCTATGATTGTTGTAACCAATTTATGGCTACTTGGTGGATGAATCTATATTGTGATATCTATTTGACCCTAATAAAGTTATTGCATACAATGTGCTTTTTTCAGAGTATGATAATATTAAAATGTCACTGCAAAATAACCAAGATGGTGGACAGAATATCATCTCCGTGCTTGACCTTATTGGTCATATTCTTATTGTTTTCCAACACCTTTAAGAGCATTGTTTCAATGTGCAGTAGAATACGAGATGATTCTGTGGATACTTGTCTCTAATGGTCACTATCACAAGTTAAAATATATATATATATTAAACTGTGCAATTTAATATCTGCCCACCTCTATGCCTCTCTTTCCATCTATCAATAGGACTAGCCTAGTGCTGTGCTAATATCCCAGTTCTGTAGATTGCTGGACAAACCATTTCTCAAGCTGTAGAAAAGACAGGCTTGAATAACTAAATGAGAGCAAAATCCAATTTTCTGGGTCAGTGAAAATTTTTATTTTGGCTTTCTGTTCTTTTGTTCCTTCTTTTATACATTTGGAAAAAGCTAAATAGAGGCAAGTCAGAAGAGAATGAAATCTGTGCTTGTGGGGAGGGATGGCTGTGTCATGACAGCTGTTCATGTCTCATTCTACTATCCTCTCTTTCACTCATTATCCTTGTGTTGTTTGTTGTTGTTGTTGTTGTTGTTTTTTAAATCTGCTTTGTATTAATTGAACAGGAATGCTCTAAACTGTGTCCTCCAGGCTTCTCTCTGAGAAGATTTTTTCGTGCAATCCATCGTCATCAGCCTTTCCTTATGTGAGGGTCCCATTTCCTATCTTCTCTACGCAGTGCTGAGGGTCAGAAACTTGAGTTTTGCTTAGGTTCATTCCCCATTTCAAACAAGCTGAAATGCTTGTAACCATGTGAACACAGGAACTGTGGCTGTCCAGACCTCAAGGCTTAAGGCTGAAAAGGGGCAGATCCTAATACAAGATCAGGGTTGGAAATAAAACATGACTTCTTTGGGGTATTATTTATGTAACACCTGACCTAAGCAAAGGTTGTTTCATAAAAGGCAGAGCTGGTGGAAAAGTTGAGAAGAGTAGTGACAGAGGCTCACATTCTCATGGAAGAATTGCCCCTTCCCTACTGGATTGGCCACAGGTTGGCTATTTCCTTGCTGCCATGCAGAACAGATGAGCTGGTTGTTGTCCCATACATCCCCCAGGGATTTCTTTGCTGTGAATTAGAAGGGATGAAAAAGCTTTTCATCTACGTCTTCTCAGATTAATGCACTACGGCAGCAGCAAAAGTAAAAACAAAAAAGATACATGTACTCGTCTGTGTTACATAAGAATGTATTTCTGAGTGCTTCCCCTCTGTTCCTGTGAGTTCAAGGCTTATCACATCCTTCAGCAAGCACTGAGGAATTTGAATTTATTTGAACTGAGAATAGTGGCTGCATAGCAGAATGTTAAGCAGCAAGACGGAAAAGACTTTATCTGATGTTTCCCCTTTTTAAGATAAACAGCTAAGTAAACTCTAGCATCCTCTGCTGCTGGCAGACCAAGTGCTTTTCTTCATCGTTAGTGAGTATCTCTGCCAGTTAGTTAAATAACTAGGTCAGCCTGGGAAAAAAACATTTTTTCCGTGGTCTTCTGTGCTGTCCCTCCTGCTTTCCCATGTGTTTCTCTTTCTAAACCATTTCTCAGCTGCCCTAGACAGGAGCAAATTTATGCTTTCCTGATTGGCAAAATCTCCTTCACCGCAGCCACTGAGCTGCCCGTACCAGAGCCTCCGTGATGGCTGGGACTTGGGGAAATTTCCTGCTCCTGTTGCATGGATTCATATTGCAATTGTCTGATGGGGTTAATTATTTCTAATTTGCAGGTGCTCTCAGTGCAGTCATGCCACATGCATTTAGTCTTCTGTCTACTAGCTTGGAGCCAGACTTGAATCTATACTTCTGTATGTGTGAATGGACAGCTATATAGCTTATGCTCTCCCTAACTTAGCCATTCTTTTTCAGGGTTGCCTTCCATTCCCTGCTGCTACTGAGACCAAGAGCTTTTCCTCCTGAAATTTTCTAAGAGCAGCAATAATTTGCATTTTAGTATTAATACGTGGTGTTGATTGCCCTATCATCCATCCATGCCATACATCTCTAGTGTAAAAATTTGGGTTTTGTGAGAGTTTTGGTAGAAAGTTTTAATAGTTGAGCAAGTGGAGAATCCCTTTTGTTCCATTTAGCAACAGTTTCTTTTCTTACGTTTTTATCATTGTGACTTTAATAATTTTATTATTTTTTTTAATGAGCATTGTTGCCTTTTTAAAGCCTAATCTTCCTATAATGAAATGTGTCTCAGAGGGAAAATTATTTGCTAATAATATATTTGTAGGCTTCACTCTGAAAATGAATACAGTGCCCAAACTGTTGGGATTGTCCCTTCTGTGTCAGACCTTCAAAGGCAGCGGGGAACAGGGTGCCTGCACCCAGGGAACCCTGCAGCCCTGTGCTCCTGGGCAGCCCCAAGGGGCAGCATGAGCAGATTTTGACCAACATTGCAGGCCGTATCTGAAGACTGCCTGGATGTGCAATGCCAAAGGATGTTTCTTTGCAGACAGCCTGTTTCTAATAGCTTTGCTTCAATGGCACTTCACCAGCAGTGGGATTCATTAATATTTTATTCATCCCTGATCCCAGAGCTCAATCCCAGGCTCACCTAGGAGCTACACACATGGTCAGGAGATGGGCTGAGGTGCTCGTGCTTCCTCCTCAGCTACACTGAAAGTCAAGTTTGGCAGTGGCTCAAGGTTTAGTTTTCTTCAGAAGCTTAGCAGCAGCTGAGCTCAATGAAGGCAATCAGGAAGCCTCAGCAGGAGGCTGACGTTGGTGTCACCCTCCCTCTATTGAGCTCCCTTTTTTGTTTGTGTCCCTGTTTCTAAGTAAAACCTCCACTTTGAAATGTCCCCATGTAAGACAGTGAGGAGCTACTAAGAGTTTACTGAAGGAATGGCAGCTAAGTGCATGATGGTGTGGGTGCACCTATGGCTTCAGGCCCCTGTGCCCCCTGTCCCTTGTCTGTCCAATGCAGGCAAGCCCACACCTGCCTCTGGCTGCTGTCGTATAGGGGCATTGCCAAGAGAGCTGCTGCTCCACTGACTCGTAGCGTGTCATCTTGAATGGCAGAAAGTACATGGATGGGAGGGGAAGACTCTGGCAAAGTACCAAGAAGGAAGTGGGGGCAATAATGCCTGCGAAAGCTGAACTGAACTGCACACAACGATCCCGCAGAGGTAGGTATCAGGTTGTGTATTTTATGCAGACAATATTGTTAACATGTGAAATGTGCTAAAAGTTGTCTGATAGGATCACCTGGGTATCTCACACATAAATAGAGTGTATCGAGATAGAAGCAGAACAGATGGCCCCGCTCCCTGCACACCTTGCTGACCATCAACATGTACAGCCAAAATCTCACTGTCTTCGAAGCTGATCATCTGCAAAGGCGAGGGTTAGCCTTGTGCTACCTGGTATCTGTAGTGCACTAACACTCTTGGAGCACTAATTAAAATATCCTGGAGAGAGAGCAGAGCCCAGGCTTGCCTGTACTTGTTAATGCCCCAGCAGAGCAAATCACCTGTTGTAGAGCTCAGGCTCTCAAAATCAGTTAAGTTACAAAGAAAAAAAAACCTGAGCTGAAGTCTGATTGACAGTGGAAAGAGCCCAAAGCTGGGGAGCTGGCTCTGCCTGGAGCTGATAAACATGCAACAGGGTCTGCTCCTCACTCTCATCTTTACCTTGGATGCTGCTGAGCCCAAACGTTGCTGTTCAGTGGATTAACCAGGATTGTAAGGCTTTTCATGCCTTCTTGTTGGGTTCAACAGATGTAAAAGGGAATTATCACTTCGATGTGATATCAAGACTTTTTTTTTTTTTTTAAGCTGATGGCAGATTACTAAGGCTGTATTCTTGTTTAATTTTAGTGTGTTAATTGATGGGATAATGAGCATTGATTATATGTGTTTTGGCTGCGTCATTGCAATTACGGGCTCTGTTTTATTCATGAGCCTGTCCTAAAGAACGCGCTAGAGATCTAAGACAGCTTAAACCTCTCAGAAAAAGGCTCTGAATTGTTTGAGTAATGACACTCTTAGATGGAAAATTAAAGGTTCTCTTTTCCCATGCTTTTTAAGATAATTAAAATCCACGAACAGTAAGGTGGTGAACATCCTTATTCATTAGCCTTCGGTAATTTAGCTTCTACTAAATGAGGAAAACATTTTAATTCTCTAGGCCATCTGTTGCAGTCTCCTTTATGTGTCCTGTTACATAAGGACTCATTCTGGGAAATTTTGACATCACCCCATATCCTTTCCCTAGAAGGATGCGCTGGATGAGGTGGCTGCGATTGCTGCCTTTTACCAGCCACCATGGGATGAAAACAGCTGCTCAGTGCTTGGTGTCCCGGCAGGGAATGCTGACCTCTCTAGGAAAGGATCCACAGCAAGGAAGCAGGCAGTGTGACACACAGCCTGTTTTCTAATAGCAAGGTTTGTGCCAATAAATAAAATAAAACAGATCCCTCAGCACCGCCTTGCAGAGGCTGCTTTTAATCCCAAGCATTTACTGATCCTGAGATCACCAGGTATTGCTTCCATTATTTATGGGGCACGGCTGTGGGCAGGCTGCTTGTACAGAGCCGAGCTTGCAGCCACCTGTTTGCTGTTGCTTGAGTTGCTTAGAGATCACAAACGCTGATCACAAGAGCAATGTGCGGCTGCAGAGCCAGCATCCCCAGCACCAAGCATTACTCTGTCAACCCTGCGCCCACCACGAAGAGCCCTCCAGCTACAGCAGGCATGCCCAAGCGGTGAGTGATGGCTTTAATCTTTGCATCTCTAGTGATTTCTGCCTGTAAGTCATTATCTGGGTGTGTATTTCTGCAATTAGCTTTCTGGGACTTGACAGAGGTTGCCATGCCTCTCTCTGGCAATTTAACGATCATCTAAACAGCCCCAGCATTTTCAGTCTGTCCTTGCAGGGGAGGGGTTCCATCCCTGAGCATCCCTAGGATGTTGGTCTTCATGCTGTGAAGGAAAGCTTTTCTCCCTTGGGAAGTCCTGGAATTCCAGGGGATTAAATGCAGTAAACATGAGCGAGGTCATCCAGGAGAAACTATACACATGCATCAGGTGATAACCGTGCCTCTTTTCTCTCTCCCTTCAGCATACCCATAACCAAGCAGCTGGCATCAATAAAAGGTAAGGGGCTCCACCCTCAGTGTTCATGATTTCTCCTCTCCTACTCACCTTTCCCTTAACATCACAGTCAAACCACATCCAGGATCTAACAGTAACTGTGAGCAGGGAGTGTAGGGTTTTCAAGGTGTGGTTTAGGAGCAAGGAGAGAAGCCCAGCCAAATATTTCAGCAAAAATTCCAAATACATCACAAAGCTAGTGTGATGCTCTGCTGCTGATGCTTACTAGTTGGGCTATGGTTCCCTGCCAGGAGTCCTGGGAGCCAACACCTATCAGGAGGTGGCTGGCAGGTCCCTTTGGGGACCAGACAGGCTCACCCTAACCCCTGTCCTTGCCCAGCATACCCCAGCTGTGATAAAACCTGCACTCACTATGGGACAGGAGGTATGGGGCTGGCCCACTCCATATAAAATCTAGGCTAGGTCCTCTGTGGGTATAGACACTTTCAGGCTCATTAACTTTAATGAAATGGCACTGATTGCTACCCACTCAGGATGCTTCTGACAGATTCCTTTCAATTATATCACAAACACTGCTTTTTCTGATAGGCTGGTTACTTTTTTTTCCCCCCTAGCTCTAGAAAAAGGCTCAGACCTTGAAAAAGCTTTTGCTACTGCTGCACTAGTGTATAACAACTCTGCTGACCCTGAGGGCAAACTCAGCAAAGCTGAAACCAAGAGCCTGCTGCAAACCCAGTTTTCAAGATTCATACAGGTGAGAGAATCTGAGCATCTTGGGCCCTGTTCCACTGCTGTGTGTGCATCCATCCATGGGGTAATCCCAGGTGAGATGCCACTAGGCTTGGTGCAAACATCTTTGGTTGATTAGACGTAGTCTCAATATAAAGCGAGAAAATGGAGTTTGGTGAGGAGTGACAAGAATAAACCACTGTTGTTGCACCTGCTTGAGCTCTTGCTAATAAGGCACTGTGATCACAAACCAACGAGGAAACAAGCTCTTGGATGATGACAAGTCCTTGTGCGTTTATGGGATAAGAAACCTATGGCAATTGATTAGGTGGTTGGTGGTTTGCCAGAGCACTGGCCTGATACCAGGAGGGTTGTCCCCATGTTGCAGAGGTACGTATCCCACCAGTGAGCAGCAGGGTGTGGAAAGCTCCTCCTATCCATCTCTCAAAATCAAAAACAACAGGAGTTTTATCTAAGTGGTAAAAATACATTTGTAAAACGAGTGCCTTTTTTGGTTTGGATTGAGGGTTTGAGAGTGTGTGTGTATTTTGGACGTCCCTTCCAACCCCTACAGTTCTGTGATTCTGTGATTTTGTTTGTTTGTTGTTTGTTTTTTAATCAATTAAGTAAGTGAGAGAGATATTTAGGACTAAAACATATGTACCATATGAAGATAAAACATCTTCCATAGCAACAGCAATATCCAGCAGGGTAGAGAATGGCATCCATTGAATTGATGTGTCTTAAAATCCACAGTTCCTACGAACTTAGTCAAGGACCTGTCTCGATTACTAAGGTTGGGTATTTTTTATTCCTTCATCCCCATTTTACTGAGCAACAGGGCTCCATTGCTTCCCAGCAGAGCTGTTGGCACACTGCTGCAGCTACCAGCTGCATGCATCACTGCCTCCTTTTCCGTTGTCATTGGGCATCTTCTGAAGGATGTGTTCTGGATTCACATGGTTGTTCAATATTTCTGATGGAGTTTCTTGGGATAATTTTAGAAAAAGTAGTGTGAGTGTGGACTTGAAAATCTGAATAGGAAGATAGAAAATATGTTAATTGTTACATAGGTATCTTGCTTTGTTGTGGGATTTTTGTGTTTGGTCAGTTGTTTTTTTTTTTTAAGGTGATGCAATAAAAAAGGAGCTTTGTGCTTAATGTTGTTTTTCTCATTGATGATTCTCCACAGGGCCAGGAAAACAAGCCGAAGTACCAGGAAATTATTTCTGCCCTGGATGAGGAGCCAGAGAAGAAAATTGATTTTGAAGATTTCATGATCTCGCTGGTCAGCCTCGCTCTGCTGTCTGACCTGCTGCAGGAGATCAAAAACGTGAAATCCACGAAATGATGAGTGCTTTGTAAGGAAAGCAGGGGTGAAACGCACACTGAGTGCTGCATCCCTTCTGCTCTTGCCTTTGAAATGGAATAAAGCCTTGCCCAAAGCAGCTACCTGTAGGTGATGTGCTGGTTGGGGTTTTTGCTGCTCTAGGAGCTGCAGCCCTGAGCTCTGAGTGCCAATGGAGCAGTATGTATGGGGCTCCCAGTCAGCAGCCAGGGGAAAATCTGCTGCAGGTTTTGGTAAACATTGGCTTGAGTCCATGTGCTTGGCAACCCACTGCTAAGCCTTCTGAATGGAGCTTTATTTATTGATGCATTTGTTTTTATTTCCTCCTCCAGGCTCAATGGGTGACCGCTATGGAAGGAATTTCAAGTCCAGTGTTTGCAGTGGTGTGCTTGTGTAACCAAGGGGTGAGCTAGGTCCATGTGTCAACCGAGTCCATGGTTTCATGAAAATGTGAGGAGAAGAAAGCAGCTAAGGAATAGTCAAGAGAAGGGATGGTGGGCAAGGGGCACCTAACGAAGCACAGGTTTGTTAACAGAGCCAACAAAGCAGTGCAACCCCTTTCATTTCCTTTTCTTCCTAGCTAGAAAAGAAGACAATGACAACTATTTAGCTTTGGTACATAATTTTTTAAACAGGAAGGCATCAAATGCTTTGGTGCTAAAAGAGGGGAAATTAGTGTCAGCTGAGTAACAAGCTTTAACTCCTTGACACGAAAAGGGTTTTAGTGTTCTCAGAGCTAAGAAGATGACTTGTAATGGATTTTGGTGTGAAGAAAGAAGAGCTGCAGCAGGGGGTTGGAAGCCAGCTGTTTTGGGAGAACAGGTCTGCATCATCATGCAGCATGGGATGGAGCTGAGAGGAGTGTGAATAGTTTTCAGAAGGGAGCTCAGCAGGCAAGGTGCTGCTCCATGGGGCTGATTCCAGGGCAAAGATGTTTTCTGGAGGTGAAATATTCGCAGATTAAAGTGAAGATTTAATCTGGTAGCTTCACCTCCAGGAGTATCATGGCTTTGTGTTGGTAATGTGCCCTCAGCCTCTTCTGCCAACCCCTTGTTTTCAGCCCAGGCAGAAGATCTGTGGAATCATACAAAATAAGCAGGTAGGAGAAGGATTGAATGTGAGTCCCTAGAAGGCTTTTCCTATTACTGAAGTACTGAAGACATAGCACTGCTTTGAAAAGCTTGTTTGAGAGACACTCAAACTTTTCAAACCCCAACTTTGAAATAAGGAATTTCTTAATATCCCTCTGTTACAACAAAAGACAAAAAGAACAATACTGTGAAGCCAATTAAGAAAGTGTTCTTTGAAGTTGCTGAGGCCCTAACACAGTTTCTGTTACTGGTGAAAAGTTTCTTAATCTTGCATGACTTGAATTAATGACTTAAGAGCCTTTTATCAGATCAGCTCACTCTGTCATCTCATCATGTGCAAACCCTTCATATTCTAATGCAGCTGGTGTGATGCACTAGTGTTCAGACTGCCTGGATTCCATCCAAAGACTTTGTGCAATGCGCAGCAGAAATCCAGAGTTGGAAGCATAACTCAATATTGAAACGGTCAGGAGGGAATCAGAGGTGCAGAGAAACTGTGTGCATGTAGCAGAGCTGGAGCTGGGTGCCAGAGCTTCACAGGAGTGTAGTGATTGTTTCTGAACAGCATGAATGGGATGTGCAGGTCTCCATCTGCATTCATCTTTGACAGCCCTGCCTGATGCTCTAAAGCAGGGGAATGCAGGAAGATGTTAGTCTGGATATTAGGAGAAAGTTCTTTCTCAGAAAGAGTGCTGAGGCACTGGCATAGGCAGCTCAGGGAAGTAGTTGTCATCCCTGTAGGTGTTGAAGAGCTGTGGAGATGTGGACACTGAGGGATGTGGTTGGTGAACATGGTGGGGGTGGGCGATGGTTGGGTTAGATGATCTTAGTGGTCTCTTCCAACTTTAATGATTCTATGATTCTAAGAGCCCCAGCATCTCCTTCTAGACTGCAGTAGGCAGAAGTTTGCAGCTCGGCTGTGGAAGATGCTCTTTTATTAGCTCAGACTATTTGCGGCCGCCCCGAGCACTCAGCTGACAGCTTTGAAGCTGATCTGGCACAGACAGCATGTCTGGCTGCATCCTTGGGGAGCTGGCTAAAAGCTTGCTTAAAAGGCTACCGTTGTGCTTTATTTCGTTCCTAGCTTGCTTCTATTGGAAGTGATGGGAGTTCATCATCGATTTCTCATAGCAGAGCCCATGCAAGTGCTAAGGAGTAGGCAGCTAAATTGATGAGATGCTAAATTGCATCTCCTCTGCAAGTGTGAACGTCCCATAGCTGATGTTCAATAGCTGATTCCCCCCCCTTGAAGTGAAGGCAGCTTGAAGAGCAGCTACTCAACACCTGACCTCTGTGGGCTTGGGCTTGGGAAGCTCTGCAGGCTTTGGATCTCAGTTTTAAGTTCTGTTCTGAAAGCTCTGAGTCATACCTGCAGGTCTGCGTGCTTCCAAATGACTGCCAGAGGAGAAATAGGGGTCAAGGAAGCTTCATCCTCAGATCTTTGGCTCAAGAGGATAGAGTAATTCTCATACTCCAATTAGCACACCCAGGTCAATAGGTTCTTACTTTATATTTGGATTTAAATCTGCAGCCTGCTAGACTTGGGAGGCTGGGACAGTCTGACTCTAGCCCAGTCTCTGCCAGGAACCCGAGGCCACGTGCACTGGGCTTGCAAACTTTCACAAAACTTTTAGTAAAGAGAAACGTGTTCCCCAGCTGGCTCACTGTTCTTGTACCCTCAGCAAGACCTGGCTGAGACCCTGGGGCTGAAACCTTACAGTCTGAGGGATGTGTTGCTGGGTGTCTCCTTGCCTCAAGGTGTTTGTCACTTTTTTGTGTGTGTTGAATAGAACTTCTTAGTCCACCACAGCAGCAGATAACTCCACTCCAGCCCTGGGAGCTCACTTCAGAGCAGATGACAAGCTTTGTCCCAGAATTATGTACTCTCCAAAGCACTGCAGTTTGTGAGCCACAAAGGAGCATTCAAACACCAATGGAAGAAAGAAAACCTCTTTGTTTTGGGTTCAGTCAGGGAAGCTAGATAAAGAAGAAATGGTGTTTTTTATGGTGCTCTGAACCAAGAGCTTATAATTCCTGTACTGACTTTTACTGCAGCCAGTAGTTTACATGGTTTCTGGTGAAGCTACATCTTCTCTCCTTGCTTGTCTGCTGCTCCCTCATCCCACAAGTGTTTATAGCCCTAGCTCTGAGTCTTCCTCCAGCAAAGGCAAACAGTGCACTGTGTTCAGCAGCCAGATACATCAGCCTGTCTTTCTAATCCCCAGCTGCACAAATCAGCCATTAGACTTAGATAGATTCAGAGCCACAGGACTTATCTTTTATTCATTGTTATTGAAGGAGTGAGTTTATGTTATGCACATCCACAACAAGAGCCAGTCTTAATCTCTGACATGTAACAAGGACGTGAAAATGTGATCCCCAAAATGAAAATAAAGGAATTCATGGGAGCAACCCTAGGGCTAGCCCTAGTGCTGGGTGTCTGCAGCAGAATCTCCCTGAAGGTGTTCAAGAGAAGGGTAGACACGGCACTGAGGGACATGGTTTTGTGGGTATGGTGGGGATGGGTTGATGGTTGGGCTTTGTGATTTTAGTGGTCTTTTCTAACCTCAGTGATTCTGTGCTTGTTGTGCATAGTTGGTGTAATGCCCTTTTCACTCTTCCTCCTATTCAAAGGTTCTGAAAAAGCCAACTTGGGCAGCGGCAATCACTTCTGGGCCAAAACACAAGTTGGGTTGAGCACAACTTCTTTCTTCTTCCCCTTTCTCCACGGTCTGCTCTCCTCACCTGCTGTTTTCTAGATTTTATTTTTTTTTTCCATCTGGAGATGCACAAGGCACATCACACACTGCTGAAATCAATGAGGGTTTGAGATCCTCAGGCAGACTTGTTTCAGGCCCTCCAGCCCAAATGGGTGCAGAAGCTCATTAGTGGATGAAATCAAGCCCTTTTTGACCTGTTTGACTTGTGATGATCAATAACTGACAAGCAGGATCCATGAAGCTCTTCCACCCTCACAACCCCCTAGCAGCAAGCAGCAGCTGCTCAGCCTTAGGGTACCCTCATGCCACCAGAGCAGAAGACAGCAAGTCACAGTGAGCAATCTATGCACAAGTCTTGCCTTACCACTCATGATTTCTGCAGGGCTGAGTAAGGGTCAGTCAATGCTACCAAACAGCGAGCTCTCTGGGAAGGCAGCTAAAGCTAACGTAACTTTCGGCTGGATAATTTCGTGAGTGTTCACTCTCTGCTTCAGTCTGAACAATGAAGCTGGGCAGTACTGGAAATAAACCAAGTATTCCTACATTGGAGACAAGCAGAAAGATCTACAGCCCAGTGCTGAGATTTTCCCTTCTCCAAAGGTGTCCCATGGCCCTCCATCTATTCCTGTGATTCTTGTTTCTAGGAACACATGCTGGTCTACATTGGCTTCTGGGCTGTTGGAGGAAGTCTGTGTACAAATGCCAACCCATTTCCCACACCTGCTAGTGGATGTTCTTTGATTTAGTTCTGTATTTGTGTCCAGCTTCCACCTGATGCCCTTTTGGGGTTTGTTTGGAAACAGCATACACCAATAGTCACTCAGGTTAAGCCTCATGGGGTAGGTTGCTCTTGATAAGGTGTAAACACCACTGTGCTCAGCAGGTGTGACTCTGCACCAAGGGAAGACTACTAACAGGTGATCTCCTTTTCCAAGACACTGCAACTAGTGCCAGAGTTTGCTCGGGTTCATGACCCCACTCTGAGGGTTTTATAGGATTTTGTCTAATTAACTTAAGAAAACAAATTGCAAAATTACCTTCTTACTAAACTGCTCTCACTATAAAATAAGGCTGATTACCTCCCTGACAAACTTTAATTAGGCAGCTACAATAAGCTGTAATACAGACCACAAATTAAAAACAGATTGTATTAGAGGTGGCTTTGTCAAATCCTGTATTAACACTGGGCAACATACACAGTGATTAAATGATACAGAAAAGCCCTTCTTTTCTCCTCTGGTAAGATCACTCACTGCTGGAGGATGTTTCTGGAGTTTGTAGGAAAGCCTCATGTTAATACCTAACACAACAGGGAGTGTTTATGAGTAGTTTGTTTCTATCAGCAGCTCATAGCCTGTGTTTTTAAGAGATTCAGCCTTCACGATCCTCTTTATCTCCTCTCTAAATTCATGCTTGTACTACACATGACCCAAGGTTACCGTAGAGCCTCCGAGGAACAGAAAAGCTTTATTACCTCTACATTCACTCTCCAATTTGTCTTTCCTCTTCTGGCATTTCAGTGCTTGGATCCAACTCAGCTAAAAACAGAGCGTGATTTGAGGGTGATTTGCATGAGAATTTTAAGCAGAGGCCCAAGCAAATCAGGCATTAATTAATGAGCACCTGAAGTCTTCAGCTGAATGCACCCTGAGGAGGAGCAATGCTAGCAGTACTTAAGTATATGCAACAGAAGGGGTAGGTAAGCATAACAAATGAAAGACCAACAATTAATTCTTCTCAAATATTTATTGTAGTCCTTGAAAGCAGTGGGGAACTGTAGGGTTTTTCTTTATCCTTGCTAGAGCAATGCAAGAGCTGCTCTTGCAGCAGGGCTCGATTAGAGGGAAAGTGCTTGCGTGGCAGCTGGCATCATCCTTAGATGTTCTAATGAGGAGCTCCCAGCTGTAGAGTGTCTTAAATCAGCTTGAAAATGTTGATGGAAAGAAAATGCCCTTCTTCTACAGAGCCCTGGGAAAGAGGAGAGGTGTGTTGGGCTGAGCAGGTTGTAGAGTTGGTGTGTGCTCCTTTACAGGTAGGTGTATGTGTGTGTATACAAGTAGAAAATCTCCAATTTTGCTGTACTGGTCTGTCTCCCTTACAAATTCTTGCCATCAAATGACTTTATAGATGATGGCTATGGAGAACAGCCTGGCTATCTTCCTTATCTGGGGCTTATTCCAACCCTTGATTTTTTATTTTTTTTTAATCCTTCTCTTTATTAATGCATTAAAGGATACTCACTCTTATCCTGTGACACTCTAGCAGCTTTAAGTGCCTTGGAGTGGGGCTTTGTCAAAAGCCTTTTGGAATTAAAATGTTGCTAAGTGGAGCGGGCAATCACTCCACTACTGGGCCCTTCCTGCCCATGGTGCTCTTCTTGACAAAGCTTTTCCCCTGGTTTTTCGGGTGCTGAAGTCAAGAAGTATCCATGCCCTTGCTCCTATCCCAGAGTTCTCTCCTGAAGTTTGATACTGTGCCAGTCATCATCTCTGTAGTGCTGATCTAAATGAGAAAGGGGTCATCCACTCTGGGTAGTTGTGAATAGAATCTTGGAAAAATGCTTGTTGAGAGCTGAGGGCTAACTAACTGGTGGTAAGAGTGTAAAGAACACAAAACCATGTTGTTGGTGGTGGTTGTTTTTTTTTTTTGTTTTGATGGGGGTTTTTTGTAATGTAATCTCTCTCTTCTTTCCTTCTCTTTGCTATATAGCCAGAATCCCAAATACATCAAATATTTTATGAGAGTTGTAATTTTGTTGTTGTTATCCTGCCATGGGTCACTGCTTTGTTGTTCAGAAACTCCTACACTTTAATACAGCCTGTTAGTTTTTAGGCAGCCCTAATAATAGCAGAGACCTGCTGCTTTGCCATCTCCTCTGTAACACACCAGTGCATCTTCCCAAAGGTGATTACCATAGAAGTCACCATCTCTCTCTCAAGAGACCCTTTCACAGGTGTCTGTGGTGGGAGCCAAGCCCTGGTCCCATGTGAGGTGTGCTCAAGTGAGCTCTGAGATACTGCTCTGAAATAGGTCTCTCAATTACTCATTAGTTAATGGCTCCTCTGGGAGGGATAGGCTGGGACTGGGGACCCTGCCTAGAAACACAGGGCCCAAGATCCAAGTGGTTTCCATGAGTTGCACTAACAGCCTGCTGGCATTGTGCTGCACCCAGTGTTTTGCTTGAAGGTGCTTGCTGCATTAATGGTGCTGCTAACAGCCGCAGTTGGGGTTGTTGCTCCAGGTGTAGCATTCCACCTGAACCCCCCTCTGCTGAGGGCAGGAGCCCAGCTTCTGGCTGGCTGTGACCACGGTGCTGGGAAGCCCACCTGCCCAGTCCTTGCCCATCAGTGCCGTTTTGTACCCGCTGCTCGGTTGGTCAAAGCATCCAACACGAAGCTGCATGCAATCCTTAATTTATTTTCCAAGTTTTCTCTTCTTTCCCACAGGGTTCTTAATTTGGTGAGTTAATGTAAGGCATGCTAATAGAGCAGCAAAGTCAGGAGGTGAAGATCTGTCTGCTGATACCAGACACAGCAGACTTCAGCTGCACTGCTGGGTGGTGCATGCTGATTCCCCTAAAACAGCTATATTGTGAACAGCAGTGCCTGTGTTGGTCTCCAAGGAAGGTGTTCGTGGCTTCTCATTTCTCTTCTCCCTCTGTGATGGGACTGGGAGCAATTGTGGGTGTATGATAGGAGCAGGCTGGGAATCTGCACACAGTGCTCAGGACAGACGTGTCTTATCTGTGGTTACAGCTAAGTCCTGGCTGGTTGCATGGGGTAGTAACGTCTGTCTGTAGCTCAGCACTGCAGTGTACTTTATTTAAAGTGTAAGGGGGGCGGGGGAGGAAGGCTGAGACCACTTCCACCACGAAGTTCAAGTCAGACAAAGGTGATGGATACAGACCAGTTTTGCTCTAACAAAAGCAAGTTTAATTTTTTTTTTTTCTGGTTGACTCTTATTAGTGTGTTATCAGCCCTTGAGCAGCTCACGTGTCCCACACGTTACTTATAGAAATAGAGGAAACATTGATTACGTTTGTAGAAGCAGCTCTCTGTGGTCTCTGCGTGGTGATGCGTTGGTGCTCTCACAGCACACAATAACGATGGTGGTTTGCATGTCAAGAATTAATTTTACAGTTTTCCTGCTTCAAGTTGCCCACAGCACATCCTCAGGTCACACAGATCGAAGCAGAGCCACTTTGGGATGCTGTACCTAGAGAGAGCGGCTCCAGCCAGACAGGGCAAGATTGCTCTGTTGCTGTTCTGAAAGACAAATGACCTGACTGCAAATGGCTGCCTGCTCATCCAAGCAGCATTTAGTCATTTGGCATAGAGAGGAGTATTTAAACCATTAAGGTGTGTGGTTCTGCAGTGCATAAATAGGTTACAAATTAGGGATTCTGTGGGGCTGCTTGCCCCTTGTGTGCAGCACTCCAAGTGATTACTGCTCTCCTCTTAGTCTAATCACAGATCCTCAACTCAGAGCAGGTTTCTAATTTAAGCACTTGAGTACAACGTATCCCACTAAATTAAATAACCCTTACCCAGACAGATCACTGCAGGAATCTCAAACACAACTGATTCTGCACCTGCTCTGTGTATGAGTTCTTTATTTCCCCCCAACTCCTGAACAGGGAGCAGAACAGTCATTCCTGTTGTTCACAAATATGCTGTTTCTACTCATTTAGTTATCAACACAGACTTCTGGCTTGTGCTTGAAACTGTGCAGACATCATCTTGGGCTGCCTTGAGTCTGCTCATGTCTTAATGCTCATCCAGAAGATGGACTTTGTAAGTGGGAGTTATCAGTTAAAAAGCTTATCCCCAAAAGATTGTGAATCAGACTTTAATACGCATGAAAATATTCAAATATGTGGCTTAATGTATGAATGAAATCGTTTCTCAGTAGACATTTGTGGTGTGCAGTTATTGCAGATGGAACCTTCTGGGACCCTGTGTGGAAGAGGTCAGCCCCATGGTTTTCTCATGGAAGGTTTCTCATTGCTTTTTCTAAATCAAGCAGTGCTGCCTGTGCTCCTCCATGCAAAGAACTTGAAGGCGTTGGACAGCAGCAGCACTAGTTTTTATGGCTTTCCACACAGGACTGGGATGATGACAGCAGCACCATCCATCAGTAACCTAGTGGCAGCTCTCTATGGGAGCTGATACAGCCAGGTGATAAGCTGCAAATTAAATCTCTTTCTCAATAAGCAGTCATTTAGATGGCACTTTTCTATTTATTTTTGTCTGTGCATGGTCAACAGCTCATTGCTTCTGGATGAGCATCCTCCAGACGGGGCAGCTTGCAGACAGTTCACTGGAATCGTTCCTGCCTTCTGGTTTTGATCTAAACCATCCACTGATGAACAAGATGAATATTTTATGGACAAGTGAATGGTAGATGCCATATTTCTTGTGTAAACTTTGAATAAGGAGGCACACATTAAAGCTCAGACAGTTTGTGAGCATCTCTCAGAAATGCCAATCTTTCCTTGGCATCCAAATAATACTTCAATTATTAATTAAGCTGCTAACACAAATGTGAGCCTATGGTTTGCCAGCAGAGCAGGTGTTGCTTCCCGTTGTACAGGTAAAACTTGGGGAGGTTGTGGAGTGTTCTTCTATGGAGACACCTACCTGCGTGCCCCAGTATGGTATAGCTTTAGCAGGGGGTTGGACTTGATCTCTTGAGGTTCCCTCCAACCTCTGTGATTCTGTGACTCCCAAAAATGGCTTCTCAGCGAAACCTTTGCTTTTCCACTGTGATCTTTCCAAGACTTGGTTCACTCTGCAGACTTGTAGGCTGCTTGGGGCTCTCAGCATCCTGCACCACGGAGGGATGGGTCTTTGTTCCCTCTTAAAGGGTCTGTAAAAGATGCAGGAGTGCCACCTGGAAGCTGCTTTTACTGGGCTGTGATTTGCCTTTGCTGTTTCTAAGCCATCACATTGCACCTGTTGGGATGGAAAGAGCTGTGCATTTTTAACCATGATAGCTTAAGTGAAATTAATGCTGTTGATTGGCTCATTATCTGGTCCTTCTAATAAACTCTGCTTTCTAAATGTCGTGAAGGACTTGTCTGTGCTAGATGTGGTAACAGCTGATCCAAAAGAAATGACTAATAGCTTGTCTGTAATTGTCGCGTGCTCAGGAGGATGCAAACATGTCACCTGGTGCTATGTGAGCAGTGCTGCAGTGCAGCTCAGTCCCTGCCATAACAGCTCAGCCGAAAACTGCTGAGCTTTGTCCACTAGTAGCACTGCCAAATACAGAGAGGTCCTGTTAAGTGGCTGCTTGTTGCTCTCCAGTGTCATTGTGATCTCACAGGCCTTGAAATAAAACAAGCTGTTGACACGTTAATATTTTTTATGTTCCCTCTTGTGCATTCTGTAGACCACAGGCATCTGTGCAATCGATTTACCCAGTCCTGATGTGGCTCAAAGACTGAAACTCCTCAGAGAGGCACTGACCAGCACCCAGACAGACAGCTGCTGATTTCACTGCTGCCCATCAGGGTGATAGGTTTACTTCGGTACAGCCCAGGTCTGTGGCATTCCAGCAGCTCATATCTCAGCCCAGGTCTGTGGCATTCCAGCAGCTCATATCTCATTTTGCTGCAGGAAATCTGGTGTGTCAGACAATTTTCTGTTAGTGTAAAGTCAGTGGCCAAAGATCTTACAATGGGATTTGGATCCCAGTCTTGCTATCAAGTGAGGAGACAGTTCTTCAGCACCTGAATATGATGATCCCAGTGCAGATGCCTGCATGGCTCCAGCTATCAGGAGTGGATCATATGGGGTGGCTATGGTCACAGGAGGGAGCAGATGTCCCCATTAGGATTGAGAGAGGAGTGGGATCTGTGGCTCCAGGCTGGGGGGGTGTTCCTAGTGCAGGAGATGGAGAAACCCGAGATGGAGGAAGTCCACTGGCAATGACAATAACTTGAGGCATCTCCCATTGGTTGCGTTGACTTCTGGAAAATCTGCATCCAGGCTCCCCTGCGTTCTCCTCAGTGCAGCACCCCCAGCAGCTCTGCTTGCTGGAAGAAAGATGCTGTGGCCTCGGTGTTTCAGCTGCAAAACGTGACAGCTTTGTGTGCGCCTGGGGAAGCATCGTAACCTGGTCAATTCATTTGTTGTATTTTAAAGGAGGGATGCAGTTCCACGTCTCCTAATAGATGAAATACTGCTCACAGTGCATCCTAATGCTCAGTCCTTGTGCTTGTTTCTGAATAGGTGTTGTTTGCTCAGGAAAGAGGGATGGTAAGAAGGCAATGATTATGCTCAAGAGAGAGCTATTAGAAGAGCGTGGTGAGGCTGTATCAGAGAAGTTGTAGCAGGATGTGGGAGGCTGATGGCAAACAAGTCGCTGATTGTTCATGGGAACTTCTTTATCCGAGATTAATGACAGGAGGTTATGGCATCCTGCTCCGTACACTTTTTTGGCCCTGGGACATTTGCCAAAGTTTAGACTCCAGCTCTGAGTGTTGACAGGCAGAGAGATCGCTTCAAAATGTGTTATGGACATAATTAGTTACTGTTATCACAGTTTTCTTAATTAGAATATCATAAAAAGGGGAAGTGTGATGATTTACATGGGGAAGATCGGAAGAGCAGTGATTCTAAAGGCCAGAGACTGAATGTCAGATGGAAGCATAAAGGTTATCTGCCTTTGGATGAGCGATGGTCCTCACCTGGGATGTGCAGAGGGATGCCTGCAGGTGCTCTCACTGATGACTGAATTATTTTTTCCTACTTTCACAGCCAAATTGCACGAGCCTTTGTTCGGCAATTGCCCATCCATCTCCTGCAGAATGGCTCACCCCTGCCAGGATCCTTGCAGTGCTGATAACTTGTAAATGTTAAAAGGAAGCTTATTTTTCACAAAGGCAGCCGCTTCTTTCATAAGCCGTGTGTGGTTTTTTCTTTTTTTTTCTTCCTGCTGTTTCTAGACGACCAAGTTATTTATTTTAATGATTATGGGGAGAAACTACAAAATTGTTTAAAAGAAAGGAATCAGTTAAAGGAAGCTCAGGTATTTTA
Organism: Centrocercus urophasianus; assembly: GCF_019232065.1. NCBI lineage: Eukaryota > Metazoa > Chordata > Aves > Galliformes > Phasianidae > Centrocercus > Centrocercus urophasianus. Next base: position 6,321,656 of record NW_024884778.1, on the reverse strand, counting down.
CTGGTACCTTCACCAGCAGATCCCATGCCTCTCCTCTCCACATTGCATTCCAAATTTCATGGAATCATAGAATTGTTGGAAGGGACATTAAAAATCATCCAGTTCCAGCCCTCTGCTGAGGAGCTGGTTGCAAACTATTAGCTCAGGCTTTGCAGGGCCCCAACCATCCTGGCCTTGAGCACCTCAAGGTGTGTGACACCCACAGGTCTCTGGGTGGCTGTGCTGCTGCCTCAAATACCTCAAATGTCTCCCTCTTTCCAAATGCCTTTGGGCATGATGCTGCAGAACCTTATTTGGTCTCCTTTTTCTCATGAAGTGTTGGACCTGGGGATATTTTGAGGACCTTTCTGACCTGTGCTGTTCTGTGATTCTATGAAGCAGTGATAAAATTGTTCCCAATGAATGGATATGTTATATTCCTGGTGAAGGTATGTCTTGGTCACTCCATGTGATCCCAGTACCCCATGACCCGAGGGAGCTCACAGCAGCACTGGGGCTGCTCAGAGAGCGCCTTGCACTCGCCCTTGCACAGAGCCATGGTGCCAGGAATCACAGGGATTGCCCAGAGAGGTGGTGGATGCCCAGTCCTGGGGATACTTAGGGTCGGGCTGGGCAGGCTCTGAGAACCTGATGGAGCTGTAGGGTGTCCCTATTCATTGAGGGGAGCTGGCCCAGTAAACCTTTAGAGGTCTGTTCCAACTCCAATGATTCTATGGTAATTAACCCCTGCCTCTCTCTCTTCCCTTGACAAACACTTTCTGGTGAACATGAATTTGAAATACTTAAAACTCAGTGCAACTTTTTTCCTCGTAAATCTGAATCATAGTTTTCTTGAAGGCAATAGCAATGTGTTTTTCTAATGGCTTTCCCTGTGAGTACAGTTGCATGAGCTTTTTTCTTTATACACCCAATCCGTTGGCACACACACACACTTATTGCTCAGTCATGATTCTGGGAGTCGTGAAGTGTCCGTGTCCATTGGGAACTGCTATTGCTACAAATACAGAGGATTGGGATTTTGGCTCTGAACTCATCCTGGGGAATGAATCCCAGCTGTATCCCTTCAGCCAGGATCAGTGGGGACAGCCCCAAACACGGCTGTGACTTCACTGGGAGGAAAAGAAAAGCAATATGGGATAAAAACCCACCAAACCCAGCGTGTTTGCATGAAGGGTCTGTAATTTTCATGTTTAACACTCCGTTAGATCTAATGGAAAGCTGGTATTTTTCTGGAGGTGTGAAATTAACCTTTCAATAAAACTAAAAGCCATCTCAAGCATTTTCAAGCTGGAGTTTAAAGTAGAGCAATTATGAAACTCGCTGAAAGGCTGCCAAGTTTTCTTGTTGAAAACTGCTGCAAATGAATTATGTTTCCCTTGTGATTTACAGCGGCGTGAGGGACTTTGGTTTGTATTTAAATCTGTTTCTGTTGAAGACTATTTGTAGCTTAAAGAAATCCAATTTCTTTGGACAAAGTTGTCAAACTCCATCAGAGAAAATTGCTTGCGGTGTCTAATACTACAGATTGCTCAGAAACCGCATTGTTTTCATGAATGTCACTCGTAGCAATTACATGTCTGCATGAAAGCAGATTCTTTCTGTTGCTCAGCAGAGCAGCTCGGCTGCAGGCAGCAAGGGAAGGAGAGCTTTTCCCTTCCTTAAATCTTATCAAAGGGAGGCTTTTAGGGGCAGCACCTTCGTGCCATGCTCTGTTATTCCTATCTGGGTTAAAAAAAAAAAAAAAAAAAAAAAAAAAAAAAAGTAAAACACAGGCTGTGCACTCGTGTTTGTCTATCCATCTATCTATAAATATACTTGTGTGTGTGTGTATATATATATATATACATAAATACTTGTGTACATATATATACGCGTATATATATACTTGTGGTCTCCCCATAGAGAACGATGTATAGCAATGGGATTGATATGGGGTGGTGGATAAACACTGAGGCAGCACCCCAGTGTCTGGAGCCAGGCTGAAAGCTGTTTGCTGGGAATGGGATTGAACTTCCTCTGAAATTTGCCTTGGGGGATGTAAATGGCAGATATGTCTGCAGAAGGGAGAATTAACATTTAAAATATTTGTGTGGAAAGGCCTCATGTCACCATATACAAATAACCTCCTTCAGTTTGTGTTGACACCTGCAGCTTCATTTGGAGCCTCATAAACCAGCTCCTCAGCCACCCTGAAAGCCCAGCAGAGCCGTGCTGCTAATGCTGGGTGGGAATTGAAATGCACGTGGCTGGAGTCATAAATTACAGCCCCTTCACAGCTTCATTGCTCTCTTTCAGATGCACTCTAGGGCCTCAATTTCTTGTAGTGAGGGGCCTTGTAGCATAATAGTTGCTCTCCAGCCTTGGTCCTGCCCAAAGGATGGGCTGCTCTTTGGTAGAACAAGGCACCCTGGGGGCCTGTCCTGCTGATGGCACAAGAGCTCAGCAGCCACTGCATTGTTTGCAATCATCTCTCTGCCTGTGTACCTAATGAAAGAGATACCATTAACGTGTCAAAGTAACTGATATTCCAGCAATCTCTGTAATTATCCTCTGTAAATGTCTGTCAGCTGTATGGGTTCGTATGTTGCCATCCATCCTAATGGGAAATGTGCTCCTGCAGATGGGCTTGGTGCTACTAGCATTAGCACAGTAAGGATGATTTACTTCCCTGGAAACCTATTTGGATACATAGAATAGCTGGTAGGTAATTGATTTCTTGGTAAAATTCAGCTGAGTGTGTCATGATTCTTCAAAAGCACAGCAAAGTGGCTCCTAAAAGTGATGAATCATGTTTCTGCTCACTTTTATGTCAGCCTCACGTTGATGTAGAAGTGGGGTTTGGAGGGGCAGGCTCAGCTCCAGCAGCACTGAAGTCAGTGTTGGTTTAAGGAATGCTGGATGTGGCTCTGCTGTCCCCATGTCATCGGGGCAGCATCCTGGAAAAGTGAAGGAGCTCTAACAGATGCTGACTGTTTTGCTGCATGTATTCTTGAAGAGTGAGCTGTACCTGAGTTACAAACACCAGCAGGAGCTATCAGAAACTCCCCATTATAACTGATGGTGTGACCTCAGGGAGGGTAGCAGCAGCTGTGGTTGGGGCAGGTCCTGCTTTGTGGTGTGTCCCAGTGCCAGAGGAGGTTTAGTACATGAGACCTCCCTTGTAGTTCTTTTGTCTCTGATTCTTCCCTTGCAGCCTCATCAGAATGATTGAATTAGCTCAGATCAGCTGCTAATGTTTTGTGCAGCTGCTTTGGCTGAGTAGTTTTCTACAGTAAGATGCATGAGGGGAATATTTGTGCAGGATTCCTGAAAGGATTCAGTGCTTATGCAGCTGTTAACCTCGGGAACTGATCAAAAAGGCAGAAAATTGCATTTCTTATTTCAGGGTATTACATGGTTATATGCAGTTAACAGCACAAGAGGCCTCATTTTCGTGCAAATCTCCAAATTTTTAGCATTTTAGAAAGCAAGATTTTTCTTCAGTGCATCTCCTCTGCCCAAGGCCCTTCAGGATGCCAAACCTTTCTGGTTTGGAATTATGTGAGAGTCAGTCACGACCACTTGGGCTGTGCTACTCAGGATTGTGGTTTCCTATCCCCATCACCAGGCCCTAGTTATGAGTTGGTGTGCTGCCTTCTTAAGTTTGGTCTCCCCAAAGTGGAGGAGTGGTGGTGTAGTGCAGAAGTTTCTGACTCTGCAGCCAGAACAGGGCCAAAAGCACGACGTGCATAGAGCTCCCTGGAAGCTTGGGAATTTCACAAACTCTCTGGAACTAGGGCAAAAAAAAAAAAAACAAAAAAAAACAAAAAAAAAAAAAAGCCTGTTAACAACATATTCAGGGAGAATAGACTTCTGTACTTAGCAAGGTCATGGCCAGACGGTGTGAATATGAAAGTGCAAGAAAATGGCTAATGAACAGGATTCATCCGTACTAAGGCACTCTATAACCTCTTTGAGTGCTACAAGTGGTGGGGAAGTCACTGCTGAAGTGACTGGAATTAATGAGCTGTCTCAGGAATTTTATCAGGTTTTCTATGCAAGTCTTTTACTTGCTCCTGAGGAGATGGATATATTCAGAGAGAGGCAGAGAAAAATTTCCTTTGTATCTGCTTAAAGGCAGAGTGATCATGAAGAGCTCCATAAGCTCAGGGGGTTTATAGTCTTCATGCTGAATTTTTATGGGAGCTTTGAACAGCATCAGTCCCATTAGTAAAGAAATACATTTAACCTCTTCAATCTACTGGTTTACCTCCTGTGGCTCCAATCTGACAGGATTCCTTGGTGCATGAGCACATCTGAAATGATGCAGTGGCACGAATAGCTGGGACTGGGTGTGGGATTTAATGTTGATTTTTAATAAAGACACTTGTCTTCAGCTTGCACAGAGCTGTTATTACGTAACGTTTTCCCAGGGCTAAGGTGATTGAACCATCCTTCGTTACACTGATTAGCAATCATAACAGTTTCCAAGGAAAACAAAAGCTTGAAGATCTTAGTTTGCTGTGTCAGTGACTAGATAGCAGATGAAGCTGCCATGTTTCTTTGCCTATGCTTAGGGTGGAGTAGAAGGAAAAGCTCCAGTTTTCCCTCCTGTAGGTGGTAGCTGAAGCTCACAATCACCATGTCACAAAATTACCCTTGTACATCGTAGAATCATGAAGGTTGGTAAAGACCACTGAGGTCATTTAGTTCAGCCATCAACCCATCACCTCCATGCCCACACATAGAACCACAGAACCACTGAAATCATTAAGGTTGGGAAAGACCTCTAAGATCAGCTAGCCCAACCATAAAGCACTACTTTGCATTACTGAAGGGTAAATATTATACCAGAGTAGCTGTGCTATCAAAGACAAGTTATTCATATGCCCATGTCATCTTATGACATGCCGTCTTGGATTGGAGCTCATGGGTGAGCACTCACCTCCTTCCTTGCTGCTGAGCTCTTGGTTGGCGTATGAACTGGAAGAGGGACATCGCCCTTTTCTGTTAGCATTTCCTTCCAGAAATTGAAAGGCTTCAAGGCATCAGGATGTGTTTGGCAGTGTGTACATGCATGCATCTATTCATAACTTCCTGTGGCAACAGTTATCCTCTTTTTATTAGAAAGTCTCTCACACATATCTATCTATCTATGTGCACATGTATAAACTGCATGCAGGAGTTGCTCTCGTGCCCTGAGAAGAGTGCAGAATAAGGGAAAACACAGGGCAGAAATGTGCTTCCCTGACATTGTGTTGTGCCTGTGTGTAAAACACTAAATATAAGTAGGCAGTACAAGCAGAGAACAGCGGTTGTTCCCCTGCTTCTGCTTTCCTACTCAGGAGCCCAGGGACATGAGCTCTGCTCCAGGTGCCATGCAGGGATGTCAGCAGGGAGAGTACCGTGTGCCAGGAAGATAAATCCTTTCTTGGGGTTTGGTCTTGATTAAGAAATTAAGTTGCTATTTCTATTCTTAGAATAAAACATGGAAAGCTTGAACAATGAGCTGGAAGTAGGCAAATGGGAATCGTGTGTCACCTGGAGAGCTGGATGTGCAGAACAAGTGAATGGGTTCAGAGTTTGCTATCAGCCTTCTAAAGTGTACAGCTATAAGGTTTGGTGGGGGGGATTTCTTTTAATCAGGAAAAAAAATGGAATGAGCTGTTTTCAGTAGTTGCTTTTATGGTTTTAGAAGCAAAATGCAGCCTGTTCAGGGAGAAAGAGTGAAAACTTGATGAAACTGGTTTAATATAAAGAGAGGTAGCCAAAACACTTTGAGCTAAGGATAAAATAAATACATTCCAGACTGAAGGAGGGTATTGTAGAAGTGGTTCCAGTACAAAAGCAAATGCTTTACTCCTGGATAAATCTCTGCGCAGTCTTAGGGCATAGATGGAAAGATGCTGTAAATCCTATAGACGTAACCTCAATGTTTCTTAGTGTCTGATGTTGAGAAGAAGCTAAGGCCAAGCACAGGACGCTTATAAGTAATAGCATCCCCCTGTTTCATAGAATCATCAGATCATTAAGGTTGGAGAAGACTACTAAGGTCACCAAGTCCAACCCCACCCCACTGTGCCCATTGATCACATCCCTCAGTGCCACATCTCCATGGTCCCTGAACATTTTCAGGTACAGCGACACCACTGCTCCCTGGGCAGCCTGTGTCAATGCATCACTACCTTTCCTTAGAAATTTTTCCTAACACCCAATCATTCAGTACAGTTGTTGAGCCTTCATCATCATGCTTACTGAATCATAGAATCATTGGAAGATAACTGGAGGCCCACAGCTCGCTGACATAAGGATCTCGCTGAAATTTCCCCAGAGCATTAGGTAGGCAAGAAGCATATCTTATTTTTTTTGTATTTCTTGCTAGTTCTCCCTGAAACTTTCATTGCTGGTCTATGAGCATGGAACTGCAAATCTCATTTTAACGTGACTGCTGTACAGCTGAACTGTCAGCTGCTGAAGTTACTAGATTATAATTATATCCCTTAATCACAGACACTGCCACGGTGTTGTTCACCACTGCAACTGTTTCCCTTTCCAACGACTCTTTGGGATCCTCAAGCACAATGTTATTGGGTGGGATGCTGTCACTGTGTCACCTCCCCGCCAAAAGCAGAAGCATGCAGTCCTGGTGTGATGCTCTGAGCGGGGGGTTGTACATCACTGCACAACCTGCTCCCTTTGCACCCATGCAGAACTGGTGTTGAAATGGGTGAACAGGAGGAGGACTGGGTGCTCACTGCCCCCTGCAGCTGATGAGTAATTGCAGGCACAGCCACTGTCAGGCAGTGATTTAAGGATAATGCAACCAGGAACCTCTCTTGTTCATTTGCACTGACGTATCCATGCAATCAGCTCATTTTGGTTGGTTGCTATTACTTCTTGGGGGAAATTGCTACTTGCAGCTCCCCTGGGAGATGTGTAATTGCAAAGCAAAGTTTGACAGCGGGTAATGATGGGACAATGCAAAATAGCAAGGTAGGCCAACTCTGCCGTGCTTCTCTGAGTGTCAAGGCAAACGATAACAAGCACTTACTCCTCCATGTGGCTCCATTTCTGCATCATGGTGGAAGCATGGTGCAGTGCAAAGGGGCTACAGCTTGGTGGTGCCTGGGCTGCTTCAGTAGAGGAGCAGCGGTGTGTGTGGGACTTTGAGCCAGAAAAAAAAGAGAGCCAAAAGTACATTTAATCCATTGGAGTTTCCAGAGGTGCTTTTGTGCTGTGTGCCTGTGCCCGTATGTGATCCAGAGGCATGTGCATGTGTGCACGCACTCGTGCATGTAAGTGCACATAGAGAGGTTAAAGGTCTGGTGCTGCAGAATAGGAATAAGGCAGAGACAACCAGCTCACAGTTAGTTTCCTTTGCCTTTCTATTCTGTTTTTTTTTCTTTCTTTTTCTTTTTCCTTCTTTTTTATTCTATTCTTTCAGCTCTTCCAAGCAAACAAGCCTGCTGGCTGTGGCTTCTCAGGCTCTGTCCCTCCCTGCAGGCAGTGCAGCAGCTCAGCCGCCTTTCAGAACTCTGCTCTGAGGATGTGTTGTAGTTTGGTTGTTTCTCCCCATGGAACAACATCCCGCAGCTTCGTTTTGTGCTCAGCCAGGCTCGGTTTGCAGCTCCCTGCATGCAGGTTAGAAGGTTTTTGAAGTCCTTCACTCGCGACTTGCATTAGCAGCAGAAAGTAAATATTCCCACTGCTTTTCAGCAGTTCTCCTCCTTGGGAGCTGTAAGCAGCATAAACCATCAGTGTGTTGGCAGCAGGCTGCGGGAGGAAGCAGCACGCTTCAAAAACTCGTGGCATCCGATTAAAGAGCACCCAGGGGCCAAATGAGCACCGGCAGAGCCTCAATTCCTCTGCTCCTGCAGAAGAGTGCTGCTGTCAGAAGGACCTTTTCCCTTCCTTAGGATTTTGCCCTCAAACTGTGCTATGATTGGTGATGTTTTCATTCTTTCTCTTTTGATTTTATTTGTTCCTGAGTGGCTTTGCAACCTCTGTGTGATTTCCAGCACAGCCTCTCACTGAAGTCATGGGATCTGTATTGCTGCATCCTTAAGGTTTGCCCCACGCTGTCCCTAAGCGTTTGCAGTGTGCCAGATGTTCTGCAGCATTTAGCAAGTCAGCGTCGTGTGGCAAGCCTGCAAAAGAAGTGAGCTGTTTCATTTTAACACTCGCCATGTTATTTGGTGTAGGATGGCACAAACATTAACCCATGTACTTGTAGATTTGCAGTCTGTGTTTAACACTGAGGCTTAGGGGATGTCTTTGCATCCTGGCACTGAGAGACAGTGCTCTGGAACACAAATCCCCTTTCAGCATCCACTTCTGTTCAGCAAATGTGCTGGTTGTTCACAGTGCTGGAGCAAGGAGATTACATGGGTTTCCTCCTGTGCCTTGTGATCCTTTGTTGTTGCTTGAGGCGCTCAGTGCCACAGGCAGCTCGCTGGGTTGGGCAGTGAGGAGGAGGAAGGCAGAGCAAGGTGTAAATACCAGTAAAATCTCTGCCCATTCAAAGAAGGCTTTACTGTCTCTCACAAAATCCTCCAGCTTCAGTGTTGTTTGGGAGCTCTGTTAGTTACAGAACAGTGCTTGAGGGAAAACACTGTGTTTGGCTGAAATCTGTGGAACTTGTGCAGAAAGTTCAGCGTGAAGAGGGATTTCTCTGAGGTTCATAGGAAGAGTGAAATGATGCATTATTTGAAAGGTGCCTGCAGAGCACATCCCTACTACCTCATAAAACAAACAAACCTGAGTGTTTACTAACGCCTATGCCAGCTGTTGCCTACTTTAGGAGTTCTCACACAGGATAGATAACACTCTCAGCAACTTCTGTTGGGTTTTTCAGTACGGTGCAGCAAATTCTGAGCATTGCAGTGTGAAATGATCCCCAAATGGCTCTTGCCATGGCCTCAGGCTGCTGGGGCAGAGTGTGCTCAGGCAGGAACGCAGCAGCATGGCCACAGGGCTGGGCTGCACTGCTGGGCTCTGTTCTCCCTGCCCCAATGTGGGAGAAGCTGCTGGAGGTTGTGTCGGCTTTTTGGCTGCAGTAGGCTGCTCCAAAAGTAATGTCTCCTATTTTATTACACTGGCCCACAACATTAGAGGCAGGTGTTTGTGGTATGGTAACAGATGTTGAACCTTTCCACTGATGTTCCATTAGATTTTGTTGTGGTGCAATGAATGGCAGCAGAGGGGCAGTCTGATAAAATGGCATCTGATAAGGAGCAAAGGTGTGTCATTGAATTCCTCCTTTTGAAAAAAAAAATTGCACCTGTTCATAGATGTTGATGAAGATCAAACAGTGGATATGAGCACAGAGAGGCAGTAGATGATGCGATCTGATTATGGTGACAGTGGAGCACCTCTGTGGGTGCAGATAATTATGAGAATGGCACACAGGCTCTTGTTCATTACAGGTGAAAATGCTTAACTAATAGTGATGACTATGTTGAAAGACAGTGGTTTTGTAACAAAGAGTTTGCTCTATCAGTGTTGTGCTTTTTGTATCTGTTGTAGTTCTCACTGATGTAAATATAGGCTGCTCCAAAAGTAATGCCTTCTAACCTTGGTTGCAGGCTGCTCACATTATGCCAAGGGGTGCTGACTTCAGTGCGGGACCTTTTGCTGCTTCACAGCTTTTTATATACCTGAGTGTTTCAGTTGAGGCTTTGGAAATTAGGGTAGCTTAGGTGAGAGACTCTGAAAATCCCCCATGCTGGGTATGCATAGAAAACCCAGCGCGACTTTGCAACCTAAAGAAATATATATATATATATATATATATATATATATATTTATTTATAAAGAAATATATATATATTTAATTCTTATATATATAAGAATATATATATATATATATATATTTTATATATATTATATATATTCTTAAGAATCACCACTCCTCGTCCGCTGTTCGGGTCGAACCACCCGCGCTGCTCCCGTTCGCATCCAGCTCTGCCGTCTGCTGCCCTCTGCCGCTGCCGCAGGGCCCCGCAGCCCCGGCCGGGCGTTCGATGGATGTGTTCAATGGTTCACATGCAGCACAGCGTTGTTCTCAAGTATGTATTCTATAGAATAAAAAGCACGCGGGTTCTCAGAGCAAAACTGACACTACTTGGCCAATGTTCCCCTTTTCCTATCTCTTTTCTCCCTCAAAAAGGAGCTTCGTGTCAGCTTGTCACTTCAGCATCTCCCTGTCTGCCTGTTTTTTTTTTCTTTTTGTATCCATGTGGCAATGAAATCTAGCTGTTGCATTTAGAGATGCGGTCATTTCTCAGCTGCTATGGGAAGAAGGTAAATCATAAAAGCAGGAAGGATTTCTTATTTAAATGCCACGGTTGTCTCCGTGTGTACTTTGGGAGTCAATGCAGGTAAGAAAGGTTGTAACGGGAGAACTTTCTAGGAAGGGATCAAATAGGGGCAATCATCTGTCCTGGTACTGGAACAAAAAGTCAACAGAAGAATGAAAGGGATACAGATATGTATTTTCAACACATACAGAGCAGATTAGAATCTGAATCTTGTCTTAATAAAAGACTTTGAATGTCACCTGGCAGTAGAGTTCCATTTGATTTTCTCTTGGTGCAAATCCATTGTTCAAGAAGCAAGAGGTTTAAACACTGAAAAAAAAAAACAGGAGCTAAGATTTCTGAAGTCCCACCAAGGCTGTACTTGCAACGAATTGGTGTCATACATGTTCTGGCTACTCTCCAAGGCAGCATGGTGACACCACCTTCTTACTTTGTCATTTATGGTCTTCATCATTCATAGATTTGTGATGGTGACTCCTCCCTGATGTAGCAATAATTTACTATTGTTGCTTTGCAAAATATTTTGCTGTTCACTGTTGTTAGGAGGAGGAAAAAAACACAGAGCAGTACATACTTCTTGACAGTGTTATTTTTCATATAAAATCCTTTGTTTGCTCCCCTCACCCCCATTCTGCAAAATCTTAAGTGCACAAGAAGAGCATGTCTATACAGGCTTTAACAGGCAAACCTGAGCTTCCCCTGTGTTCTGAGTTGACCAGCTGTGAACCAGAAGACTTTTGACAGCTTATTAGTCTACAGCTGCACTGTGCTACTGAAGTTGTACGACTTCTCATTCAGCTGGCTTGCCTTTAGCAAACTTGGAATACAAACAAAACAATCTCAGATGCCTGCTCAGCTCAATGCACGCAAATTCACTGTCACTGAGAATGGGAGTTACGTGGCATTTGGCCTACAGAAACCCAAAGCTGCAACCCCAGAAATACCACTTAGCTGCCACCTTTTTTGAGGAGGTGGCTCCATTCTGTACAGTGCTGTTATTTTAGGAAAACAGCATATCATAGAATCACAGAATGGCTCGGATTGGAAGGGACCTCAAAGACCACCAGGTTCCAGTCCCCTCAGCACAGGCGGGGATGCTAACCACTGAATCAAGCACCCGAACAGGCTGCCCAGGGCCCATCCAACTCGGCCTTAAACACCTCCAGACATGGGGCGCCTACAACTTCTCTGCACAACCTACTTATGTTGTGGTCTGATTGAGATCCAAAATGTTTTCCTTTACCCAAACCACCAGAAGGGCTGTTTTAACAGGTGATATTCGAATATGGGTAACAGGTACTGGTACAACCTCCTACTGCCCCAGGATCTTTGCCTGCTGCCTTACAAAAGCTTACAGCACACTCAATTCTCTTCTGTCAGCAAGGTTGAAAGCTGTATTTCTTACCTCCCAGCAAACTGCAGGACAGTCCAGGTGGGTGCACTCTACGCTCCCTATTAATAACCAAAATATCTTGGATTCTTTAACATTAACGTTACAATTGTTGCCTACAGCTTGCGTTTGTTATCACGAGGAAGGAAGGGCTCCACAACCTATTTCATAATACACGGTTAACAAATAAAATCCAGACGCAGGAAAAAAGGAATTGTATCAGGACTAGAATCCAAGTTCTACAAGAACAAAGTACTTAAACTGCAGTTTTAAATGTGTCACTTCAAAATGCACTTTTGAAATGGATGCACAGAACACAGCATTGTGAGGCTCAGATCACTGCAGTGCTTTGGATCAGCTTATGGGGAAAAACAAACAAATATAGTATAGTATGTTGGTTTACACTCCTTCAGAAACACTGATAGAAAACACATCACTTCTACAGAATTAGACTAGTGTGTTCTGGTCTACTTAGAAAGTTTAAGACCTTGTTTCCGTTTTAGATCCCACTTGGACTATGGCATTGAAACTGGGACTTGTGCAAAGGTGCACTGACATGTAATATCAAGTAAGAGGAAGAGGCCTTACTATTCAGCTCAGTGCCTACCAAATAATAGAAAATTGTTTGTAAACACTTTTTATTGACAGTGATTTGCAAACACCTCAGTTCACAATTGATGTACAGAAGATTCACCTTTTGTAAACCAAAACATATTTCTTGTCAAAGTTTATGGATTAACACAAAGGGTCCATCTGTACAGATCTGGAATTGTTTGTACCAGGAACAAAAGCAAAACAAGTACTTGTGTATTAAAGCTCACAGAAGCAATAGAAAGTTTTCAGCTCCCGTTCTTTTTCTATTGGCATGAAAACAAAGCGAGGACGTATGTGTATTCTTCAAGAGTATCATCAGTAGTCCTAACAATGTTTACTGTTTGGTCTCTGCTTCCATCTGAGTTTCTTGAGATTCTTCAGCTTCTGAAAGTTTTTCATCATCTAAAATAACATATTATTGTTATTTAAATGTGCTTAGATTATATATATAAACTATAGTGCAAAGCTGTGCCAGCTAAAGTATTTTGTGTTGATTGCCTTAAATCTGTAGTTGAGTATTGTTTTATACAAAATGCTATCTTTAAGGCTGATTCTTCCACAGTTATTACAGGAAATATAGGGTAAATCCTGCAGGATCAATTCAAACAAATAGTGCCAGCCTGCTTCAAATTTTATGTCCTATCTTTGTTTATTGATGTTTTATTTCAGCTAAGGTGGTTCTTCCACTAAACTCTTACTTCCTTTACAAAATTCCAGAAATTGAAAGCTAAACCTTATGGTCATACAAAAATGTATTTCAGAGACTAATACTTCAGCAAGTGTCATTAATGCTTAATAACAATAACCTTCTGCTAAACTGCATCTAGGATTAACAGTTCATTCTGCTTAAGAAGATCTAGAGGGCCTTAGAGAATGAAAGTCTGCTCTTATAGCAACATGTGTATGTTAATCAGGTCATGCTCACAGACTATACCAATTATTCTGTCTTCAAAAGACATAGCAAGCATCCAGTAAATAATATTTAAAACAAAATTATCTGTATTATTAGAGCATAAAAAGTAAACACCGATTTTTTTTAATATGGTTGGTATGATTGAAGTATGTTTTGACTGTGTTTTTGAATTTAGCTCTTGTGTTTGACAGCTTTATTCCCCATTCTATCACGGGCTCCCTGCCTCACAGGGTTAAGTCATTTAGCTTTTTTGTATTCAAATTTGCATGTAGCTTGTCCACTGCTGCAAGCTATCTCATCTTCTGATCTGCCAAAACCCAACCCATGCATGTGTTACCTAAGAAAATCACTTACTTTCTAGGGTTTGCTGAAGCTCGTGGATGGTGCTCAGGAGAACATGAAACTGCTTTCTTCTCAGCTCCAGCTGGAATGATCAAGAGTATATTCAGAAAACTCAGAGCATATACAGCCAAACAACTCATAGCAGATTCTTGTTTAATTATGTTCCTATTAAATAATTACGCAATAATCTCTATGAAAAACCTACCTTATCTTCAACATTTTCTTTAATGTGAGAAAGGTGTTGAAGTTCTTTTCCCAAAGCTTCTAGCTGCCTGGAAAGGAATTGTCACAGTAATTTATTTATTTTTTTTAAAGTTCTCTGAATTTACTGAAAAACAGGTTTAAACTAAGTAATAAATGAGCAGTGTGGCTAATAGTACTGCAAAGGTAAACAAAGCATAATAACAGGAATGACATACGTGTAAGGCTACTTCACCTAAAGAGGCAATAAACACAGCAATTGTCAGATAAAGTACTCCATCTCTGACAATAGCCTGACCAGACACAGTAGTGGATATCATGAACTTTACAGTAGATTTACACAGAGTAATCCACATTTCAGATGATACATGACTTAGCTTATTCCTTAGAAAGCAACATTCAATATTTGTACTCCTGTGATCCATAGATATGCTCTCATTTTCTTCTCCCATCCCAGTTATTATTTTAATTAAGAGATAAAGGAAGTATGCAACATCTATAATCTTTGTTATTATTCCTGTCTTCTTTGGATATGTAACCTGTCAAGCCCTCTTTAGGACCCTTCTGCAAGCATTTGTTTTCTGTTCTCATCTGGTCCACTACAATCCTTTCTGAGATCTGGCACAGAATAATCGGTACGGTATTCTAGACTAGCTTTCAAATGAGGATGAAGCAAACCTCCAGTTTGGCCCTGCTCATTTTCCTGTAATGCCTCTTGTAATTTATGATCCATACGATGAGATCAACCTGTTTCTTTACAGGTCAGGTGGATTGAGGCTGATTAATTAGCAGGCAGAGCTGTATACAGGTCAGCAAGGGAACAAAGTTGTTTTTTTCTGAAGCACTGAGAGCTATTGCAACTAGTCTGGGCAGGGAATCACAGAAGGGCTTCCAGTCACGATGGCTGGGAAAAAGCTCTGGTTTAATGCAACCTCAGGGTGTTGTCTATTTCTGAGGTAGTACACTGGTATCTGGAGGGGAATGCCTTAAATATGGTTGGGTGTGGCATTGTAAACCTTCCTATTATGGAAACAGACTGACAGCTTATAGGCTTATGCAATGATTTCACTACCTGGCTTCTAGTTTCTGAAAGGCTTCTGTTTCACCAAACATTGTTTATGCGTTGCTGTCAGCTATAAGCAGGCAGTGAGAAGACAAGCAATTTTCTAGCAATGTCCGAGCTACACCTGGTGTTTTACTTCTCTTACTTTCAGCTCCAGAAAATCTTTGCCTGATCTTCTCATTTTTCTGTCTCCTTTTCTAAGACTGGTGTCGTTGCTTCATGCTGTAACAGCTCTTTTGATAAGGCAGGTAATTACACTGGCGCTGCCATTTAGTGGTCCGGCTCCTGTCACTTCCTGACTTGGCTACTATGCATTACTCATGACTAAGTCAATAACAATTTCTCCTCCTTTGTGCTGCAGGACTAGTTGTTCCAAGAAATAGCCCCTTAAAAGCATTAAAAAAAGTGTTTTTCTGAACTTTGTCCTGTTGTGCTGTATGACTTGCTAAAGCTGTAAGTGCAGCCCTTGCAATAAACCATGGTGTTTCTCCTCACAAGTTTTCTCTAGAGTTTTTAGTAACTAAGAGTTGATGGTGAGTCTCCCTCCACTCTGACTTAAGGGTGGGTTTTCCTGATTCACATTATGTGATTTTCTATATTTTTCTCTCAAACTAGGGAAAGCCTTGTAATTAAAACACTTTCTATTAAAACAGTTTCTATGTTTAGTGTTCACATGGGGAAGTCAGTTAAAGCTGGAATACATATGAAGTAAGCTCTCTCTAAAGATGTTTCCATTCTCTTACTATGTCTGATTTTTAAAATCTGTAAAATAGAGACTCTGCAAGTCCACATCTTGGCTTACAGGGGGGATATGTTGCAGACACTCTTACAGTGCATGAACAAAGGGTTATTTCTAACAATATACTCTTCCAAGGTGATAAGAAATTAAGTTTAAGAAAAGTTAAAATGCTAAATTCATTAGCTGACCTTATTGACATTTACAGCTCCGCTCAAGAAACTGACACTTGGATGTGTTGTGCAAAATTAAAACAACTTCCCCTCCCAGACCTTAACAATCTGGCATCTTAAAAAAAAAAACAAAACACAAAACTATCAATTAGTTGTTTCCATTCTAAGTCAACTGACTTATCTGAAAAGCTTCACTTTTAATAATCCTTTTTTTATGAACCCTTGATAAATGGCACATGCTGAGTAATGAAGTAAAGAAATAAGTAAGTCACAAGAGAATGAACTGTAATAACAGAGATTGAGGCAATGAAGTCCAAGAAAAATATAATATATGAGAAAGAAGCATATGAAATAGTGTCAGAAGTTTATAGCTAAACAAATTGCTAACATTAGGATAAATAATATGATAAATTCTTCCTGCTGCTATAAAACAGCATGGGACATGAAATAATAGCTTCCCTCTACAATTTCATTGAAAGCTGACAGCAGGATAGACACGAGCTACATTTAAATGAGAAAGTAATCCATGTCATGCTTTTAATCAGGTAAAGAAGAACAAACTTGTAGATGCTGTAAGTCCTGGAATGTTTCTGTGGCTTAATAACATTCAAAAGATGATCTCCTCCTGACTGCTCAAAATGACCCAAAAGCACAGGTAGCTGATCCAAACCCAGCTGTGACAAGTAATACTGGAGGTTATATGCAGGACGAGTTGGACAACAGGTAGGTCTTACCTACATGCCAGGGCAGGCTATACTGTGGTACACAAGGTAGTAATTTGTAAGCAGGCATGCAGGAACAACTACTAGAAGGAAAACACAGAACAACACTACAAGCTTTCTCTACTTCTTATTCTATCTTACTTGCCTGTGTGATACATATTCTGCATGATTACTTGCTGCTGCACTTTACAGCACTGCCGTGCTATCTCTCTTTCCTGATCAACTTGTCACTGATAAACTGCCGTGCATTTACATCTGAGTTCATCCATTCACCTTAACAATGGAAAAACTTCAAATACAAAATTATTAGTAATGCTTCTGAACCCATACAGATAGAGATTAATGAAGGAAAGCTGATAAGGGCACAATTTTAAAATGAAACACCAGTTTTTCTTGCATCAAAAGAAACTATGTAACAGGGACAAAAAGGTCAAATTGTGAAACCAAGAAAATGTCAAATCTGGTGACTTAATTTGCTGGTTTATTGTAATCTAATGCAGTCTCATACTTACTTCAGTGTTTCGTGTCTGTCTGGATGGTGCTGTATGACTTTGGCCAATGCATCATATTCTGAAAGAAATTTAAATATTATTAGTCTAAATTCTGAAGGTATAGATATAAGAATTTAAAATTCCCCATCAGTTCTTTCTACTTCTCAAAAAAGTGTCCTAACATTTTCAAATCTCTACGTAACATCTTGCACATAAAAAAGGAACATTCATGTAAAACTGTATAAAAATATACTATAACAGATCCAAGTAGATGACTACATGAAAGTCAGTTTTAAATAAAGATCAGGTGATACTAAGCCTTTAATTACTTACTCAAACTTACCCAGTTCTAGGGATTTTTTAAAGGATAAGAAAACATGACCTTTAGATAGCTCTGCACTGCTTCAGATGTATTTGTGTATGAATCTTAAGTGTTGCTTTCATATATAATCTAATACATATAGGAAACTGTGGATAGGATACTACACAGACATTTCAGATTTTTAGAGAAAAATAAAACGCTGCAAGAGAAACAACAGCTTGATTTAACTTTTTTTTGCACGTTAAAAACGACATGATGGTTATGTAGACAATTAAAGTGGGCACTTCCTAAAGGTAATATTTTACATACACTGATCACCTCATTCAGATGGAAAATGTGGGCAGAATATCTTTAAAAGCAAACACTTCTGACCTGTGCTTGTAAAAATCTAAGTACTCTACTTTTCTACTGCTTAAGGCTCTTTGCAGTTTCTAATAGAGTCTAAAATTATCCACAAAACACACCTGGATGTGGTTTTTAAAGGTTTTAAAGCCTTTTACCTGTTACAGCTGTTCTTCTTTTTTTTTTTTTTTTTTAACTATTTATTTTCACATTTCAATTTTTAGGAAGCAAACTTTTGCTTTCCCAATTGCTAAATTTTGATAAGACTATTGCAGGGAAATGTTTTAAGTTTCAACCAAAAATATCAAATCCCTACTTTTAAGAGTAGGGAACAGATGTGTCTAATAGGTGGTTTAGAGGTATTCTGCAAGGCCGTATTGGTTGGTGGGTATGCAACTGGCACAACTGCTCCTGTATTAGCTCTTACTTTCCTCCTGAAGAGCTGAAGGAATACACACATGATTTTTGGTGCTGGGTGGAAGCCTATTTAACTCTTTTGTCTTGCTGCTAGTAATGTGCTTTAGCTCTTAAGTCAGCTGAATTGTTAAAGGATGCTTGGGAAGGTTTCTTTGGCTTGAGAACACCTCTGAGCTACTCTCCAAATTTTCCTGGTGTTATGTGTCACTGAGATTTACCGGCTTAACCTCAACAACCAAACTTTCAGCAGCTTGTGTGGAACCCACCAGATAACGCTACATGTAGCGTTAATGACAGCATTTTCTTCTGCATTTTCAAGAACGTGTAATCTATTTTCTGGTACAATGTATTTTAAAAGATAACACTGCAATAGAACCGCCCAGTGTAAATATTGCTCCTTACCCTGGCGATTTTTTCTAATTCTTTTTGCTTGCAGGATTTGTTTCTTGCATTCAGAAATCTTCTCGTGTGCTGCAGCTATACTATTTTCTTTAACAGAAAGACACAAATCAAACAACAAAAGCCAACAATCCATTCTGCTAAACCATCACAAACAGCTCTTTACACGATGGCCTGCAAGCTCCACGAGGTTCAAAGCTATACTTCAACAGACTAAAAAAAGTTTTTATTCATACACACTTTAAACACTGATAAGATACAAGGGCAACTATGACTGGTATTAAAATATTTTTAAGTCACCCATTATACGTTTACATTTTGTTTATCAGACGTGACTCGAGCTTCTTTATGAAAGAGAAATTCAAATAAGATTGACTTTTTTTCTCATCCTTTACCTATATCCTTGTAGATTTTTTCATAATTTTCCATCTCTCTCAGGTTCATGTCATATACCAGAAGAGTTTTTCCCATTGAAAATTCACACTGTGATAAAGTACTCAGCATTCGTTGGTACTGACTGTAACTGAAAGCAAACAAGACGTTTATTCCTCAGCAGCATGAAAATACCTGCCCCTTTTTATATAATCAGAAAACAAAGCCTCAGGTAACATAAGGAATGGTTAGAACAACAGCAATTATTCAAGTAATAAAATATTTCTAAGATTCGATGTGTAACTATTGAAAGTGCAGTTAAAAATGAATGCTGCACCAATTAATTCTATCATCGTGTCCTTAAAGGTGCAAAGCAGCATTAGAGCATGGGCAGACTGCTCCAGGGATTACACCCTTCCCAACTAGGGCCGGCTCTGTGACCACCACGATTAATATTTAAACACTCCAGCGCTTCTCTGTGCACAGCATCATCACAGAATGTCCTCCTGGAATTTATATCCAGCATCAGCACAGACCCTGCAGCAGAACAACATGTTGTTGCTCAACCTTTAGTTCTTTGGCCTGTTGTTTTCCTCCTTCTTTTCAGGGCAGCACAGCAGAAGCAGCACAGCCCCCACCTAGCAGAACAAATGCAGAGCCGCCAACTGGAGCACTCAAGTCGTGATCCTGTTGTAATAACAGGACTGCTGAATTGTGAAGCAACGTGCAGAGCCCTCACTGCTCTGTTAGATTCCAGGATGGTTTGCTCTGTAATTTTTGACATTTCTTGCCGCAGCTCCTGGGCTCTGTCCTGAGAACCACACAGGGCTGAACATAGCAAAGATCATAGAATGGCCTGGGTTGAAAAGGACCACAGTGATCATCTAGTTTCAACCCCCTGCTGTGTGCAGGATTGCCAACCGCCAGACCAGGTTGCCCATCCAGCCTGGCTGGATCCATTTGAACGCAGTTTACTTTCTTTGTCTAAACAGAAACTCAGTTTTGTGCTGAACCGCAAAGCAATGAGTTTCAAGACTTAAAAACAGCAAACAAATACCCTTCCTCCTGAGATCCGGAGTTGCACCACTTGATGAAACTCTTCACCAGCAGATTGATCCTCCTGTCGTCCCCGGCTCCGTCACCATCAATGAGAAGCCGTTTGCGGATAACTTCATCTGTGGAAAAAACGGGGTTTAGCGCTCCGCGCAGGGAGCACGGCACGGCAGGGGCTCGGCCAGGAGGACGCGGGCGAAAGAAAGAAGCGGGGCCCGAGAGGCCCGGCGGAGCCCCAGGCCGCGGCGCAGAGCGTAGCGGCACGGAGGGCCCCGCGCGGGGCGAGGCCGAGCCGAGCAGCCGCGGGATTCCTCCGGGGAAAGCGGCCCGGAGCGGGGGCCGCGGGGAGGGAGGGCGGCGGGGAGGAGGTCTCACCGTCGGTCACGGCCCCCATGGCGGCGAGCGGCGGAGCCGGCGGGGCGGCGGCAGCAGCGAGTGAGGTCAGCTTCCCACAATGCAGCCGGCGAGAGCGGCGGCCATGGAGGGGGAGGCGGCGGCGGCGGCTGGGGCCTGAGCCGGCTGGCGACGAACGCGCGGCCCGGCGGCGGAGCGGCGGGGAGGGCCGGCGAGGAGGCCCGTGCCCCGCGCGGAACCGGCCCCCTGGCGAGGGACGGCCCCGCCAGGTGAGCGGCCGACGGGGGAGGGAAGCGGAGGTCCCCGCGCCCGCGGCCAGGCTCCACCTCCCGACCACCGCGCCCCCGGCCCCGCCGCCCCCCGCCCGGCCACTCCACCATGCCCTCGGCACGTGGCCCTCGCCTTTCGACGCTCGGCATCGAGCCGCGGGCACGGCGCTGCGAGCGCGGGGGAGCCGGGCCGGGCACCCCGGGTCGCGCTTGGGGACGTGGCTGTGGTGTGTGCATTGACACGAGGGGCAAAGGGAAGGGCGCGGAAATGTTGTCCCTGCGGGGTTTCCTTTGGGTGCTAACCAAAGCAGGCTGTGTCCATGGAAAAGCTAACCAGCGCTGCGCTGAGCCAGGAGAAAAGAGGCGTTAGGCTGTTGGATGAGATCAAGTATTGGGTTTTTGCCTTTTGGACCAAAATGTTGACACCTGCGCCGTGCTAACGTTGATAATGTTGCTGTCGGTTTGGTAATGGTGCGTCAGATGTGTGCCCAGGCGCTGACATCGCGGCATTGCCTCCTCTTGGTTGGACACTAAAGACACGCAGGCTCGCTCCGCTTGGTGCTGTGCTTTAACACAGAATGGGTGTAAGGAGGAAAGAAGCACACCAGCCTGCAGTCTCATCTCCATCTTCCTGGTTTTAGAGCTGTGAGTGATGATGGGATTTTTTTTTTGTTAGGGATGGAGGTGTGTAACAGGAGTTTTACGTATTGCTAGATTGTTGCAAGCCAGCAGTTTGGGTCCTGAAGTGACACCTGGTGGGTTCTTGGCCAGGTGCTGCTGGGGAGGGCTGCAGCCTGCAGTCATTAAAGCCCCATCTGAATTTTTCAGAATGAAGAATTTCCAGGGTAGAAAAACTGGGTAAATATGCTTTCTTCTTCATTTTTATGCATCGCTGTATGATCTGTGAGTGAAATAATTTGATGTGATTTGCAGAGTTATGCAAAGTTTAGGCCAAAGAGCGGGCGATGAATCCCTGAACTGTGCGTGTGCATGCAACAATACCTTCATGAAATCTGAATGTTTCCATTTAATGTATTTAGTTTGATGAAAATGTTTGCTTTTCCCAAGGCTTTGGTCCCTTTGGTATTGAGTGTTCTGGCAAATGGTGAGAAGGCGGCCTAAGTGAACTGTAGAGATTTTATACAGCACGGTTTGTTGCTGCTGTCCCCTCTCTACCCACTGATTTCCTCTTAGAACTTCAGCATCTTGGAGCATCCTGGTCTTATCAATACTATTCTTGCCATACTCCTATCTCTTTCCTTTTCTACTGTGATGAGAAGTTGAGCAGAGCTGTATTTAATATAGGAGGGAACTCTATTATTGCAATTACTGGTTTAGTAATGCAAGAATACTTCTGTTGTTTCTTGTTCTTTAATATTTTCTCACTTTTTGTTTATCGTTGCAGTGTTGGTCAGATCGCTTTACTAAACCCTCCACAGTGACAAATACCTTGAGTAATTAATTTAGAATACAGCAATCTGTATAATTAGTTAATTATTTTTAATGACTTTTATGCCATTCTTGTCTTCATTCTTGTCTTATGTCACTGATTACAGCATTCTTATAAATGCTCTGTCCTGGGTCTTATAAGAAGAATTTAGGGAACAAACCCATTATTTTTTCTTTCTGAAACAGTTTTCAGATATCATCAGTGTTCATTAACTTTCCTATTTCAAAATGGGAGCTAGAACTTGGTAAATGCATCATGAAGAATCTCACTAAGCTACATATTGATGTTAAATCCTGCTGTCTTTCCTCTTCTGTTTTGCCACAACGTGTTTTGCCCAAGATGCCAGTTCCAGCTTGCTGGATTTCTGTACTC
Organism: Centrocercus urophasianus; assembly: GCF_019232065.1. Classification (NCBI taxonomy): domain Eukaryota; kingdom Metazoa; phylum Chordata; class Aves; order Galliformes; family Phasianidae; genus Centrocercus; species Centrocercus urophasianus. The sequence goes on along the minus strand of NW_024884778.1, from coordinate 6,299,383 downwards.
ATTCACTGTGTCTTTGGAGTCTTCTTTCAGTTCGCTCCACTTCTAAGCAGAGTTCCTCATCTTGTAAGTATAAAACAACCTTTGTTGCACATGTATGGGGTGCGTGTTGCACTGGGCTGTACCCAAGGATGTTTTTTGCATTAATTCAGTGTTTCATGTAGGTCTCTGGAACGGGCTCTACTCATTCTTATTTATTTATCCTTCACCAGTTCTTGTATTCTGTGCAGACTCCATCAGCTACAGCCGTTTATATAACCCTTCAATTAATAGGCAGAAATACTGAGTAGCATTGGACCTTCACTAAGAAACCAGTATTGCAGATTCATGCAGTAGGAAAAAATGTCTTGCACAGGGCATAGCATATTCCTCCATGCCGGGTAATTTGGATTAAGTACCTGTGCAAGCTTTCAACCAAGCTAAACATGATGTAGATTTTCCTCTTTCCTTGAATTCCTTTACATGTGCCACATGGTAAGACCTTGAAGCAGCTTATACATAATAATTTGTTACACACCTGTCCTTGTCTAACCAGTGAAATGATCCTCTGTAATGTTTCCAGGTGTCCCTGGATACAGTGTAAGCTGGGTACCTTCAGTGCTGTGAGATGTTACACATGCATGGAAGTGGCTTAGAGTTTCATCATCCTCTTTTTTTCCTAAAAAAACGGCTTTTAAGTACACTTATTATTTTTTTAATTGAAGAAATCTGTTAGTGTTGAGGTTTTCTTTCTTGAAAAAAAAAAATCTGAAATAATTTCACAGAGTTTAAGCTAACTTTATACATCCTCCCCTTTAACTACAGTGTATATATATATATACACTTTCCAACTGCAGAAAAAATTAAAGGTAAAGAAGCTTTTCATAGTATTCAAGGGTATAATGAGCTATGATTTTTAGAGCTAAGAAAACATCTTTAACTATTGATGAGGTGGATTTAAAATATTTTTCCTAAGCCACCCTAATAATTTATGAGGTGGTTTTAGATTCCAGGTTTTCTTCGTGTTGAATAACTTCTAAATCAGACTGTTGTGTGGCATTAAATCTTGCAGAGATCTAAGTATAGTAGGTCAGAAACTACAAGGTATTTTTATCCAGTCCAACCTATATTCTTGTCAGAAAGTCGCGCCAAATTTATTTAGTGAGACCTATTTTCTGTAAGCCTAAGTTTAGCATTACTGTCCTTTATTTCTTTGTTGATTGTATTCCGTGATTTTGTGCACGACTGATATTGAGCTAACCTACCAGTGTCACCCTGTTTTCTCTTGTAAATTACTGTTACGTTTTGTCTGCAGTCTTCTTTGGCTTCTTTACCCTCGGTATTTACAGCAAATCAGCAGCAGTGTTTCAAGTAATTGCCATATTATTCAAGTAAAAATTCTTAGATGCTTGCTGTCTAGTTCTGCAGATATTCAAATATTCACTCTTGGCAGATAGGACTGAATTTTTTCAAAAGAATAGTTAAAAAAGAAAGAAAAAAAAAAGCTTTTTCTTTTTTTTGTCTTAACAGTGTGATTCTTAGCCTTGTAAAAAGCTTTCCTAACATGGATCCATGTGTTTCCACGGAGCTAGCCCATTTTCATAGAGTTACAGCATAACAAGAGAAGGAAGAGCAAGAATGCTCTTTGGGACTATGGGTTCCTGCCTGGTGAGAACATCAGGGTGCTTTAACACGTGTCTCGTGGAGCTCAGTGTCATGAAACTGCAGCAAGCTGTGTTAGGTAGTTAGATTTTCTCTTAATGCAGAAGTCATTAACCCCAGAGGTTTCAGCTGCATGTGTGATGCCTAGGAGGTTGTATGCCATCTCTGTGATCCATGATTTAAAATGGCTTTGAGGTAATTTTTGGGTGACATTTTGTATTTCATGCATGTTATAAGGAAGCAGCCATTTGTGCTTGTGGAGCTGTTTTGAAAAAATTAGTCACTTATCTGGTAGTCTCTTTGTTGGCAGGATGTTTTAAGTGTGTCATTATGTTCATTGGGTGAACAATCAGAGGGCTGCAAATACCTTATTTACTCGTGTGACATCTAAATAAATAGCTGGTGGTGTTCCTGAGGAACTTTTGCAGAAGGTTCAGAGGGAAGCCAGGTGTTTCCTGCTTGTGCCTTCCTTGAGAGAACCCCATGGCCCAGTGTTGGCCTCAGGAGAGCCACACACAGCTCTTGCACAGGGCTGAGTCAGCCCTTCAGGCCTTACAGAAGGTAGTTTGTTGTTTTTTGGTTGTTGCAGTGTGTTTCTTCTTACAAGCAGCAGAAATCTGTGGAGGAACACCTAGAAATTTTACATGGCTTTCTGAGCTTGGCAAAGTAAGATCCTGTGCCATGGGAAGATGTTGGAAGCAGCACTTCTGTCTCAGAAGATGGAGAAAGTATTGTGTCTATTTTGATTAACATATGGTTTCTGTTTAAAAGCAGTTTTATACATTGCCATGGACCACTTTATGGCTTAAAATCATATTTTCTTTTAATAGAGTAACTCTGTCAGTTGTAGTGTTTAAGAAGAGCTGTGATTCGTGGCTCCAGAACAACGCAGTACTCTGAGGCATTTGCTCACACCCTGGCTTCTGAGTCTGAGCAGGGAAACAGAGGCATGGTCACATGCTTTGGTGATGCCTGCTCATTTTTACATTCTTATGTTTTAATGCATCACGTCATGTTTCTGACCATTATTACCCTACAGCAGTGACTCAAAGCAGGGCAAAACCCCCAGAGAGAAGCAGTGGCCTTCTTAGGAAGAAGACATGCTTTCCTCCCTCTCATTTTCTTTTTCAAATGGGCCAAGCGTTTCTTTGAAAATATTGCTTCAGTCCTGTGAAAGCAAATGGTTTAAACAACTGTTTCAGAAGATGTATGTGGAGAAGATAGTCCATCTTTTCCAGCAGAGGCTGTGATCCAGATAGGGAGATGCATGTTGTGGCCCTTCATCACTCTGCTCAGACAGGTTGTACCAAAGGGAAGACTCAACCTAGCTGAAGCCAGAGGGGTTTCCATGAAAAAGGAGAGGGCCAAATGCTTCGGGATTTGCAAGTGTTTCCTTAGAATTACACCAGCTGAAGCAGCTGGAAGGAGATGATGAATATGCACATTTTCTACCCAGTAGCTAAGTAGGAATGTGCTTAAATCCTGCCTGTATCCAGGGCTAAGCACCTTTCTCTAGGGAGCATTTTGGATTCACGCTCTCTTGAAATTAGGATCATAAGCTCTTTCTTTCAAAGGGGGGAGTAAAGGTCAGTCTTTGCTTTCAAAACCCGGGAGGTGGTGATGGTTCTGGTTCCCTTTTTGTCATTAGCGGGGCTGTTATCCGCTAGAACGCTCACCACGTGTGGGAGCCTTCAACCCAGCCATCCTCCATCCGGAGGAGATTAATGCTCTTAATTCCTTCCATCAGAGCGAATTTTGTAATCAGCAGGCTGTTGGCTAGTGTAAGGTGGTAGTGCTGTCAGAAGGACAGAATGAACTCGACTCTGTAGCCCAGCACATAGCTATTAGACGGCTCAGAACTAAAGCTTTTAAGGAAATAATGCATAAAATCAAACCAGTCATTTCAGAAACACGAGAGAAAGACATGCAAGCATTGCAAAAATCACTTTCAGATTGAAGACCTTTCAGATTCTCTTCAAAGATGTGTATGAGTGCCTTTGTGGTAATTTCCAGATTTTATGTGCAAGCAGGAATAGAAGTTGGACTTGAAAAGTGTAGGTAGAAAAAAACACCTTGTGAAACCATAATGAAAAAATCTGTCTGATAAACTGCTTTGGGGGAGGAGCAAAAGGTAGCTGGGACAATGGATTTCACACCTGCTGATAAGGGAGAGGTTGGACACAAATACATTATGTATTTAGATAGTGTACGTAGATATATACGTGTTGTACATCTATGCAGATTTTCTATGCAGTTGAGATATGAAGGTGGTTATATGTGTGGCTGTGAAAGTGACTGTGTATGCAGGTTAAGGTCAATTCATATGAAAATCTATGCATTCAGGCCAAAATGTTATTTCTGAGTAGGATTTACAAAGCTCCCAGTCCAATCTGTGTTGTAACAATATTTTGGTAGAGACTTGGTATAAACAAACATTCTGTTTTGGGTTTGTTTTGAAAAGTGTTAGTGCAGAATGTCTGAAATCTGTAAGGCATTCTTTCTGGCCCTCTGTCTTTTGCCTTTATTTTAATGAAAATATAACTATCGATTATATGTGGGTAAAAGTGCTCTAATAAAGGAGAAAAGGCAGAAAGATTGGATTTTATTACTTAAATGAATAAAGATGGGCTTCTAAGAGCTGAGGATAAAACAAAGCCATGCTAATAATAACTACAACTGTGCACCTGTGATTTTGTGGTTCATTGTAAATGTTTTCACTCCGGTTTCATTCCAGTGTTGCTTTGGCAGTTACATTTATTGAACGTTTTCTTCATTTCTGAGATCCGCTTGTGGTTTGTGGGGTGTGAGCATAAAGTTAGAATGGGATTGAACAAGAAAATGGCCCAAAATGAAATCATGCACATGTGTGTTAGCACATATGGGGATTTTTTTACATGATGTAATGAGTTTGAAATTGAATAAAATACCTAAAATGCACTTGAGCTGCAGGCACTTGGCCCGGGTTGGAACGGGAGAGTATTTACAGTGCAGTTTTCTAGTAAAGCTTTTCTTCCCTCCTGTTACGTCAAAAAACTTGAACAAACAGCAGCCACTGGCTGTAACTGTAGATCAAATGTCATCAAAGAAATGGAAGGAAATAGCTCAAGAGCTGCTGTTTTCAAATGTTTATGTTAAGGAAATCTGTCCTGATCTTTCAAGCTCTTGAACGTATTTTGAGCTGTAGTACTGAAAGGCATTGAAGTGTTTTCAATGGGATTTTCCGCAGTGCGAAGGGAGATGGCTGGTTTTGAAAGGAGCACTTTTAGCCTTAACTCTGCAATGAGTTGGGTTTGCTTGTTTGTTTGTTCTAAGATTGCACTTTTCTGTTGGATGAATTATTAAGATCGTGCACCACATCCCCTGTGTTAGAATTTAAAATGGACTCAGGGTAATCACAGCTCAAAACAGGGCTGCTTTGTGTTTGCATTTCAAAATAGACTTCATCTTTAAAAATGTCAGCAGTAAAATGTATGCACTATGTATGTATTATTGTATTATATGTATTATGCATATTATATATGTAATATGCTTGGCCCCTATGTGTGGGACATGGCTGATGTCCCCTGGGAGCAGATACAGTACGCACAACAGGGATGTGTTTCAGAGAAGCAGGCGTGTTCCAGCAGATCTCAGATGTTGGAGTCGGCTTTTGATGTGGTGGCGACACAGGTAGCGAGTTTCCTAAGGACTGGTGTATTCTCACTGAATCTTCTTTGTTTGTAATTGCCTCTTCATAGAGCCACTTCCCCATCCTGTCTTTCTAGAACTTGGCGCAGAGATGACAGTTCTAAGACAGCCCTTTTGCGACCTGCCTTTTCTTCTCTTTCTGCTTGTATCAATGAGCGCAGCTGCTCTTCTGTATCTCTTTTCTTGGTGGTTGTTCTTGGTGCTCTTCTGCAGGCATTGCTCCTTCCCAGAGACCTCCTGCAGTAAGCAGTTGTTCTCTGCTGCCTTCCACGCAGGTGGGATCCTTTATTCAGCTGCAGCACTGTCACTGCTTGGGGAAAAGAGCAGCCTAGCACAGGATAGCTGCTGGTAGGTACAGGCATTCTTTTCACTTCTATCAAGTCACATTTTGTAAAGATTTACTTTGAAGCTTTTGGATTAATCTTCGTCTGGTTATTTTCCTTCATATTTGGAAAGCAATTTTCTATGTTTCTAATGCTTCACCAACTCTCTGTGCACCATCTGTGATGTCAACAGGAATGTGCACAGTTTTGCTGCAGAGCGATGGGGACAACCTCCTTTTTATGTTTGTGCTCAGACCATAATAATGACATTTTATTATCTCGGGAACATTGAGTTTTTAAAGTGGTGGAATATCACGCGTACTTTTGTTTATAGGTACAAAATGCTACATACAGAAGGAGCATTGACTGTGTTCGAGCTGAGTCTCCTAAACTTTGCTATGCAGAAAATTACGTAGATTATTAAAAATCCTGAAAATCAGCCTATTTGACATCCTTAGTTTGAGATAAAGTATTCATTAACTGCCCACATGCAGGACAACAGGGTCGGTACCAAATGAAATCAGGAAGGAAGAGGTGTGAAGGTGCCAAAGAAATTGCCTAAAGAGGTGAAAAACACATCATGGAAAGAAGTGCTGAGAGAATGTAATTCCTTAGCTTAAGTGAGAGGAGGCTGAGAGAGTGAGAAGACAGTTCTGTTGGAGGGCATTGCAAAGCGAGGAGCTTATGGCAAGTAAGGAAAGAACCAGGTCAGATTGCAGCAAGGTAGATTCAACATGGACAAACAATTTTCTGGTGAAGTAAAGTTGGAATAATCTTTTGCAGGTACAATGGTGCTTCCATTGCCTGAGGACTTCAAGAACGGGTTCAATTACCTATTTTGTTCCCAACAGATAGTCTGGCTTTGTGCCTCGGGGCTGAGTGATAGGCTGTCTGACCTCTGGATGTTCCTGCTTCCCCTCCTTTGGTTAGCAGACATCTAAATAAAACTGCACAGATTCTACTAGGATCAGAGTATAAGACCAATATACACTGGAACTTCTTTTCCCCCTCTGCGGCCTGTTCAGCAGCTTTACTTCAACTCGAGTTTTCCGTATTTGTAAGAAAGGCTATGACAGTTGTTAGGTAAAGATTTTGGTTTTCAGTGGGTTTTGGTAACTAACACTAGTTAGTTACACATACACGTTACACTAGTTAGTTACGACGCTGCAGTATCTCTTCCTCTTTGAATATTCTTTGCTCTGATGTTACATCCAGGCTAGTTATGGGATTGTTATTCTACCTGGAAAAACCAAGAGAATTTGTGCAGTGCTTTGTGCAGGTCAATGTGGCCCGAGCGTGGATCTGAAGGAGCAATTGTTGCATGTCACTGCATGCATGCAAGAGGTAGAAATTGTTGCTTTTGATAGACTACAGTGTGACTTTGGTTCATAGGTGCTGTGAGCTTTGTAATGGCATTTAATTTTGTCTGTGGATATACACCTAATTAGGGAAAATGTACTTCTTGGTGGGACTGGCAGTAAGAGGGAGGTGCAGTGTGTGACCTGGACATTATATGTCTGTTGTAATGATAGAGGTGAGAAGAAATCTAATACTTTCATTACCAGTCTTCTTGACTGTAAGAGGAGTGAGGAAACTGGGGAACTGATTTCTTCACAAGACATTAATAGCTATAATTAATAAATGGCTTTAATTGCCAAAGACTTTGTTAGCAGATACACACCAGCGGCTTCTTACCCATCTGTGGTTTGCAGAGAAAGTCACTGCTACAGGGATGCAAGTTATAATGCAAGTTATTTGATCTCCAGGTAAATAATAGCAATGACAACAAATCCTTCCTTTTATTTAGGTAACGAGCACCCAGTGGTTGCTTGATTTGTGAAAATTGAGTGTCCTGTTAATAGCCACGTGAGTAGTGATGGAAAAAATAAGATATTTTATATAGTATAATAAAGAGCCCTGAGTTAATATAGTTATAACCATGTGACAGATGGATACTGTGTGAGAAGTCTTGTTGGCTAAGTGGGCTTTTGTAGACATTTGAGCCATCGGTTTGTTGGTGTCAGTATGAATACAGATTGACTTGCCAGCTAAGGATGGCATTTTGCACTCACCTTCGTAGCGTGAGCACACAATGTGGAACACAGGACTTACTTGCAAAGCAGTATAATGCTGCTTTATGTCTATTTTCCCCAGGTGTACAACTCCAGTGTTCATAACAAAATGAAATTGTCTTTTCAACTTAGAAAGAAAAGACAGGAGGCACGGACCAAATGCTCATTAGTCATTAAGAAGAGAAACCCAAATAATTTTTGAGGTACTTGTAGCCTTTTAGAATATGAGTTCTCGTTGTTGTTGTTTTTAAATGGTTGGGATTAACATTTCTCTCATTGCTCTGACATTTTTCTCTGCTCCTTAACACCAGCGTTGTGTGCGAGCTGGTGGCTCCGACTCTAGGTGGCAGTCAGTGGTAGGCAGAAGGGAAGGCTGCTGGGTGCTTTGGCTTGAACCCTGCTATCTGCTCTGGTTGCCCTCTCTAGTTGGAATTTTTGTGGTGTTCGGTAGCAGTAAGTGTCACTTCAGCTTCTCCCGCTTTCAAATGGAAACAGAGATGCTGTGAAGAAAGAAATAAGCAAAAAAGAAAGGCAAAAAATAAGGGTAACTGAGAAAACGGTGCAGTGAGACGTTCACAAAGGAGAGCTTTGGTGATGCTAAAAATAGTGAAGAGACTTCTTTACAGATCAGCAAGACTCTTGTCATAGATTAGCAGAAGCAGATTTCAGTTTATGATGGGAGGAATCCTCGTTTCCTGCTAAATTCAGTTTCAGTAGGTTGCAAAAGGTGCAACCGGGGATGAGAGGAGGAGGAGTACATTGTTGTACCCTGGTTTTTAGAAATGAGGATTTCCTGACAGCCTCTCAGGTGTGTCATTTGAGAAATACTTACTGCTTTAGATGTCATGTCTTCCACCTCTGCCCTGTCCCTCACCCTCCTTTTGCAGTGTCCGTCCTCTGCTCTTTATTTCTAACCTCTCCTGTCCACTTACAGGCAATTCCTTTCCTTCATTCCTGTCAGGTCTTTGCCTCTTGACTCTCCACTTTTTCTTCATTACAAAGTAGAGTAGGCTTCAATTTTTCTCTCTCCTTTTCCTTGAACAGGTCTCTTTGCCTGCCTGCCCAGTCACTGCTTGCAGTTGGACGTAGTGGTGCTTGCGTGCTGCTGCCTGTTGTAACTGCAGAGCAGCAGCAGTCTCTCAGTACTTGCTGCACTGGGATGATTACATTTCAGGAGATGAATACAGTTTGATAAGAAAGCTGTTGTTGTAATAAATACAGTTCAAAAACAGGAATTAATCTATAAATTTTATTGATACATGGTTTTGAATTCAGTGCCAAATTACAGGCTTGTTTACCTCTGCTCAAATCTCAGTAAGCTCCTTGAGTTGCTCTGGGTTTGCAGAGGGATACTTAAGATCAAATCTTGGCCTACAGTCTCGACAGTAAGAAAATGATTTACTGTTATGTTATATATATGTGCATGTAACAGCGTTTGTAAGGGGCTGTGATGCTTCAAGTGCTTTGCACGTGTTCTGCAAGGCAGGTCTTGTGCTAAAAAGCAGTAACTGATAAGCAAAGGCTGCTGATTCTTGCTTAATATAGTCCTAGCGACATCCCTTCATTTTTTAAACACAATAGTTTGACAGTGGAAGATACAGATTTCTGAAAAGTAAGATACCATGTTTGCAGGAAAAAGGGGAAAAAAAAAAAACAAAAAAACCCACAAAAACTAAAGCTTGAATCAGATGTTTATTTTTACATGTTTGTAGTGAAAAATACCATTGGCACATTATGTCAAGTCTTGCGATTCACAGTCAAGTGTGTTTCCAGAGACAGCTTGACAAATGTGGTCTATCATTTGTGAGAGAAAGCTTTCTGAAGAGAGTTAGCAGTGATCTAGTGCAGTTTTCTGTGTGAAGCTCATATGCAAGAAAGACGAGATAGAGATAATTTTGGAATTATGTCAAGATTATGTGTTAGTATGACAGGTATCACAGTGCCTAATAGATGGCACAGCACAGAGATAATGAAGAGTGATGCTTTCTGTTCCCAGCCCTGTGCTGGGTCTGGTAGGTAGCTGTGGGCAAATCACTCTCCTCAATTTCTCTGTAAAATTGATGATAATGATGTGTATTATTTTGTGTTTCATTTTGAGATCTAAGGGGAATACATAAAAATGAAGTGGTACAAATGCGGTGGGAAATAGAAGGCAGTAAAATAAGCGTTTGTATTACAGGCAGCTTTGTACTGGCAATTGACAATAAAATTATTGATTCTTCTGCTTTTCTTTCCTGTTGAAGGTATCAGTATGTGTTTGTTCACAGGACTACAGAAAAAATCTTGCTGTTTCTTATGATACTCTGTTTTTCAGTGCCTCCTGCGGAATTTGCTGTAATGTTATTCTGCCTTTATTCTTGCCTATTCTGGTCCCTGTGAGGGACAGAAACAGCTTCAGTTCATGGAGGATAAGGACAGAAAAGGTCTGTCTATCTCCCTTTTCTCTGTCTCCTCCCTTTCTATTTCTCTGTCTCTCTTTGGCCATTGAAAATGTAGGTCATATTGCATCACCATAAAATGGAACAGTCAGAAAGGTGTTTGAAAAATGCTGACATCCTTAGCCTCGGGTGCATGCCAGTGTCCTTTGTTTACATTGAGAATAGTGTGGTACCCATGTAAGAACCAACATCTCTGTTCAGGTTAGTGGTATGGGACCTAAATTATGAGCCAGATTTTAAGATGCCTTTCATCTGCCTGCAGTAATTTAAAATTAGACAGATAAAATGCAGCCACTCACAATAATGATATACACGAGGAGCTAATTTGTAATCTTTAATCTGCAATAACCGTGACTGTGTAGCTTGAATATTACATTTAACAGAGAAGCTCGGTAATAAATTTTGCAAATCATGTTAATCATGTATACTCTGCATTGTCTTGATTAACTGTGCCTTTTTATCTTGAGAAGTGTCTGGGCTGATATTGCATGTTTGTGCACCCTTTGAAATGAGCCAAGTGGGATTTCATTTCTTTGTGGAACAATTGATATTCCTGATGTCCAGCATCCTTTTGCTTGCTACCAGCCTTTTGTGTTGCCTGTTTTTCTGATGTAATACAAGTTGTTATGGGTGTGAAATATTCCTGTCACACAAAATACGGAACGTTTCGTTTTCTTTACAGATGCATACGAATCCAGGTTTTAAAGAAATGTATAAATATAATTTCAACAGTCCTTACTTACCTTAGTTTGCAGGAGCCTAATGTGCTTTTCAGATTGAACTTTCAAATGGTGGCATAAATCATACAGCAAAATGTAGGTATTTTCAACTAGAAGACAAGATCCTGCTTAGAGAATATCTGTCATTATTTCTGAAACTGAGTAATTTTTTAGCCTGTCTTTCCTCGCTTTGTGTGGTTGTATTTAAACTGTTGAAGTGTGATATGCGAAGGCTTCTTACGGCTTTTTAAATTGCACTGCCAAAGAAGACTTCTTGGTTGTGAGAAAAGATGTTGCAAAACAAATGTAAAATTAGTGATGAGATGATTTCCTGAGCAAAATGATCAATGCAAATCTTTTTTTGTTGCAATTAGACAGAGGAAAATGACACTAGTCGGAGTTGAGATACCTCAGGTACACCTTGCTGTGTAGTTATTTGTGTTTTGTATCAGCTCCGTTAGAATTATTCAAAAGGCTTTGTTTTAATGAGTTAGGCTTTTCATGAGAATATGTTTGTCTTAAGTGGATAATATTCATTATTCATCATGGCTGTGCCTCTGTTACCTATGTAGATACACTTTTCACCAGGTTATATAGCTTTTGCTCTGCCCAATTATGGCTTCCTGTATTGCATGGTATTGAACAGCACTTGCAACCGAGTTCCTTTGGCGTTCAGGCAGTGGGACTGACATCATGCTCAGTCTGGTTTGAAAACGCAGGCTTTCTGCCTCTCCTTGGTTTGCTGCTTTGAGAATCTTTGTCACCTTTCCACCCTTCAGCTCGCTCTCCCTTTTCCAGCACACTGAAGTGCTTTCCTTCTGCAGAGGGAGCTCCTCGTGGCTTATTCTCAATCATCTGATCCCTGCCTTACATTACTCTTTGCTGACAGTTGTGGTTGTAATTGACCTGCTGTAAATTCTCAGTAAGAATTGTTCCTGTTCTTTGCCACCTATTATCCAGAGAAAGACTCCTCTTTAAAGAGTCATTAAACTGTCACTTTATTCTTCTGAAGTTTACTCTCTTGACTTGCTTCAAACTCAAATCCAGATGTAATCCCTAGAGCAAAATTCACAGGTGGTAACACAGCGTGCTCTGATCTCTTGTACGTAGGAATAAAATGTTTACTGTTTTTTCATTCACCCTCATCTGCTCCGTTGTTTGTACTTCCCACTGATTGCCCTATTCCCAGATTTTTAAGCTTTCAGAGAAGCCTTCTGTTTTATGGGTGACTTTTTGGTTTCCATTTTTGCACGAAGCAGTGAAACCTGCCTTTTATCCAACTTGTAACATTTAAAGCAAGATAAAAGGAAGGGTGTTCTGCATGCAGAGCTCCCGAATTCCCTGAAGAAATCGGGCTTGAGATTAAGCAGTTGAGTTTCTTTCATGGCGGGAAGATCATATGCTTGAAGGGGCTGAGACTGTGAGGCTGAGCACTGAGTGATCTTCTGCAAAGGGGAGAGTCTGCATGAATTCATGTCCTAAACAGGCAATGGAAAAATGAAAACGTTTTTGACAAACATTTCCTTTCCCAGCAAGCAGCAACAAGAATTGAAGAGAAAGCTTAATGTTGTAGGATTTGATTAGATATTTCTGTGTAACATTTATTTATGATTTCTGAGACTTCTATTAGTGTAGAAACTTGCTAACAGTCAGTTACCTCGAGTCTTATTCACTGCAAAGCAGAACAGTAAATGCAGAGGGGAGAGAAAATAATACTGTGCGTGTTCTCAAGTGTTGTCCACTGCAGACAAGAATCTGTATGTATTTATTTATTTTACCAAGCAATTAGAATATCATGAAGCTCTGTTGTGCTTCTTAGGCTCAAGCATGTTACTGAGCAGAGTAAAGCTTAGTGAAGGTAAGAAACTGTAAATGTATCTGTAGGTCTTATCAGTCCAGTCCGTGTCAGCTGGTAAGCTGCAATTTAAAAGGAGAAAAAAGGGTCTTGTCCTCAGTGCACAAAAAGAATTTGAAAGCATGAAGTCAGTTTGCAGGCAGCTTCCCAGAAGGCAGGAAGAGCTTCGTTCTGCACCTTCCGTCGGGCTCAGCCCTCCCGCCCCGGCACGGCTCGGATGCCCTCTTGGACTGCATTCCTCTTGTCTGGACTTTAATCCTTGGAGAGGAAAAAATAATTCTCTCTGAAGTGTCATCCGTCCACAGCACTAGATGGCTTGTTTGTATGCATCTTCGTGGCTTCTTAGTAAAATGAAGGAAAAATGCTGGTTTAACTTCAAAACGCTAAGGCCAATTATTTGATCTTCAGTATAACCCATGCATGAGGACGGGTGAAAATTGTTTTAAAATTTTAGCCAATTAGGCATTAATTTGCACTAAAACAAAGCCAACCGTGCCAAAATTTATGTGAGCAGTAAGTTTGTAAGCATTAAATGAAAGGACTTTAAAAACTTGAGCTTGAGATCAGGGAAGTTCCTGTTGTGGGAAAAGCTTCTGTGTATCTTTCTAATTTTTATTAAATCCCTCATCAGCAATACAGTAATAGTCACTAATGACTCTTACACAGGGGATCATTTTTAGCTATCCACGTTCTGTGACATGGTGGTAAAAATGTCAGTGGCTGCGTACCGAGAGCTCCTGTTATTGGAGTCGTGTTATATTCTAGAAAAATCCTGTGCAGAAAATACAGCGCTGTCGTTTTACCAGCTGGCCATACAGACACCAATTTCTGCTTGGAAATCTGGTCAGAGGTTGGCGATGTGAGCGCAGTAACTGGGCTGAAGATTGAGATTTAAACCAATGCATACCTTTCTGGTAATGTCAGGCTGCCGTTTAAAGAGCTGTTCTGTGCAAAGAGGGCATAACAGTTCCGTGCTTACCTTTCAATTTTAAATTCATTGCAGAAAATGTGTTTGTAAAGCTGATAGAATGCTTCGTATTGGATTTTAAATAGATGTAGTCGGAGTTATGAAACTGAAATAAGGTTTCAAATGTCTTACTGCTGTACTCCTTGTTTTGTTTCAGAATTAATCAGATACAAGTTAGAGAAAGCTTCCAGAATCTGAACAGATGAAGATCAATTGATAAATCAACCCAGTGATTCGCCACAATTTCAAGGTACTGTGACATGCTTACCAAAATATTTTCCTTAAGCATAATGTTCACATACTTTAGATGTGAGGAGCGTGGAGAACAGGATATTAACAGGGTTGCAAAGCAAGCCTGAAGTGTTACCAGATGCAGTGGGGAGAGGTTGTTTTTTTTGTTGTTTTTTATTTTTTATTTTTTATTTTTTTTTAATGCAGGTGTTTAATATATGTTTCAGTGGAAAATAGAGTGACTTCACAATCGACCTAAAGGGACTTCAAGCTTGAAACAGTCAAGCTGGAAAAAGATTGTAAGCTGTACCTCAGTCACTTAGATCAAGTGATTTGGACAAGGAAGGTTTGGCGTAGATATCATGTGACAATTTAAATGTATTTATTACAGCTTAGAAGATGTTAACTTCTTTTTTCTAAGTAATTAATTTTATCTATTTCTGAATTTCTGTCATATTTTAATGTATTGGAAGGCTCTAATGCTCTGGTATGTACCGTAGCCTACCAGAAAGTACAATTGTAAACTGGGGCAAGAATTATACAGTTACTGAACGCAGTTGAGATTCTTCTCCATAACTGGCAGAACATTAGGAAAAAAAGTGAGAATTATGATAATAAGTTGAAATTTGGCTGAAGAGCTGATTTTACAGATTATAGGAACTTCTGATTTATTGAGACAGTATCTGTTTCTTTCTCTGTTTCCCCTACATGTTAATATTTGCTCTGTATCATCACGTGCATTTCACCATCTTGTGTATTTTTTCTTGATATAACGAAAGAAAAGATTTTGCTCAGAGTTTGCATTTTCCTTATACACAAACTTGGAAAATGCAATCTGCTTCAGACAAACTAGTATTTGCTGTGCAAATCATCTTTTAGTATCTTTTAAAGTAGATTGTAGCAGAAGGGGCCATTACAGTGAACACAGAGCTGGTCTGCAGAATTTATTTAAGTGGCAGAATTAATCTGGGCTCAAGAAGAGTGCAGAATGTTTGTCACAGTGTTGCTCTTAAACTGCTGTCTTCTCTTGAACAGCTCAGCAAAATTCCTTTTTAACCCTCAATTCTGCATTTGAAAGTTTATATTTTGAAAGTTTATGTGAAAGAAAGTGCTGTTTCAGGAAGAGAAATAGTGTAAAACTTACCTATGGGCTCCTTTTGCAAGACTGTACAGCTTCAGGCCCACGGATTTGGGCAGGTTTGTGGCTCAATAGTTATGGCTTCTGCCTCAGCAGAGAACTTGAGGTTTGCTGTGCCAGTTGACAAAACTTATGCACACCAGTTATACTTAATAAATCTTCTGTGTGTTATACAGTGGAGGCCAAATGGGTTTGGTGTAATATTGATCTTTGAAGTTAATGCAGGTATTTTTTGGAAAGTGTGAATTAATTGTAATAAGATATGGGAATATTCCAGAAATCTGGATTTTTGTACATAAATCCAATGATAGGACCAATGGAAAATGAACTCAAATTCCTTTTATTTATGTCATCAAATATGAAAATGTAGCTAACTAAAGAATTTGGTTAAATTTAGCATGGAAACATGGGATGTATATCCCAGGTGCTTATTTACATTAGAGCAGAATTTCTTTTTCTTCTTCAGTATGTTTTTCAACTTTCTAATCACTTTGGTGGTTTTCTGATGGACCTCACCCAGTTTTTTAACATCTTTCTTGAACTGACCCAGGCTTTCAGCTTCCAATCTCTGTACAGTGACACTTTCTTCCAGTGCATCTACTTGTTATCCAAGATTCATGTAGTGTGCGCCTCACGTGGTGAGGATGCATTTAGTCCCATCATCCAGATGGTCTATTGAACAGGATTGGGCCCACTGTTGATCGCCAACGACCTCCATTTCTGACTGGCTGCCACTTTGACTGTGAGCACAGCAGTTTAGCCTGTTTGCCACCAAATCTGAGGCCCACGGCCTTTTGAGCTAACGCTTAGCACCCATGGATATGATTTGTATACCTGCCCATGTCCAGCTGGTATGACTTTTTTGTTGCTAACACGTTGCACACGTTGTCAGTGTGGGTTGCATCAGTGAGCAGAAATGAAATTTCTGAAGAATGGTGCAAATTCAAATTTTCCTGTGTGTGAGTGCTCAGGATCCTTGTCGTGATGGTGGTCAGCATGGCAAACTTCTAACGGTACGAGCATTCGGGCACTCACATCAGAGACAGACAACTGCATTGTGGTCTCAGGGAGCTCTCAAGCTGTGTGGGCTGTGCATGGACCCAGAGTCCATGGATTACCACAGAGCCATGGACAAGCTGGCAAGAAACCAGTCAGGATTTTGAAACCTTGCCTAGTAGGTAGGTTGTGTCTTGATGATTGTTGATATCAAAGTATTCCCCTTAAGTGCTTTGATTTCAACAGATGGAAATTCGGCCCAAATATTTTGTTACAGTTAATGGCGTATTATAATCACTTTAAGTTGTAATATCATATCAGCTGTGTATAAGGTCATACCCATTTCTTATTCCTTTGATTAAAGTTATTCATCTGTGTAGCCACATTGCCAAGATTGTTTTAACATTTCCAAACTCAAAAGATGAATTCAATACCACATCTAAAATAAATAAAGATTAGTTTGATTTCCAAGTCATTAACTGAAGTATAATGTGTAGTTTTACCTACTGACATTTAAAATTTGCAAATGTTGTGTGACTAGTCTGTATTTTCTCTATTAAATTCTCTGCAAGAACTGAGAGTATTTTATAAGGCAGATGCTGTGTATTTTATAAGACGTGGCAGTGGCATACATTTATCATCTGGATATTAAAATGTTACATTATTTTAATTTAACAGTGTAGTCACTGTGAAGTTTAAATCAATATGTGAGGGCATCCGCTGTGTTCTCATCCGATTCTCAGATTTGCTTACAGTTATTAGGCTCCATTCCCTGAGTGATTCTTCTCAGAAAAAGATACTTCAAGTTAGTTTTCTCATCTGAACAATATAATTTTTTCTTTCCTGGTACAGGTGGTTTGTAGTAGACATCCACAGTAATTTCACTTTCCACTATTTAAAATAGCTCTATTCCAAAGCTTCTGAGCATCTTCAGCTCTCTTTGAAGTGTTACTCATAAATAAAATTATACTATTTCCAGGATCTGTGAGAAAAGGATAATAGGTTGTCATGGTTTGATGTTTCACTTTTTATTGTGTGCTGCTCGTGGTTGTTATTCTGAGGGATCACAGTCCTGTGTATGAAGGGAGAAGTCGCTTGATTTCACTGGAGGTGAGAGTGAGCTACAGATTACCATAATGCATTTAGTTGTATTAACATTTTCCTATGGTGGAGCTTAAATGAAATGATCTGTTTTGTTATTCTGGATAGTTCTCTCATCACCTGGACATGCTGATTTATATGAACTTTTTATCTCTTGCCTTTCTACTTGCCCAATTATATTCTTCTACTTCTCATAGTGCAGACATACTTTAAAATGCACAAAATTTGCTCCTAGTTCTGCTGCTGTCAGCAGGAGCTGACACGAGGGTCGGGATTTCGCTTCTGTGTGTTACCTCCTCCAGTTGTCATTTCAGCCTGACTCTCATCTACAAACAGGTCTTTGTAATAATATTTTTCTTTTTCCTGATTGCTTCAAACCCTTTGGTTACAATTAACTTACTTGATTTCCTTCTGTGCCCCGATGCCCCTCACTTCTTTTCCTCAAGAGGCTATGTGGTGAACGTGCTATTTTCTTTTCTCATAGCCCTCATAGGTTCTTCTTTCTCTCCCTTCAACATTTTAGTTCATGCATCCTTTCACATTTGTTGTGGAAAATCACCAGTGAGTAACATTGTACTTCTGCTCATAAGAGTTTAGCTGCGGATTCACTCTTCCTTTTCCATTCCAAATGAGAATGATCACATCTCAGGTCTTGCGCGGAGGTTGTCTCATAGATTCTAACTGAACACCTGAGTGAGGTGTTCCCTGTTTGAACAGCTTTCCAGGACCACCTGGCAGAAGAATGAAACCTGTCAGTGCATGTGGGGAAATGCCTGCAGTGTCATGACACAGCGTAGCCTTCCTCAGTTTTCAGCAGTTGTTTGCTGTTGGTAAGCACGCTTTTAGTTGAAGCATTACCAACCATGCTTAATATATTGCTGAATCTGTTCAGTGAGCTTTGAATCTGCATTATCCCCTTTTCTGTGTGTTTTGTTTTCCTGACTCCATTCTTTCTTTCCATTTACAGGTTGTGTTGTATTTTTATTTGTTTCTCTTCACCCCACTACTTGGCTGTCTTCTCCGCATGAGCTGCTACTTTCTGCTGTTCTCCTGCCTCACGTTTCCTTTTCCACTTAATGTCTTTGAGCTGAACTATTCCTCCATGTTTTGTTTTTTTTCTCTCAGTTCTTCACTATGTGTGTTGTTGTTCAGTCACAATCCCATTCCCAACATCACTTCTTGGGCTGTTTTGCTCCCTCAGGTAAGCCCTTTGAATCGACAGTGTTTCTGGACAACTTTTTGCTCTCTTAAAGGAGCATGGGCTTCTTGGCAGCTCTTCCCACTGGAGTGTACTGCCTGATCTTGACCTGATTCATCGCTCTTAATTCTGGACACCTAAGAAGCACTTAATTTAGTTGCATGGTCATCCTTGACTTTGTGGTTAGTGAGAAGAAAACGGCTTCTTCAAAAACTTTTTTGGATCAGGAGGGACCAAACTGATCTCAAAAGTTTCCTTGGCTCTCCTGATTGCCCAGCTGTGAATGACTGTACTTCCAGCCAGGGTGTGTCAGATTCCTAATAGCCATCTCTGTTCAAAGTATACAGCTTATATACATGTTTTCAGTTCTGACCTTCTAACGGGATGGATTTTCAGGGCTTTGCCTCTTTTCCTCTAAAATCAGCAGCACAACCATGCATAGTGCTTTGGAAGTGGTTTAAGAGAATGGAACTTGTGTGCTTCAAAATAAAAACAGAAACAACCTGGTCACATCTTCAGCATAGTGAGTTTGTGGGAGAGAATATTCCTCCTCTCTGACTAATCAGTCCTGTGCACTGAACTGATCAACCCATCTTTCTGCTGCCACTTTCCTCCCTCTGCTGGAACACTGATGTATTCATGGCATAGTGGGAAAAATTGTTACTAGAGGAAGGAAGCTTACTAAGGGAGGCCAGACCACAAAATTAGATCTGGAGTGGGAATGTATAGGAACAAAGCTATGGAAGAGAGAGGGGAAGAATCACAACAGGCTTGAAAGAGCAAAAAACAGCAAGGAGGAGGCAGTGGGAGATGGATGAAGTAAAGTAATTATATTTACTTGTTTGGCACTTCTAAAGCTAGAGCCACTTCTGAGTAACTTGATGAGTATTCATGCTAGAACCTGAATAGCTGGCAATAAATTAGCTCATTAAGGTACTTACCTAATCAAAGGCAACTTTATCAAATTAAGCCATTCTACCTTGATGTAATTCTTCATATATAGCATAACATACATAACATAAATGTTACTTCAGTAACATTTAAAGGAAAGAGTGGTAATGTATGAACAGTAATTCAGTGTCAGTGTAAAATCTGTTGCTGCTGAAAGGCAGGTGGTGGTGTGCTCTGTATGGACACCCATCACTATTTGCTATAGGATGAATGGAAAATAAATAACAATAGTGAAATTCTTTGTGAATTTCATGGGCCCTGCCATCAGTCTTTCAAACTGCAGCAGGGACAGCTAGCTGACAGCTTCCTTCAGGACAAAGCAGAGATGTATGAGCACAGTTTGTGAAATCATAACATCTGACAATGAGGGTATAATTGTCTGTAACACACCTTGTTCTATGGCTGGAGTCTGAGTTCAGCTGTGGGTGTTTGCGGAGCACAGAATCAATCAGTAATTGATTCATCTCCCGTCTGGCTGGCTTTTACAGCACAAAATTAGTTGAACTTCTGTTCAGAAATTCAGGATTGCTTTAACACCTGACTGACATCTCCCACTGATGTGTTTAGCTTTAATTGTAAGTCGTTATTTATATTATAAAACACGCTCTTTGATCATTAATAAAGGAATAACGCCCCTCATTCTTCAGTTATCTTTCAACTCTGGTCCCTTAAGCGCTTTGTCCTCATATGTGGCCGTGAAGTGGAAGGAGATTCCACTGTTCTGGGAGATGGCAGTTCAGTTAAAGGCATCGAACTGATCGACCCGGGATCAGGGCCCAGCTCCAGGAGCTGATGGATCACTTCACCTGGCTGTGGTGCTAGTCACTGGGCTATCTTTATCTAAATCTTACGGTGTTTGCCTTTTAAGTTGCCTTTTCTTAGGCAGTTCGAGTGATCAATAAGGGAGAAAAAACTCCCTTACAGTGCCGTGTAACATTGTAATACAGAACAGCCTGAGTTTGACAGACAGTGATCAGTGGGCTGGAACGCCGAAACCGTGCTTATAATTGCAGCCCATCCTGCAATTACAATCACATCCTGATGTGATTGTACACAGCAAATTTTACACTCCTACATTTGGAAAGGAGCACCGATAGCCTTTAAACTCCGTGCTTCTGGGGCTGTGTTTCCACGAAGGAGATAATGGAGCGTGAACCAAGCCCGGCAGGGCCGGGCCGGAGCAGCCCAACGGCTTTGTTGGGCGTTGAGGTTTTACTGCGAGGGCGCGGAGCGGGCGGCTCCGGGGGGATCGCTGCTGAGACAGCGGCCGGTCGGAAAGAGAATCTCATAGCGAGAAGCCTGGCGTCGGAATTAGTTTATTAGAGAACTCCATAGCTTCGTTATTAACAGTTAAGGGGAGCGAACGCGTCTTTCAAATACTTTCAGTTTCAGGGAGCTCGCCGAGCGCTCGTCACTTGTAGCGCCTATCTCAGGGCACGGGCAGCAGCCCTGCGAGCCGGAACAGCGCTTCTGTGCGGAAGTCAGCGCGGAAAGCCAAACCGGGGCGAGGAAGGGGAAACCGCCGCGTTCAAACGGCCCGCGCCAGCAGCGCCCGTAACGGCCGCGCGGGAGCCGCTGCCCGGTCCTGTGCCGTGCCGTGCCGTGCCGCCGATCGTCACTCGCGGCCCTCCGGCCCCGAAGCGCTGCCCGGCGAGGGGCCGCCTCCAGCACGGCGCAGGTCCCGGGGCGGGGGCGCGTTTCCTGCTTGCCGTTCGCCGCTGCCCCGCCGCTCGCCGGCGGGCTTTAAGGAGGCCCGGAGGGGCGGGGCGGGGAGACCGGCCCAGCCCCGTGCCCGCCCCTCGGCCCGGGACGGCGGCGGGAGGGAGGCCGGGCGGGGTTGTGATGCGGCCGTTGTTTTTGTAGGGTCGCGGGTCGTGCTGCGGAGAGGGAAAGGCGGCCCATGGAGCCGGGGAGCGCCTGGCGGGCGGCGTAGCCCGGCCCCCGCCGCTTTGTTAGCGCAAACACACAAACGCGCCCAAACGCGCCTCACCTGGGCGGCGAAGAGGAGGGAGCGCTCCCATACATAATGGGCACTCGGCTCCTGCCCCCCGGGCCGCCGCAGAGGTGAGTCGAAGCCGCCCCCGGGCTCGCAGGCTCCCGAGAGGAAAGGCAGAGCCGGCGGGGAAGGAGGGGGCGGGCGCGGGGCTGACAGCGGCGCGGCGCCACCTTAAGCGCGGCGCCACCTTAAGCGCCCGCTGACTTTTCTCGTTACATTGTAGCAGCGGAAAGAATGTCGGCGCGGGCCGCGGGTGACGTCAGAAGGGAGCAGCGCAGAGCGGCGGCGGCCAGGCAGCGGCAGCGGCGGCCCCGGCACGGCGAGGGAGGCGCAGGCGGAGGAGGCGGGAGCGGCGCCGGCCCCGCCGCCACCGCAGCGGCAATGGCGGCCGTCGGGGAGCGCAGGTCCCTGCCCAGCCCCGAGGCGATGCTGGGGCAGCCCTGGAGCCACTGGGTCGACGCCGCTAAACTTCACGGGAACGACGGTGAGCGGACGACCGGCCCCCCCGCGAGCCGCCCTTCTACCGGTGGGAGGGCCCGGGAGGAGGCGATCTCCCCTCTATTATCCCCCCGCTCCTTAATCCGGGGCCCGACCTCTGGGGGAGCCCGAGTGCAGCCCGGGCCGGGGGCAGCAGGTGGGCAGTCCCCTCCTTCCCGCTCCCCCTGCCGGGCGCGGTGCTGCCGAGCATCTCCGAGCGGCGCTGCCCCCCAGGAGGGTCCGCGTCCAGAGCCGGGGCTGTGCCGGGTGGGCGTGCGCTGAGCTCCGGGCGCTTTCTGTTTCAGGAACTGCACTAGAAGAAAGTTTCAAGGAATACGGGAAAAATCGAGAAGCGATGCGACTCTGCCGAGAAGGTGAGTGCGATTGGTTCGTGGGGAAAGTACCCGGAGAAGTTTCCCGGCTTGGAAGTAGGTACCGAAGGGCTCGCACGGGCAGGAGGTGGGGAAACTCCGCTTCCATCCAACCGCTTTGCTTTGGGACCTGCGGCCTGTCAGCAGGCGATGCCATCAGCGTTGTCATTAAATAATATCTAATCACAGCTGCGAGGTTAAGTACAGGTTACTTATTGTATTGACTTTACTGTGTTTCTAGTGGGATTTTCTCTGGTCCTAAGTAATCTTCAGGAAGCTGCGTGACAGCGCTGCTAAGATCTCTTCTGAGCCAGGACGTTTGCATTCGGATCGTAATCTGTGTGGTGCTCGGACGCTGCTCGCCCTGTCATGTCAGCGAGTTGTGTTTATTTCTCAGTGCTCAGTGAGAGTGACCTTTCACCTGTGATTAGCAAGAGCTCAGGAAGGGCCCTGTTGGTTTCTAAAGCGCTGCTTGGAGTTGTAACCAAATGACAGATGACGCCTATAGGCTGCCGGTAACTTTGTGACAGGCAGTGGGAAAACAGTAAAAAGCCTGAATGCTGATGTTCAGTTCTCTCTCTCTCTTTTTTATTTATATATATTTTTTTTTCGTTTCCGACTTCCAAATTTGCTTTGTAACAGAGAAACATTCTCAAGCTGTATGATTGTTAGCACAAATTCACTTAATGAGAAGTATGTGTCGTGGAATAAATGCCAGATCAGTTGCACGTGAGTCACTTATTTGACATTGTTAGGAATGGAAGTTTATCAACTTTGTTTACAGTCAGAAAAAACAGAGCTTGTAGGGAGCTCAGGAGATGATCTGATTCAGCAGTTCTGCTTGGGAGCTGCAAACAGCAAAGGAGAATTGAAACGTGTTGGCATAGACTTAATAAAGTTGGGAGGGAGTGATCTATACTGAGGCTGAGTGAAAATGTCTATTTATTGTCAAACTCCTCTTGCTAACGTTTAGGGAAAAGATGATTTATAGGACCACATTCAGTGAGCACTGGGCTGTAAGAGAGATGTGATAGAACACCATGCTGAGATATTCAAACTTGTTTTGCTATCTCTCAGTTGTGTCTGTAAGTTCTCAGGTGTTTCATTACTTAATTGCTGAGTTCCAGTCTAATAATATTTGTGTTGGATATTTCATTTATTTTTCTGAGTAGGCAGATAATTTAAGTGTTAAAACAGCCTTTATAACAGTAAGTACATGTTATCCTAGTAAAGATTTTGTTAAGAAGGATTTTCAAACATTTTTTCTTATTTCTACCTCTTAAAATAGGAGCATCTAAGGTTTCCAGATTTTAATGATTAGCTGGCAGGGTGATGAATAATCTTTAGGTTGTTTTTTTTTTTATTTCCTTCTATAAAGAGATCATGAAACTGTTTTTTGCATAGTCTGACTGAGACACAGCTTCTCTTCTCTGAATTCAACCATGAGAATGACTTGTAGGGTTATGGTTTGAAGGAAGGAAAATTAAACAAAAAAAAAAAGCCTTCAAGAATTCAATCTGAAACTCAGTTGCTATATCAGACTTTCAAATGTCTTTTTATTTTGATGCTATCATGATGTGTGAATGAGGCACTGACTTGGCTTACACGTATAGCTGGTCTGCAAGGAACTCTGCCTACAAAGCAGAGCAAAAGATAAAGTTGTACTAATTAGATTTGCACTGAAAGGACATGGGGATCAGCAAAACACACCAGCATGTGTGTGTGTTGTGTTAAACAAATCAGGTTTTGAGAACGCTGTAAATGATTCCTTTACCCAGGAAGAATTTTGTATTGAAAATTGAGAAGCAAACGTTTGTTAAGCAATTGGACTGCCTGAACAATGGACTTTAACCTGGAAAATATTAAACAAATTAAAAATTCTGTCAAACCCAATTCTAAGCCCAAGATTTTTGTCACACTGCACAGTATTTAAATAAGGTTAAATACACAACTCACTGTGCAGAGAAAGTTCTTCCATCTCAGGTTGGGAGTTGAGTCAGAGGCCCAAATTGACAAAGGATTTCAAGGTTATTTAGGTTAATTTAACCTTGTATTGCAACTCTTCCAGTTTGCATAAAGGAATTAAATATTCATGGCCTGGAGAGGGAGAGAAGAAGGGAACATGGCTTTACAGTCCACTTATTCTAACTGGTTTCAAAACCAAGAGCTGTTTCTTTTATTTAAGAATTGTCAACTTTCAGATCAGGCTCCAGCCAGTCCGTGGACCCACTGAGTTAGAGTTGCTTCCTTTTCCACATGCTCTTTTTTTGCTCTTAGTCTTCTGTTGGGAATTAGCTTCAGCATCGCTGTGCCCAATGGTGAGAAATGAGTGTCAGGCTTTTAAGCAGCAGAGTCTGGATCTCCTGAATGAAGAGTGAGTGTTCTCATTGTCGTAATGCTGTATTAAAAAGAGGGTTAAGGTTACCAGCTTCTCCTTTTGTTGTGCTTTAAAGGAAAAGAATGATGCCTGTTATTCTTTTAAAGAAATGAAAGACGTAACTGTGTTATTCCAGAACAGCATCTGTAAACTTAGAAGAGATGCAGGATTTTAGGAGCACGTTTGTTACTGGAATTTCCTATTTGCTGATCAAGCAGCTCCTCTCTCAGCATGCTGGTTGTTGTGAAGCCTGATGAGTCCTTAATACCTGTCAGGGATGCCAGTTCTATGCAGGGATCAGGAAACTAAAATTAGTTCATAATCTCAAATATTTTTTCTGCATCTAGCCCTCCTTGACGTACCCAAGCTCCCATCAAAGCACCAACTAGAAACTGTGGCATCCCAAACTCTCAGTGTTCCTCTTGTATTTCCCAGTTTCTGTTTTGCTGCTTTTATATGCTTTCTGTTCTGCTAATCCATAATATACAGTTGTTCCTGCTGGGATCCTCGAAGACCTTCACCAAAGTGAGAAGCTCGCTGGATGCTTTCCTGCATGATGCTTTCTGAGGCAATAAGAGACCATGCTGAGCTTTGATGTAGAAATTAGAACCACAGGAATATGGTACGAGCCCAAAGCACTTGGCTTGCACTGGCTGTGGGAAAATCCCCAACAGATGAAAATGAGAAATGGACATCCTTCATCATGGGGAAAAGTCTTATTTTGAAGAACGTTTTAAATCTATCTTTGTACACCAAAATCTTTTTTGTGACAAATGGTACTATCCATTTAAGTCTGTGTTATAACTGCAGTGCAATCGCTTCTTTTTGTAAGTAGTTCACACAGCAGAATCATTGCTCATCCAGTCACTTAATTACTTACTATTTGTGAGCCAGCTGAAGGTGTGACTCCCTGGCCACACGTTTGCTGTGATGAAGAAACTTCAGCATGTTGCATTGTAGTCTGCAAAAGAATTCTAAAACAGTGAAGCAGAAAGCCTAGTTTTCTTCTATTCTTCTTACATTTTGAAATGAGACTTTGATGATGTGTCATTCAGACTTGTTTGTGTGATACTTGCAGTGTGTGCCATCAGATGCATACAATGTGCTCACATGTACTTAGTTCATGTGAGAGATGCAGTAGATGTCTTGATACTTTCCCAGTTGAAGAAAACTACTGTTAGTGCTCAGCTTTGTAATAAGAATTTGAAATGTTTCAGCAAAGGCAGACATTTTTCCAGGAGATTCTTGCTGACCAATGTTGAATTTGGTTTGCTTTAAGAAAACTTTCAAACCCACTGTTTTCATGAGGATGTTCTCTAAAGGGAGCTGTGATTTCATGCATAGAGTTTGTTCACAGTAACTTTGACAGGCTCCATCAGAGCCACCTTTAACTTCTTGCAAACTTTGACAACAGGTTGGCTCCTTTCATTTGTGGATTGGGAGAGCTTTGAGTAGAAATAATGCAGCCTAAAGCCAGGCCCTGGGACTGGGGGCTTGTCCATCCCACAGCCCCCTGCACTCCAAATCAACCGTCGCTCCCCAACACTCCCATTCCCCCTGTAAATTCCCACTTGCTACCAGCTAGCCTGTAATTTCAGATTCTCACCCCTGGACCCCGTAAAAAATAAATAAAAACCTACAAAGCTGGGTTTGAGCAAGAGAGACAGAGAACATATTTGCTCTTAGGAAAGGTATTACATTTTCTGTAGTATTTATTAATTTGTGCAACTCTTTTTGAAGTCGTGCGAAAGTATTAGATTATTTTATGTGTCAATATAATAATCTTGAAATATGTCTAATAATAAAAATACTATGGAAACAATAGCATCTCCGAATGGAAAATAAAGCCTGGAAGAGCAGGAGAGAGATTTGGTTGGACAACTTGATAGGACCTGAGGAAACAGTTTCAAACTAAAAGAGGAGAAATTTAGATTGGACATAAGGAAGAAGTTTTTTACGTTAGCAGTGGTGAAGCACTGACATGAGGTGACCAGAGAGGTGATCGAAGCTCTGTGCTTGGAGACACCCAAGGTCAGGCTGGATGGGTCTCTGAGCACCTGACTGACGTGCAGATGTCCCTGTTCATTGCAGAGGAGTTGGACCAGGTGACCTTTAAAGATCTCTTTCAACTCGAAAGAACCTGTGATTCTTAGTAAAAACTGTTTTTGTTTTTAATAATGTTTCTAGTGCATGCTGAATATTTGGAGTGTCTTGCTAGAGCTTAAACATCTTATGCTTTTTGTTACACATACAGCCTTATTTCTTAATGTATTTTTAACATTCTTTGAGCTGTGAATTCCCTCAGTGCTGCCTAGATCAAGTGCTTCACTAGCTCTCCCACCAGTTTGTAGACAACTGGCAACAAACTATAGGAGAAGGAGGAGGACAGCATTTGTAACTCAGGTCACAAGCTGGATTTGATCACTTGTCATTGCAAGAACTGTTCAATCTTGGCTAAAAGGGGGTCTTTGTCACCCTTATAGCACCTGTAATGTCTGTGAGTGCTTTAACTGTTTGAACTCGGAGGTTGTAAGGATCCTGGGGGAGTCTTGATTGCTCTGTGTGTACGGCTGAGCTGTTTCAGGTGACGTGGTCCAGTCAGTGGTGATGGAGGGAGGTGCTAAGAAGACAATTCATCACAGGCTGAGGTTAATTCAGCAATGGTCCCTGATGTGCTAGATGTGCTGGGAGGTATCGCAGGTAAGAATTTATGTTGGCTGTGTAGCATGAGTCTTGTTGTATGGTATCACTCTTATAGGTTTTTAGACTCTACTGGTCTTAATAAAACAAGTGCTGAATTTTGTGTGAGGATGTAAATCATCAGTTTTGGTGGATGCCTTCAGAAGACAATTTGGAAGAATTTGTTACCATAGGGATCTATCAGGAGAGCAGGTGGGAACAAATTCTGTTCAGTGTTGTGTCACACTCTATGAACCTCTTGACTATTCAGCAGAAGCTTTGGGATTTGATCACGTTAATTGTTATTAATGGGAGTTACCAGAGCAGTGGGAGTACTGAGATGTTCCTGAGAGCTCTGCCATGAGCTGGTATTCTTCTTGAGCCTGTGCTGGGCAATCCAGGGCTGAGCTAGAAGGAATCACTAGAAGCATCTTTATCCCATAGACCCAAGGTCTGGAATTTTCCCATTGGCAGGTTTAATAAATAATTAAAGCATGGAGAAACTTTTGTTCCAAAATTAAGTTGTAAATACAAGTGAGAGACGGCATCTTATTTCGAATTTAAATTTGTTTTTCTTCAGCCTCAGGAGGTGCTTTATTGAGTTGATTTTCGTTGTGTTAGATCACATCGAAGATGCTCACAGTGTTCTATAGTCGCTTACTGCCTGAAAATACACTGAGAATTTTTAATAGACTGAAATAAATATTTTAAGGTAGCAGCACAACGTGTGATGCTGCTTTTTTGACGTTCTGTGTAGCTGTGCTCAGACTGTAATGAGATAAATCTCCTCTTCGTTTCATTGCATTTTAATTGGCTATTTACAGAAAGCATTTTAAGGATTTGTGGAGCAGTTATTGTAAAACAATTACGAGGAATCTTTGAAAGTACACTGAACTGTTTAAGAAAATTGTGGAGATTTTGTGAGAGAGGTGGAGAAATAGGGTATTTGAGAAGTTGCTACTTCTGTCCTGTTCTGCAGTATCTGGCCAAGGTTTTCTTTCTCCTTGTTATTTTTTCACTTAAATCCAAGTTTTGTGTACAATATTTGATTATTTCTGGTGAGATGAGTCACATGTTATAAATAGAATGCTGTAAAGATACTTCGCAGGTTTTAGCTATTACCATAGTATTAGTCTGTTATTGCAGGGCCTGGGAGACTTTCACTGGAGTTACAGCTCCAAAACTGCCTGAATTTATCTGTTAATATGTAAAGATGTAAGAATTTTTTTAAAAGAACCTTTGAAATAGCTATTTATGCATGTACATAACAGTCAGGAATTCACTGTTATCTTCTTTAGGGAGTATATATATGAATAGCTAGGTTATTCCTATGCAGAATACAGAAGAGATGATGTCTTAATAATTGATTAAACATTGCTTTTTCTATAATTTCTCTTCTATACTTAACAGGCATTCAGTAAGAGAAGATAGATGCAGTAAGTATCATACAGAAATATGATTTTCCCATGAGTTGGTAACGCAGCGCTGTGGTCCAAGCAGAGCAAGAAAGACACAAAGGCTTAGTGAAGGCTGTTTCTAAATAAATGGGGTTAAGAGGATGGAGGTTGCTCTCTCTGAAGTAACTGTTTTAAAAGCTGTTTCTTTCATTGCAGTGGATCTAGACAAGGAAATACCCACAGTTCTTGCACCTCTTTGCACTGTGCCTAGCTGATGGCAGTAGAGGCCAAGTGCCAGCTGGTGTTACATGTGATCTTACCACTTATTACGCAGGAAAATAATATTTAGTTTGTGATCAAGTATTCTAAATTGCCTGTAAGATGCTTAAAAATCGCTTATCTCTTTTAATGAAGAAAATCACCGCTGTGGAAATATGCATGGTACTCAATATTATTTCCTAGATACGGTTGGAGTGCATTACTGAAATGAATACAACTTTGTATTTATACTTTGGTTTTAGCAGCATTGAAGCCTAGTAAAGAGAATTCAAAGTCTAATGGAGAAGAGTAACAGGAATGTGAAAGCGGTTGTCGTGGATGGAGAGGTATTTATTGTAGTCAGTGTTCCTGTTGCTAGAAAGCCTTTGCAATCAAAAGCTGCCCTTGCTTGTGGTGTTGTGAACTAGGACAGGTGACACAGTGGCTCTCAAACTGTTTCTTATTGAGAGTTATGATTGCTAGCTTTGGAAGCAGTTGCTTTGATGGTAAATATTCTCCGTTGTTTGCTTGAGTAGATGGTACTCAAAGACTTGGTTGTTTGTGTGTAAACTGCTTGTCAGCCTCTGTGGAATAAGCTGTTTAGTGGTAACCTGTTTTCCCATGAGAAAGAACATTTATTTACAAGCTCGCTCCCGCCCTGATTTCAGCTGTTGGTAGCTTCAGACTAGGGAATAGACAAACTTCACTGATAATAGGAGGTGAAAGGGATAATTCATAATGCCTCTCTTCCCTTCTGCTGGGATTATAACAGTCAGAAAACTTACGCAGTACTCTTGATCTGCTTTACTCTGGATAAGCAGGACTTTACGTGTACCTCTCATCAGCTACGTTTGTAGTGCAATAGGAAATGCAGTGTTCCTAAGTGGCAGCGTAGGAAAAACTGTACACAAAACAGCTGAAGTGCTCAAATCCCATAGGGAGCAACTGTGAGGTTGTAAGTCTGTCATATGAACTTTTTCTTACCTCTAGATCATGTACAGCTTTATTTCCAGAAATTCTGTTGGACTGTTTGACGTTGATATGACTGCCTGAAAGTCTTACAGCAGCTTTCGTTATAGTGAAATTTAGAAGCTTTAATGCATTAAATTTGAACAGTAAATAGCACACTGAATACACAGTAAATTGGCTGTTTTCAAATTCTATTATACTTTACCCTTCATACATTCAGTTGCGTGTGTACAGTTTTTTTTCACTGACTGCATGAGCTACACAGTGTGTGTTGTCGGTGGGAAGGCTGGAGCTGTACCTGTTGATGAAGTGGTATCTGGGGGTGTGAGGTCTTGCTGTGAGCCACTACAGTCAACAAGGCTTTTGCTTGTGACTGGAGCATGCACACAGGATCGGGTTATTGGGCTCCGTGGGCGAGACGGTTTGCATTTGTAAGATAGCCACATTCACTAGAACTTTGTGATCAAACAACCAGCAGAGAAGTACTGTGCTATGCAAACATTTTAATTGTCAATCCCTAGATATTGTAGCCATTGCTTTGTCAAGGTGCATATAGCCTAAATGCTACCCTCTGGCTATTGTTTCAGGCTAAAAGACAGAACAAAATCTATACCAGTTTACACCCGGGGTGTGGTTTGTAATCTTTTATTTCCTCTCAGCAATGCTGCATTAAGCAGCCCCTCCATCTTTGCTGAATCAACCATTTGTCACATTCCAACTTAGTTGTTTACCAAAACAAAATGATGCCTGCTAAAATTAAACAAAACTTTTCCAGCACGTATTTTGTCTGATAATTCTAAAATCCATTGGGACATACTTGATTATGTATCTTGTCAGAGTGAATCTGATCTGCATTTTTCCTTGACTACCTACATGGTTTTATCGCATGGTAGATCTTGTATCTTGTTTATCTTTAAGAGGGTTGGAGATATAATATCAGCAAATAACTGCAGTAAAAAGCAGGATCTGTTATAGTATGTAAGTGTATTGTTAAATGTAAACAGCCAGTAATAGTTTGTTTTACTTAATGTCATGGTCAGTATTACCTCTTTTATAGTTTATTTCCAGTAATTAGCTATGACAGAAAGCTAGATGCGGGAATTGAAAAGCTTTGCCTGGAATTCCTGAGGTGGTTCCCTGTAATGCTCTGAGCTGCAGAAAATACCATATGCATCTATGTTACCCTGCTGAGCAGGAGTTGTCACCCACATTTCTCTTAGTGGAAGGGTGTTGCAAATGATGCCAGGAGGAAAAAGAGACTTTGTCTATACAATATACATTAATGTGAGCCTTACCAAACTGTACTTCTAAACAAATCTGCTGTGGTGGGGACTATCCAAAAGCCTCAAGTTCTGCAAAGATTTTAACTGTCTTTATTTTTGATGGATATGTCAGTGGAGTGAAAATTGTTTCCAGTAGTCAGACACAGTGTGTGGTGGTTTAGAAGATTTTTGTTGGTCTTTGGTTTGTAAAGAATTCTGGTTTTTAGGATGCTTTCTTAGCTGATTCGTTTTCTGTAATATATGGTCTGTGTTTCTTGTGTATGTTCAGCTCTGCTAAGAGAGACAGCAGTCATCCTGTTTTCCCTGACACTCAGGCACTGGGAAATATCCCTCTGGTTCTGCAGGGCTGTCCGTTTATGCCCCAAAAAGCAGGGGCACGGTCCTCTGTGTTTTTTGCTGGAATACAGCTTGTGAGTCTCTTCAGTAGTTCTTGAGGCCCGAGCGTAATCATCTGAAGCGTTGGCTTGATAGCCTTGGAGATAAGAGAGCTATTTTTATCCACGGAGTAGGTAGAGGAGACAGGAGTAAAATCTAGACAGCGTGCTGTGGCTGTGCTCCTCTGGGGCTGAGAAGGAGCAGTGAGAGCCACGCTGCCCTCAATGGCCGCAGCCATGCGAAGCTGAGCGCTGCCAGGTGGGCCCAGGCTGCTTCAGGGCCGGGCGGTGCTCCTGCCTGTGAAGTGGGAAGGCCTGATGGGAAGATGCACGACCCTAAGTTTTGCTTCTTGTTGAGTGGCAAAGTGCTGCACTGTGCTCCTGCTCCCAGCGCGGTGAAGGGAGGGACTGGGCTGAGCCGTGCTGTGCACCGTCTCGAGGCTGCAGAGCAGCCCTGTGGGTTCCCGTGGTGGCCCTGCAGTGCCCTGCCTGGGGCTCCTGCTGCATCTCCCCCAAGTGCCGCACATGGCTGCTAGAAGCAGAAGCTGTTGAGCGATTTCCAAGCGGCGTTGTGGGCTGGCTCTGGGCAGACTGGCTGAACAAGTTCGGCGGCTGCGGCTTTGGCTCCCTGCCTGCCCTGGCTAACCCGGGGCAGCTGGGCGCTGCAGCTGGGACCTCAGCCCCAGCCCTGTACTGCACGCGTGTGAGCGCTGTGCCAGGCAGAGAACCTGCTGCTGTCACAAAGCAAGGTTTCCTTTTCCCAAACATTTGCAGCAGTTCTTTAGGAAGGTGGCTGCATCTGTGTTCAGTGTGGTGAAGGCTGGTAAACTGCAAATTTGTTATGGTATCAAAGAATTCTGTTCACCTCTCAATTTTCTGTTATCGTTTTCCTGTTATTAGTTGTTGTCATTCTGTCATCTGTTTGACAGTTAACCAGGGCTTTGCAGCGTTCTTTCCTGCGTCTTTTTTCAGTGCAGATTCTGTATGTTCTTTGCTGTGTCTCTCAGTGCTGACTCCACGTGTCTCCCATGCCTGCTCTGCTGTGCCTTTGCAGACTGTACCACGAGGTGCCCAGATGCTCATGCTCAGTGGGTGATGGGGTCTGCGGGGCACCGCTTGCCTGCCTCTGCTTGGTGTGTCTGATCTGCTACATCTGCACAGCGATGATTTTCTCTGGCTTACTGCTTGTGTAATCAGGCTTATTCTTCTTACAGCCTTCTTAACAAGAGATGTCCGAATATTAAACTTGGTGCCCCGTTCAGTCCTTTGTTTTTTTTCTCCTCTAGTGTAGAACACTTTTGCTTTTTGACCTACAAAAGGGAGAACAGTTCCTTTCTTCTTCCCCCTGTGTATTTAGGCCCCTTCATATGTACCCATCCCCCTTCTTCCTGGAGGATTGACTGCAGGCTGCAGTGGGACCGGAGGACAAAAGTAGCTGTAGAAGTGTCTGTCAAAAGTGTGAGTTGAACCAAAGCTACCAGATCTGTATGTTATGTAGTTGAGTAAATTCTTTTTCTGATATACCAGCTGACTGAATTAAGGGCTTGAAGTTTACTGGCTGCTCAAGTAAGTTACTGAAATATTCAGTCATCTTTATTTAGAAGCATGATGTCCAAGTTTAAAATGAGTGTCGCTACCTGTGTGCCCAAATCTATGAGAAAAGTAGGTTGGTTCTCTTTACCATAACAACAAAAGCATTGTTTTATTTTCCACTTTATCTTTTAAGCCTATTAAATATCAAAGTACTGTGAGTTTTTTTGCTATGGAACATTTATATACTTATCGCATATAAATATGCATAAATATGCAACTTGCACATATATTTTTTAACATCGTATCAAATTAACTGTTAGGGAATGTGTGGAGCAAAGGAAGTACATTTTAATGAAGAACCAATAGTGCTTGCTGGGAGGGATGCAGAAATGTAGATTGGCATTCCAAAAACGACGGGCATTGGTTTCCTTATAGCTATATGATTGAAACAGTCTTATTTTTGAAGTGGACGTACAAGTGTATGAAGAATGGGAGTGGCAGGGTGGGGTAGTTTTAGGTAATTAGGTTGCCTAATAAAAGAAAATACTGAAATAGAATTTAGCTGACAGGTCATCTGTATTATTTTTCTTAATTTTTTTTTGTACACGCTAATTTGCTGGTTCACATATCGAGCACACGATGCAAAACAGAATTCCCTGTGAACAGCAGCATTGTCTTTGCACAGCTCACGAGCAGAGCTGTGCTGCTGTCACGCAGCAGGTCGGGCTGGCTGTGGTCAGCAGGGAATGGGGGTAGAACAGGTTCACCAATGAGCACAGCACGTGTGCCATGTGGCAAGGAAAATAATGTCTTAACTGTTTTGTTTTCAAGGTGAAGGCTGCGGTAGTACTGTCACGCACAAGATGCGTAACCCTCTCTATTGGTTTGTGAATCTTCAGATGTTTAAAGGTTATATCCTTTCTGCTATTTGTTGCCACTTTGTGTTGACACTTTTTTTTTTTTGGTTTTTAAATATTACTGTGTGCTTCATTGTTATTTTCTTACCCATTGTTATTTTCTTACCATATCTTTTGAGATATGTTTCACTCAGACAGCTTTTAATTAGTAAAAGCATGCATAAATCTTCATGTGAATGGTTGTTACTGCTCTGCTTCCTCGGTTACTGAGAGCCAAGATCTGCACTGCTGTGGTGCGATGGGGCAGTAGCATGGGGAAACATGACAAAAACTTCAACTGAGACACATGTGCCACTTTTTTCTTCAAAAGCATGCCTAGATAAGAGATGGGAGAGGGTGAGGAACTTGGGTCGCGTTCACAGTTTGCAGTCATAATGCATCAAAATACTTCCGCTGCATTGAGCAGTTTTATGTAAACTGTAAGTTTAGATTTAAATCAAACAAACTTCCTTTTTCTTACTACAAGAGTACAGCTGCTGCAAAGTACACAGAGTGCTATATATAAAAGAGGAGGAAAGAAATGTTGATGTAAAAACAGTTAATAACAGTAGCGTGCTTTGAGGTATGTGACTTAAGATGTAATGTAGGCTATTCTCTCTATGATAGAGTTAATTTTAATTGAGCCTAGTCTTGTGGCTAATTTCTTGGCCAGAGCTCTTTTTTCCACATAAAAGACACTGCTTTTCTGCATAGTAAGTGAAGTGCTTCTGTGTACCCTTTCATATGAAATCACACCTGCTATTAGTATTACTGTGTAAACTTTCTTTATTTCCTGAATTCTGTTCAAGTTTTGTGTCGCAATTGCAGAATTGAACTCAGTGCTGAGAGTCCCTGCAGTTATTTTGGGATTAGATTTGTAACAATTTATTTATTATTTTTTGCCGCAGAAACATAAATAATAATTTGTTGGCTTCCCTAAAATATGGCAATGACACAGTGAGATCATGTCACCTAAAAATAATGCGTGACTTTCAGTGAACGTTTGCTCTATGGTGATGACAAATTGTATATTAAGCATTCATGTAATATATAAACTGACTGGAGAAATTTAAAATATCCTCCACTCTGAAAAGTAATGAATGAGTAAATGGAATAGTTTTTGCAAATGACTGACTTCATCCAAGTTGCTGATGGAAACCTAATGCAACAATGCAGTGTATGTGGAGAATAATCCACTGAAAAGCTTTAAATATGGGACTTGTATTTCACTGCAGGTTTTATTAATTGATTGTTTTGAAGATAACCTTCTGTAAACTTAGAAAAACTGTGTGGTATTTTGAAGTTCTGAGGGAAGCATTTGACATATGTTTTGTGTTAGACTTTTAGAAGATTGTGGGTAGCTGAATTCATATACAAAGAATTTAACTAAATACTTGGACGTCTGCTTTAATATGTGTTTTATATGTAATTTCAGGAACATTCAAATCTTGGCAGCCTAAAATTAGAACCCCCAGCTGCACGCTAGGCTGCAGGTGCATGTGTGCATGACAGGCTGTTGGTGATTGCTGCTGTTTTTTATCAGTGGGCATGCTGTAGAAATTCCCCAAGACCATTCGATCTCAGAGGAGGCAACAACTGTTGGTGCTGTGTTCTGCATCCTCAGCGAGAGGAAAGACTGCAGGGAGAATCGCAGCGATCAGGTGTTGATAGCCTTGCAGAAGGGCTGGCTGGTGTTTGGACTTGCTCATTGGTTCTGTGCAGAGGAGTCGTGCTGCCCATAAGATGCAGCAAAGGCTTTTTGCTGGAGGTGGAGGGCTGGTCCAGGGCATGGGCCTCTGGCAGTGTGGTGTGGCTGAGTGCATGGAAAGCAAGAGCAGGCAAAGGTAGGTTGTCTGTGACCATTCATGTTTCACGGTCCAAAATTCTGTCTTGAATTTGAGGAAGCAATATAAAAAGCCATATGTTAATTTATCCTTGCAGGACTGTAGCATGTATTCCTTTGGATAAACAGACTATCTTGCATTCTAAAAGGAGACTGGAGAGAGAGAGCTGTGCTTTTAGAGATAAGATGTTGTCATCCTGTTAAAGATCTGCAGCTGATCAAATCTAGTAGTGCAGTTGCTGTGCATGGTTAAACCAGATTGTGGGCTGTTTTGGTCCTGAAGTGAAATCACTTCTCTGAGCCAAAACTTTGGAGGTTTGGGTATTCTTAGGACTTCAGTGAAATTATATGTGATTGTTCCATTTGCCAAAGTGGTAAATGCAGTAAAAACATTTGATCAAGGCTTCAGCTGTTCCTTTCTTCATCCTATCAATCAGTAACTGCGTGGTGAAACAAAGTTCATACACTTGTGCTCAGAGCCCAAGAAGAGCGATGTCTGTCAAATGTCTCCTCAAATAGCTGTGCTTTGAAAGCTGCGTGTGCAAAAAATGTAAGCTACTTAAGAATGTACAGAGCACAGTTGGCAGTGAATTTCAAAGACTGGTTGTTACCTTGCAGAAAGTACTGTGGTAGCAACGCTTCCCTTTGAGCTTAAGTGAAACAGCTTGAGTATCTTTTGGCTTTTAACTTTAGCAGTGCAGAGTGGGAATGCCCATTTACTGAGCCTTGCTTTGTACTAAGACTTTCTTTTGTATCTGAGGCAACATGTGTATGAATTGTGCAGGGTATGGTTTTGTTTTCAAAGGTATTTCTGTAAATGTGAAAGTTCTGTGTTGTTTGGTTATGCATATATTCTTTGCAAGCACAAATTTGTTGTGTCTGCTCATGTAGTACATGAGATATTTCTGTTCTTCTAGCTTGTGTTGGAATTCTGCAAAAAAACTCAAGAATCCTATTGAAATCCCTTATTGTGTTTTAAGCTCTGTGGTCACTAAGCACTCTGAATATTATGCCATTTTATTTATTTTGTTCGTGACATCTCCTTAGGAGTATTCTTTTTTTTAATTATTATCTGGTATGTAAAAAATTGCCAGAAGATAAATTTCATTTTAACATTGATAAGTATAGAAAAGGATGGGTGTTCAGGATTGATAGGCAGTTCGATTCATTTCTAGAAACAATTTGGAAAAATATCATTTAGCAAATAATATTGGAGTTGTGGAAAATAGAATGTGCTCATGAAAGGTGTATTTTGAGATGCTAACTTAAGTGAAAACAAAAAACATCATCTGACTTTCATATCAGTTAAAATAAGGGGGCTATATGACTTGTCTTAACTAAAGCCCCCAACCATTCCCAACTCACTACACTACTGCAGTAGATCTGTGGGCACAGCTCCTGGTCTGGAGGGCGATCTGTTGTAGTGCTATTGGAGCAGGAAGCTTGCTGCCCAGCAGCTTTGCATCCAACATCCTCCTTGCACCTGAATATTACTCGTTATCGACAGCTGATGTCAGCAACAGAACCTGTTGGACTCCTGTTGTGAGGATTTTTGGCACAATTTTGGCTTTTGGGGTGGACTACAGGCCGTTGGTCGGATTTCAGCTGAGCTCAGCCTTGTTCAGTGCTCCTGGTTGATGTGATGCTAAGTGCTGAGCGAGTCGCCTGCCTTCTCCCTCCTCATGCCTCATTCCTCAAGTTGCAAGCTTTTCAGAGCAGTGGTTTGGGAAGTTTTGTTTGCGTTCAAGTATCAATATGACATGCATGTTCTTCATGACTGTAAAGAATAAAGCAATAGGAATATGTTATTGCTTGAAGATGAGAGTATAGCAATGGAGCAAGAGTTGTAAGAAAATTTACAAAGGTGACACCATAACTGTCTTCCTTCAAGATGACAACCAGTGTCAAGGTACTGCACCTGAGTCTGAATCACCATACCACGTAGTTATTTTACTATTATTTTTCTTTCTTTTTTGACATTCTTTCAGACTTTAATGAAAGATTGCATTATCCTACAGAAAAGTTCTAATAAAAGCCCTTAGAAAAGGAGATCTACTCTTACCATGAGGTAAAACAAGCTGTGCTAACATTATTTTTACCACAGCGTACTCAAGACTGATTCTGTTCTAACAAGAAGGGAAAGCACAACTAGAGTAGAGCAATTACACTCGAGATAGCTTTTGTGTACTTTATTTGAACTTAAACGTTTTTGTCCATGAAGTCAGTAGTTCAAATAACTCAGATTTGGCAACATTTCAAAATAATGGAATATATTTGCAATTTCTGTACATTATAGCTCTGAAACAATTTCCTGAAATCTTACTGGAAGCCCTGGTGGTTTGAGGAGAGTTGGTACATTCATTCAGGGTGGGTTTGGCTCGGGCCCCAGTACAGAGAAAGCAAATTCTGTGGTTGGGGAGTTGTGAAGATAATAGGAAGTTACACCTGCTATGAGCACAGAGTTAGTAATCAAACACAGTGCTTTTTAATGGGGATGCAACTAATATTAACTGTAGCTGATTAAAAACGTTTTGTAAATATAACTGAGCTGGAGCACGTTATGCTGTGCTGTCTTTGCAGCCAAAAGGTTCTGCTGTTCCCATTAGACATCAACATGGGAAATGTCCACTGTCAAGATGTACTGCATTGGAAGCAGTACATATGTGCTTGTGTTAAATCAGACACAGGCTTCTGAAAAATAATATTGCTAAGCAGATGTTCATGCTGGGTATGGGAAGGAGAGAACTGAGTGTTAGTAGTCTTCTATCTGGAAAATACTTATGGACTGCTTTTATGGTTTCTTGTCACTTTTGTTTTTCCATTGAGCTTCCTGTTCTTCGACCATATCTCTAATAGAGTTTATTTTTTGCCCTTTCATTTCTGTCCTCACTGCTTTTGCTTTCTCTTCCTCTGTTTCATTTTTCACTCCTTGTTTTCTCAACTGTGGTGAGCAGACTTCTGCAAAATAGAAGGCAAGGGGATTGGACTCGATGATCTCTGGAGGTCCCTTCCAACCCCTACAATTCTGTGATTCTGTGAAAATAGGAAACTTGCATCTGGTCCCTAAGAACAGCCAGGATTTGGACTCTCTGCATTGCGCTCCTCTAAAGATTTTATAGCCTCATCTTTTTGTGATGTTTTGCAAAAATTTTAGAAAGGATGCTGCCTTTTTAGATGCTGGGATTGTTACATGGCACAACAGTCCCAGACTACAAAGGAACAAAATTTATAGGAAATTGGGTAAATTTGGGAGGTAAAAAAAAAGAAAAAAAGAAACAGTAAAAGAATGTGCAGTAGAGCCGTGCTAGTCACTGAATTCACCAGTTCTAATGACTCCATAAAAGCAAACTGACGACCTGTTATCTCACTGCCTGTTTGTAGCCTGTTCTATTTGTTCTGTTGTCTGTGACGTTCAGTAGCAGAACTGAAAACGTAGAGGCGCTTTTAGGGACTGTGAGTGAGACTGTCCCAAAGGGAAATGCTGAAAGCACCAAGAAGTCACCTGCTGACGCCTGCTTCTGCGTGCCTTGCTGGAAGAGGAAATGGCAGCTCAGGGCAGACATGTCCCTTGTTACGTGGTGGTTGGGTATGTCAGGTCCTATGCTATTGTTGTCTTTCCTTTTTTTTATTAGAAATATGCTGATTTGGCCTTTTCCATATGAAAAGCATTTTCCTTATTGCATAGTAAGCAAGTAATGCAGTTCAGATATCTCAGAAGTATCTGTGACACGTGCTTGTACTGTTCTTGGGGAAGTGTACAGGAATATATCATTAGAATTTACTTCTTTTTAAAGTGGAGCTGAGTTACATTTGAAAGAAATGAATTCTGGAGGTTACAATGTTCAGAGGTGTAATGTGGAGGTAAATTAAGTCATTTTTCTTCATGGTGTTAATAGAATTAATGTAACTAGCAGCTCGTATGACAATATTTGTGTGTTGCCACCACATAAATACTACATTTATGAAAAGTAAATTGAAAGTTTGAGGTCTTGATTTAAATTTCTAGTTTGACCTTGAAAAACATTCCCAGATGGAGAGAGTTAAATCAGCTCAGCTCTGAAAGAGGAACATATGAATCACGGTTGCTAGGCTCTTCCGTGAGAGGCATGGGCTTTACATCCACGGCTAAGTATTTCAGAAGTCATCTTTAAACTCAGAGGAACGGAGCGTTTGAAATGATACTGGTGGAATACTGTAAACTTCATTAGACTTTTAAATGGAGAATTTGCATGTCATTAAATGAAATAGGTATAAAGTATTAGACAGTGGAATATCAGTGGCAAGACTTCTAAACTGTGATACGGGGCTGTGGGGGGAGAATTCGAACATCCATCTCTTTCACTTTGCTGTGTACATTTTGTTGAACTATTCTGCATATTCTCTAATACTTGCACAGTATATTTTATGTTATTCGCATAACAGTTTCGCATTGGTGTTTGTCCTTTTGGGACACAGGAACAGAAATAAGAGTTCCTGAATCCTCTTCTTGCTCTGCTGACTCGGAATGACACGAAGCATATGAAGAGCGTTGGCATTTACGTGCCTTACAGGCTCCTGTGTTGGGCAACGTGGTTTCAGGTTTGAGCCAGCCCTTTTCCAGTGATCTTCATTGTTCTAGATAGAATCACAGTCTGAAGTCAGATGCACTGTGAAGCTCATCTTGAGTCTGTGGAGAGTGTTGGTACTGCTTGTTGCCTGCTGACACCTGCTGTGTTACTCTGTGGGTTGTCCTTGTGTCTGTACAGCTCTCAGCTGGTCCTGTGCTGGTTGTATTTGGAGCCCTACATTTACAGCAAGAAAAGGATTTTATTGCATCAATTTAAAATAAATGCTTTGGTAATTAAAAGCTAAAAGTTAATGTTATCACATAGGAGAAAACAAAGGATTTGCATTTAGGACTCCAACATCTTGGTACTCTCTCACCATCTGCATGTAGGTGATGCTCTGTATCAGTGGCTGTAGTGTACTGGAGGCAGAAGTTCTTTGTGCCATCCTGCTGCAGTCTGGTGCATGACTTCCTCTGAAATTACAGTTGTGATTTGCAGCAAATCCTTTTTTCTGCATCAACTGTGTTTACTCCTGGGATGGGTTTGGTGAGTTTATGTGTTCAGTAGTGCTTTGGCATTGCTTTCTGTCACTCAGAACTTTGGTTTTCAAATTGTAAAGAAGTGCTTCCCAGTATATAGGGCTGCTCCTAAATTATTCCAGTTTCTGGGGATCCCGAAACTGAAATGGGAAACAGGAAAGCATTTGTGTTTATGTCAACTTCTGCTGATTTGTTTCACTTGTAGTGTAAAATTACAGCTCCCTATTTCCAGCAAATATTCATAGGGTGCTACTTGAATCGAGTGACTGTGACTAATGCCAAGGAGTGCTTTATCTTGCAAGACAGAGAGAAGCAGGCAAAGGGAAGCAGGCGATCCTTTTGTCATCTTTGAGGGCTGGTTTCCCCCTGCATTTTGTACAGGCTGGTGTAAAGTCTGTGAATTCAGTGTTGTCAGAAAAGGTTTGGATCTGAGAAAAGGTTACAGGGTGTGGGTTTACAGTTCGTTAGGCATTATGCAGTAGTAGCCAGTCAGTGTGCTATTAACAATGTAAATAGCAGGCAGTGTACACTGTTATTGTCCCATTCATCACAGTGTATTAGTAGTCAGATGGAAGTGACCATGGACTATTTGTGGAAACTATTTCATGCGGACCTGCCCAAAGAACTCCTGCATGGAGTGTTAACCAATGACCATTAAGTTTGTATGTTTATATGGAATATTAATATTTATTTGTATTTCTTCTCCTTAACCAGCTTAAAGCTAAATCACATAAAGGAAACACTGAGAAATAGAGAAGTATTATTCCTCTCTTGCTTTCATCTAGGGTATGTTTACAGGATTTTGCCTAATTGATGGTGCATTAGATATACCTGGAGGTCTCAAAACATTTTTCTTTTCCCAAGTACCGTACAAGTAAAATTTTTTAAACAGTGCCACTCAGTACTTAATGAAGCACAGATCGGTGTGTCATAATTTTGTAACATAACTGTTGTTGCTGAGAAGTGCCTGCGAAGCAGATAAGCATAGCTGTGACCTGTCACAGCCACTTGAGTCGTCGTGTTTGGGTCCAAAGGCACAATCTGGTTGCAGCCGCCCTTCTAGGTGTTGTATTCGGTTTCGGTATAGCTCCATTAGTGTTTTTGAAAGCCTGGGACGTGCACCTTCTTTTGTAAAGAAGAAATCATGACGTTTCTGGAGGAAAACCCTTATTCTTCAGGAGCCCTTCACTCTGGAAGCTGCTCGGTGTGGATGTGTTCTTTTGTCTGCGAGAGGCAGCGTGCAGGCAGCGCTGCGGCCCTTGTTTGCCTTGGGTTATGTCAGCGGCGTTCTGAAAACGCAGCGACTCCATTTACTCCACAGCCAGAGTTCTGTTCATCAGCGAGAATATCTTTCTAGTGCAGTGCAGTGTGTGGTTACAAACACATCTAGGCACGTGAACAGCTTTAACACAAAGCGCCAGGACTGGTTCTAGCACAGAGGTGAAGAACGTCCTTAATTTCTAATTTACTGCTAACGTATAAATCTATCACTTGAGTGTTCTTAGAAGAAAATAAGTTTTCTTATATCAGTCTTAATCCTTTAAATAGTGCTGTAAATCCCTTAGCCATGCTCTTTGGCAGTGATGAATGAATATGCTATTACGTGTGCAGTT
This sequence comes from Centrocercus urophasianus, assembly GCF_019232065.1. Taxonomy (NCBI): domain Eukaryota; kingdom Metazoa; phylum Chordata; class Aves; order Galliformes; family Phasianidae; genus Centrocercus; species Centrocercus urophasianus. The sequence continues at coordinate 6,256,917 of NW_024884778.1, read as the reverse complement.
TCCTCTTTTTTTGTCTTCTAATGAGTAACATTTTTAGTTATATCACTGTAATAAACCTTTCAGTTGGGTTTTAAACGTTAAACTGTATTCTTAAAAACACTGTTGGGGCAACTAATTTTATTAGTAAAAGTCTGCAAGTATGTATGTTATCTCCCAAATCCACACATGCTCTGACATACTGTTATCTCTCTATTTCTCTCTTATGTAGCAGTTACACAGATCTCTGGCAGCAGATGGCTGAACTATAATGCACTGCTAAACGAGTAAAACCATTAGGCATGTAATACTACCTGCCCAACGACTGTGCGTCTAAAATGGTTTAAAAAAAATGCAGTAAACTTCGTCTTAGAACTCATTTAATGAAATTGGAATAAAATCCAAGCTTGTTTCAGAATACGTAAAAGATCCCTTTATGTTGTGTCTGTCTCTTATTACATTCTTGCATCTGCTATAAGGTGGTCAGTCCTCAATCAGATTTCTAATACATGTTTTCTACAAATAACACTTATTTTACATTTGTCTTTGTAGGGAGATTTTTACTCTTGTAGTACTCTAGCACTGAAGGATCTGTTGCATTATATGCTCTTTTTTTCCTCGTTTTCAGATTTTATACATGTGTATTGAAATTATGATTCAGCTCTAGTGTCGTGGCTCTGTAATTAAACTGTTTTTCAATCATTGTAAGCAGCTGAGAGATATGCCATTTTGTCTTTTTGTTTTTAGATATGCCAATATTTGGTCTTTGCCCGGCTCATGATGATTTCTATTTGGTGATGTGTAACCACTGTAATCAGGTCGTAAAACCACAGGCATTTCAATCACATTATGGTAAGTGCTTAACTATTTTTAATAATTAAGGGTGAGGTTAAATCAGGATTAAGCCTGGCAATTTTTCTTTTTTTAATTGATGGTACATAGAACATTAAATTATAAATAATGTCAACGAACATAACCTGTGTTTAATCATTTTACATACATAACAATGCAGTTACATGAAGATCTTGTTCCTTTCAATTTTTAATGTCTTCCTGAAGCACTGCACACGTGCAGTTCGGTGTTGAAATGACATGTGTACTGTATTTCACAGACAGGATGTGCAGCGTGTTTGTATGTGTCATTTCTCCATGTGTATTTACACTGATTATTTTTACATGAGGTTCCATTGCAGTTTGAACTGTAACTTAACCAAAAGCTAAACTTACAAATTCTGCTGTAAAACATAATATGCTTCCAAAGGAGCAGAAAGCTTATTTATTTTCAGTAGTGTCAGTCTGTATTTATTTTAATGGTTCGATGGTTTTGTATATAAACTGTGCTAGGAAGCTCTTATTACATTGGCTGGTGCTAGCCAACATTTATAGAGGACTGAGAAAATACAAAGTGCTCTGCAAGTTCAAGTGTTCCTTTGCTACCTACAAAAAGTAGCAGAGAGAGGCAGCAGACCTTCTTTTCCGTACATATCGAGGTTAGAAATTGATATCAAGCATTTTCATGTCAATATGTAAATAGAAGGTTTTTGGTGTTCAGCTGTTTGTTTCTTGAGAAATTGAGGAGATGTTAGCGCTTGATTAGAAACAAAAATAAACATCTGAACTACTCCTTCCTCCCTGTGTCTGTCTGTTTGTATGTGTTCCTTTTTTTCCTAGCCCAGTATCTGACTGCTTGCTTTGCTGCTTAAAGGATAGAAAATCTTGGATATGGGTGGGGAGTCTTTTCCAGATCTGAGAGCGAGCAGAACTTTCCTTGCATCTTAAATTCTCCAGCAAGAAAAGACACGTTTGCTTCTGCTGCTTCCTTGAGACTGGGAAATGGTCTTCCTGTGCAGTGCAGAGGGTGCACTTCTTGTTCTTTCTCACTTGGTTTTTGTGTTAGAATGCCATACAGGATACATCCCAACCCTTGCTGCTGGATTTCTGCAGTCACTCAGTGAAGAATCTGATGGATGTTATGATTCTTGCTAGTTTGTTTGCTTATCTGTGGATGGCAGTAGTAGTAAAATAAAAAGCAAACTCAGCTTATGTCTCCAGGGCTATAAGGAGCGAGAAGAGCAGAAGGGAATACGCTTCTCTTACTCCAGTTGATGTAAGCCTTTGTATATGTTGAGAGCAATTCCACCCCTTGCCAGTGTGATTCCTCACCTGTCACTGAGTATCAGTTTGGGATGTCCAATAAGTCCTTCTAAAATATCATATTAAATGGATTCTGCCAGTTAAAAATAAATTTATGGGGGAGGACTGGAAGGTAACTAGTTCTGAGTGTTGGCATCATGATTCTTGTGCCTCAAGGCCAGGAATATCAAGCTGGTTCGGGTTGGCAGTGATGGAGGAGAGCTGTTGGCCTCTGCACATGATTTGGACTGGTGTTCTGCAATGAGTTGGTGACCCCCAGCTGCTTTCTCGTAACTGGAGATCCATACTGTAGGGGCCAGTGTTGTAGTTGTTGGCGTGACAACCTTTGGGCAGATTGAAAATAGGTTTCAGGAGCTGTATTGCTTCTAGACCATGGACATGGAAGTATTGGGTTTTGTAATGCCGCTTGTATCAGTGTTCAATTCATTCTGAGAAGTGTAGTTTATTGTAAGGTCATTAATTTAAACTCTCCTGTAAGCAGTATTTGTAATTTGAAAGGAACAGCACAAAGAGGCAATTACAAAATGTAGGTATGGAAAACATATTTTCAAGATGCAACGTTCCTGTTCTGTATATGTTATAGGAGTGTAAGCCTACTAATATTAGATCAGTTCTCTGAGAGAAATGGAGAAGAAAGGGATGGAAATGACAAGGCTTTTCTTAGTATTTCTTAAACCTATTCTGAACAATGAAGACGCTAAACAAGTGCTGCAGCTTGCAGAGGAAATGGGAGGAGCCGATCTGATGAGAAAAACAGGCTTGGGTGGGGTGAAAATTATTAAAAGACCTTAGTTTGCCAAACTAATAGTCGCAGAAAGGTAAGAGGGCTGACTTTGTGATTCCACGTCAAGCCAGCAACCTTGTCTTCTGTTTCCAACAGTCTCAAGATCCTTATGTCGTTGGCCCTTGTTTTAGCAAACTAAAACCTGATAAATATGAGAGATGATTGATTACTTCAGCAGTGTACTCCTCACTCTGTGTACTTGGAGAAGGAAATAGCTGAAGTCCTCATTTGGTTCTTCTAAAACAAAAAGTAGGCTAAGAAAATAAAGTTTGAATTCGTCTCAGTCAGTTTTCCATGGATTGGGTCTTTTCTTCGTGCCTTTATTTCAGGGACTTTAAAAGGAGCGATTATTTTCATGCACTCCAAGATTACAGCATATTCCTGAAGCTGCACCTTTTTTGTAATGATCTCAGTCTTTTTATTTGTAATCGTTACCGGAGAAAATATTGCTCAACTTATGGTGGCATGTGTTGCTTGTACTTGGAGTTCTTTAACATGTGTCACATGGGATTTTGGTTTCTAAAGTAGAATGTACCCTTTTAAAATGTCACTTTTGTCAAAGGAAGGGTAAACAAACTATCAACTAGGCCTAATGAGCTAATTAATTACTTCTAAAGCATATTTGTGATAAACTAAGGTAGGCTGAAAGTGCATTGCAGGACATATGATAGGTAATTTTTCTCCCGTGTTAGTCAGTGACAATTTGAACATAATCTTATTCATCAGAATATTTTACTTTTTTTAGTAAAATATTTCGCTTTTTTAATATAAAACATACTTTTATATTTCATGGCTTTTTATGTGACTAGAAGAGATACTAATTCAAAGTTAAATATATTTGGAGGCAATCTAGGCATGTATTTAGAGTATGAAGTGCCCTTCTGACAACTTGGGTAATTGGAACAATTGGTAGTACTGTTAGTGCTGTTGTTTTATAGAGAGATAGATGTAAATACATATACAAATGCTATCATTGGCTTTTAAAATTCTGTGACATTTGCTGTATGCATATGACACCATATATATGACAGGGGTCAAAATCTGTTGGCATTTTTGGAAAGTAATCTGATCATTTTTTTTCTAAAGCACATTGATCTAGATTTCCCCTGGCCTGTGTCCATCAGCTGCTTTCAGTCTGTTCCAGTGCCTTCTCCTCTTGGTGTGGGGCAGCCCAGGGGCTGGCCTGCTATTCAGAACAAATCTTCCTTCTGTCACACCTCAGCTGCTTCACTTTCAGGATTGAACAGATGATTTAAGCACTTTATTGCCAGCATTCTTGCTGCTTCTTTTGGACTGGCTGCATTTTTGTGGCATCAGCATCTTCTTTGGAGCCGAGATCAATCAGTGGCGAAGGAGTGAAAAAGCTGTGACACCCGGGCACTCAGTCCTATGAGAGAAGCACCTGAGATCTCTTATCCTGTTGACCTCTTCTGAGAAAGCACAGTATTTTTCTCCAGCTGCAGCTGACAGTCTGGTTGATCGTGTGCCAGCCTCTCCAGCTTCCATGTGGCATATACATGCCTTCTCTATTACTGCTGGGTGCGTTTCTTGAGTCCTGTGCAGTTTCCTCTCTTACTCTATTAATTCTTACAGTAAAACTGATTTTGTCTGTCAACCATCACCCTTATCAGGAATACTTCCTTGGCAGCTAGCCTGCGTTAGGACTGAAAACGTTGCTTTTATTTCCTCCTTCTTTTTGCCATTAAAAATCATGCTAAATATATAGATGCTTGCTATACTACAGCAGAAAGCTGCTCTTTGCAGAAGACGTAGCTGCAGTTATTTCAGGTACTTCATGGCAGCCCTGAAGTGCAGTGTTTTTGGAGCCATGTGACCTTTTGCTGGTATTTCAGCCATTCCACATGGTTACTGCATCTCCCTTGTGGTGATCGGCCTCCTGTCTGGAGAGAACTGCTGCCCTTCCCCATCTGAGCTGCTCTGTGGTGGCTCGCAGGGAGGAGATAGACAGCTCACTGGTGTGGAAGTAGCATCAGTTTAGAGACGTGGATTTTCTTCCCTCTGTTTTTTTTTCCTATTTTTTCTTTTTCCAGCAGATTTTCTTGTTTCCATAAATACCAAGTGGGGTTATAACTGCTAGCAGTAGGTATGGCATGAGGAATGCTACCTGTAAAACTGATAGCATCTGAGTCACACAGTGATTGTGGAAACCATTAATACGGTAAGCATTGGAAAGAGACCATTACAGTGTGTCAGATTGTTGAGTCATTATAGAGGTATGTGCCATGTTTTGATTAGAGTCCATAGGTTTGGCATGCAAGTAACTAAGGCGAGCAACTGCTCTGAGCTTTGCTTTCTGCTTCTCTGTGAACCAAGGGGAAATACCCAAGCATCTGTATTTCTGCCCAGGACATGTTTAAAGTGTAGGTTTCAGGAAAGGAACAGTATTAGAGATTTGTACACTTGAGCTTTCCAGGAGGCTGTGAACTTGAAATGAAGATTATCACACAATCTTATACTCAACCTGCAGAGGCCAAGGAGGGCAGATCTCGGTCGCAGAGAAGGGTGTTCACATGGATCCATCCAGCAAGTCACTGTGAAATCTCACCTGAATCTCCTTCATACATCTAACTGTATGAGCGTATTCCTTTCTCCTTCACCCGGTTCTCACACCCACCTTTAGCTAGCAGGTTTACTGCTTTGGCTGATCATAGTGGTGTTCTGTTGTTTTTAATTTATTTGTTAGCTTTTGGTGTTAAGTGCCTGCATTCAGAGAGTACAAATAATAGTCATTGTGATTTTAATTGGGATGAGCGATCCGTTAGCTATCTCTGATAACATGCTCCTGTATTTTGGACATTATATCATGAGTGATTCAGATATTATCACAGAATCATAGAGGGTTGGAAGCAGTGTAATGTTCTCAGTTTCTTTTGACACTTTGTGAATTGAGCATCAATTTGTCCTACCATTTTTGTGTTGTCTCATGCTTAGCAGCAGCTAATTCTGGAAATCTAACATCAGTATTTAATACTTTAAAAGTTTTTTGAATTCTGCAGATGTTTTTGTTTAGAGTGCTTAGCAAGTATTACAAAGCCAAAGATAAAGTGTCTGTGCAAGGCAGCATTTGAGGCAGATATGAAAAGAAAGGAATGTACTGAATCTTGTTCCAAAGCCATTGGACCTGTAGTGGGAGTTTTGTTTGGTGGGTTTTGTTTTATTTGTTTTTTTCTTGTAAGAGATTGCATGAGCTCATCTGTGTTTTGGAAGGATAAGTTTTCTTTATGGCTTGCATGCTTTTGGCAACAAGTAATTTGTTTTGGTAATGAAGTGTCCACTGTTCTCTTATGACTTCTAAAACAGTATGAAAGTATTTTATATAAATCACAGGGATTTTCTTGGGTATCAGTAATTTTCTGTAGTAGTCTAATAACCAAGATAAAACTTGAATATTATCTGGTGTGTCACAGATGTGCTGGAGTAATCTGCCAAGCGTATTGCCAAACATGCACAGGTGGCATTTGGCATATTATAGCCTGAGTTAATGTATATGATTTAACAAATTATCATTGGCAGCTTCAGCAACTTGTGTTTAAACACGGAGTCCTCTTGCAGTAGTTCACGCAGTCTGTGTTCCAGCAGTTAGATCTCCGTTCCAGTCTCTGGATCCAGCAGCAACTGGTTGAATTTCTTCTTGGCAGAGATACGTGAAATTCTGCAACTTTTTCAAGAATCGTCTTGGCATATTCCCAGAAAGGAATGGGCGCAGAGGTCAGCACAGGATTCATTTCAGAAAACCATTTCAACTGATTATTTACTTATTTAAGAATAATGCATTGTTAAATAAGAAACTGCTGCCACCTGGAAAGAAACTCTGTTATTATTTTGGGGGGTTTGAAATGTGCACCCCAAAGCCTTTAGCTTGTGTGCGTTGGGATTTAGAGTCTGAAACAGTTCTGCCATGCAGGATTTGAGGAGTAATGAAAGTGTGTGCTGTGGTTACACAGGCAGTTGGTGTGCAGAAGGCTATTTTTGTAAGCGTAATGGCTGTGGTCTTTGTTTATGACATGGAAACGCAGGGAGTCTGTTCAAGAAGTCGATGGCGGTTTTGTAGTATAGTAGAACTTCCCTTTTTTTGTGGGTACATGGATTTGTCAACCTCTGGTTGAGGACATAAGGCACTAAGATCAACAAACAAAAATCGTGATGTTCAGCTTCAGATGTAAAGAAAACTGGCGTGCCGCTTAGGATGTAACTCGTGTTCTGCCCACTCACAGCACCACGTGTGCTGAAAGAATACGAACTGAGAAACGCTCTGGTGTGCTTTTGGCTTTTGGTTAACAGGAATCAAATTTCATGCCATTCAGCACTAGCAGCAGGCCTGCATGCGGAAATCCTTGTGTTTTATTGCTCGCTGGATAGGGAGTATCTTTTTATTCCGTTCTATTGATGTTAAAGTGTTTTTAAAACAAGGCTAATGTAGATAATTATACAAATGTTATGTGGAAACCCTGTTTGTTTATAATGATCCCCTTGTGAAGTACTCAAAGACTGGGGCAGACCACTCCCTTTTCAAGGTAGACATCAACACGGGGAGAACAAGAAGAAAGGAAGAAAACAACACTATTTATGTTTGTGGGAAAAGAGGAAGTAGTGCCATGTCCACTGTGGCTTACAGAAATACTTGTTCAGCAAGAGGCAGAAAGTTAGTGGGTTGATAACAGATTTCAGTACGATCTGAAGAAGGCAGGGTATTGTGATATAAGGAGCTGTTGAGTGTAATTGTCTACAGTTTCACTTTGGAAGCCAGCTGTCAGGTCTGCTATTCAAAGAGATCCAGAAGGAGAGAGTTAACTCATCTGAAAGTCAATGTAAGGTTTCGCCACTGAAAATTCATTTGGTGTTTGGAGCACAGTGCAGCTCTCAGAATTACTTCAGGTTTTCAGCAGATGCAGCAAAGGCAGTTCTGCATTGGTTTCCATGCTCCACATCCTTGGAAGACTTCCTTCTAACTAAAAGGGCTCTTTCTAATGCTTAAGCCACTCCTTTGAGCTGGAGCTCCGCCAGAGGAGGTGGCACGCATTGCGAGGGCAGGCCATGGGCACGCAGCCTTTGGCAGAGGGCCCTAAATGGAGCACAGCAGAATGAAGCTGCAACCTGTTTAAGAGCTAGGGAGCTGGAAGGGGGCTGGATGTGTTGTTAGAAGAGCAGCAGGATTTCTGCTGTCATGGAGGTGGACCTGAGACTGGGTCATAGCCATCGAGATGTAAACATGCTGTTGGGGAGCTCACCATATGTAAGTCAATCAAATATTTATAGGGACTTCCTCATTATTTTGAGAGAGAAGTATGTGTTCTCATGCAGTGAATAGACTATTCCAAGAACTACAGATCTCAGATGAGCACCACTATAATTCCAGGGAGAAGTATTCTAGGAAGCTTGTAAAACAGTGTTGAGTATTGAACTGTCATGAAGAAAGCTCTCTTTTTTTCTTGGCTACTCGTAGTTTCAAGTGGCACAGGTTGCACCCTCTCATCCCACCAGCCGTCTATCGAACAAATGCCACATTTGGAAGAGGAAGGATTTACCCATAGCCCCTTTTCCTCTGCATGTGCATCTATGAATGGCAGATAGGAAATCTCAGCAGTACCATTCAGTCAGGTTAACTTTTGGCCAAGGTACTACCACTCCCAGCTGTAATGCTGCAGGAGGGCTGGGAGCTGTGCAGCACCTGGAGGGGTGGAAAGGATGGGATGGGATGGGATGGGATGGGATGGCAGAGCCCAACTAGCACAGGCAGGAGGCTGGAGGCTTTGGCAGAGTTTGCAGTGCAGCCAGAAGTGGTTTGCAGTCTGGGTGCGTGTCCAAGGAGAGGAGGGGAAAGAGAGAACACAGGGGAATAGCTAAAAAGGGAAATGTAAAACAAAGAACTGAAGTAAAACGTGTGGAAAAGAAATAGATGAAGACAATAAGGAGGAAGCTAAATAAAGAAAGCAGGAGAAAATGACCTCACAGAAGGGAGAATGAAGAAGGTAGATTATTGCCTTTGTTACTTTGTATTGGAGGGGGAGTGGAAGAAGAAAGCGAGAGATATCATTAGACCAAAAACAAAAGCAAAACCAGAAGCTTTTTCAGAAGCATTTCCATTCTTAATATTTTGGCAGCAATGTGTGTAAGTGTGATTTGTGTAATGTCATGGTGTTCTCAGACTCAGCATGTTTTGGGCAGAAAAAATATAGTTTTTAATTGGGACATTTCTCCCAGCTTTGTGAGGCACTGACCAATGAGAAGGGAGATGGATAAATGCATTTGTGTGCACCTACCTGTCTGTCATTGTCATTTTCTTCTACAGTTACGTTGCGTTTCTTTTTGGCTGATTTTCTTAATTGTACTTAATAATCCCCTAAGTAATTATTTGTAGAGAATCAGAAGTCCATAGGATGTGTGTAGCTTTCACACAGCTTTTGCAGCAGGGCAGGGAGAGGAAAGTGTGCCAGTTCTGTAAGTGGAGAGGAGATGAGGCAGTGTGCTAGATGGAGGAAAGGTATCCGTGCAGGGCCCACGTGAAGGCAGTGTTTTGGAAGAACTTCATCTGCTGCCTCAGGAGGTGTGGGGATATTCTGAAAGCTATAGCCTCTCGCATACCTGCAGGGCACAGAAATTGTCATCAGATGTGAGCATGCGTGTCACACTTGTGGGAAAACGTAAGACAATGTAATTCCTACTAATTTAAAAGAAATCAATAGCAATTTGGTTTTGGGCACAGCTGCAGTGTACGCAGGCTGCTTGTACTTAGCTTTCGCTTAGGCACTGCATCAGGTAACTTCCAGTTGTTATTTATTTGCTTATTTTCCATCCACACTTGGCTGTGTTTGGCTTTCTAAGTAACTTGCAGCCATTCATATCATCCCTTTGATTTTTTTCCTGGGCAATGTGATACGTTTTAAATCTCACATTTGATATGCTAAGTCTAGAAACTAGCTCTTTTAAGAGGTTACCAGAAGAGGGAGTGTGTATCACTTCATGTACAGTGAGAGCTCCACATTTATTGATAAATCTGTAATCACAGAAGAATTTTTAAAAAGTAGTAATAGAAAATGCAGGCTGACATTCACTCTAAAAAAAGTACAGTTTATGCCAACTGTAGGCTTCTCACCTAGTTAAGTTTAACAGTTTAACACTAAATAGTTGTATCCAAGTAATGTAAATGGTCTTGAAGTCTATTCAGATTACTAAATGTTTTGTCATGTCCAGCTGCACCAATGATTCAAGCTGCTTTTCAGTTGCAGTCCCGGACTAGCTCTTGTAGTGCCCATCTCTGGAAGAGCTCTGTAACAATGTGAAACTTGAAAACAATGGCAATATTTTTTTTTTTTTTAAGGCAGGAAATAGAAACAGATAAATATGTTATGAAATTTGACATTAGCCTGTGTTATTGTTGTTGGCTGTGTTGCATTTATTAGATATTCCATCAGTAACAACCCAAATACTTAAAAACCCTATTATCTGTTACTGATGCAGCAAAAATACACAGTAGTGCTTGTATAGAAAATCAAGGTTTTTACCCTATATCTTCTAGTATACATGTCCTAATAAACTTGCAATGTCTGAGAGAGCTGCTGGCCATAACATTCAAACTAGTTTCTCCAGGTTGTATTAGAGAAAGAAGAGCCATCATCAAGAGACTCTTTCCTGTTTTCTGTTCTCTGTTCCACAGATAATGAGTTGCCCATGTTGGTATGAAACTCTCACTCTATGCAGTGGTTTCTAAAAGATGCAATTAGGCAAGGTTCCTGGAGAGTTAAAGCAGATTCTACATAACTGAGTTTTTCCTGACTGTTTGGCAAGATAGTCAGAAAATCTTTAACTCAAAACTCTATACATAGTAGCTTTCCAAAAGTAGTGTTCCCTTGCAGCCAGACCATCTTTTAATGTTTTTATCCAAAGGATTTTGTTCCTCCTTCAGGTAGAAGTTGTATTGTGCTGTCTCCTGTGTGTGACCCTGCAGGATGCCAAGAACCTGTTTGTCTCTTTGTCAGTCAGAAGCCCTGGCTTCTACAGTGTGTTGCTGCTCATTCTGTTAGGTAGGAGGTGCAACACTTTCCTTGTGCTCTTGCATCTCAGAGTCTGAAGCTTTCAGATGTTAGTGAATTTATTAACAGAGCTGGGTTTGAGCTGATCAGTAATTTTGTTTGGTATAATGTTGATGGGTTTAAAAGCTGTTCGTTAGCATTTGTAGATACTCACGTGGAACTCATGGCTTGTCTCCTTCCTGAGAGGAAAATTGGATCTATCTGCTTTGTTACTACATGGCTGAAGTCTTTGTTTGAGTTAGTAGGCAAAGCATGTTGATATTCTTACAACTGTCAACTATAGTAAGATGAGCTTAGTGAAGTAATTGTTTTCCATTCCTTTCACATTCCTAGATCATAGAGGGAAACCTTACAGTCCCACTCTGGCCCTTCTCATTGTTGACACTGGACTCACTAGTCCTCATTCTCTTCATTTTGCTTTGGCTTTCAATCTGTGAAGAGCCACCTATAACCAACTTTGGTGGTTCCGTGATTTTATGGTAACTATATGCATTCCTGGAAACATGTCATGTTGGCCCTCTCCTGGACTATAAAGTTCTAAACCAACAGTGTCAGTCCCCTCCCATAGTGCCAGGTACTCCTTGACCAAAGGTCATTGTGTGGGTCACAAAGCTATCCACCATTCAGCTTCTGAAAATACCTGTGATGGCCTCAATAGCTACAGAAATGCTGTAAGTCTGTATTGCTGATGCTTCTGCGTCAGTTGTCACAGAATGAGAATGACAGATTGTGTCACTTAGGAACTGTCCACTACCAAAATTTCCTCTGTCCTTCCTGCTTTAAAAGCTGCTCCAGATAAAAATCCAGTGATTTCAAAATCCATTGTCCCATGGCTCTGGAGGGCAGGGATTTCATTCGTAGTGGTGCTTCAGAGCACTTCTTTCCAGATTTGGAGAAAAAGTGAGACTTTGGAGACGTATCAGAAGCACTCCTTTACTTTTTATATAATTCTGCTGCTGTATATGGTAAGGTTGGTTTCATGATGTTGCAGCATGTGGGGGGGTTCTTTCACTGCATAGCAGCAAAGTGGTTTTTCCAAGTAACCATGAGTTCTCAATGGATCAGCTGTGAGAAGTTCGGTGTTGACTCGAGGCCTGTCGTTCCCTTCCTTCCAGGAAGAATAATAATAGTAACCCGTAACCAAACAATCTCTTTGAAGCAAAATATTTACAACAAAATCATTTTAGAGGGTACTAAATGTAAACCTAAGCAGGCTGCAGAGTAAGCAAGCCTGCTTTATGTAGTGTTGATATCAATCAGATGAAATTCCTTGCAAGTTTAAATCTTGGATATCCCTTAAAACTTTCAGCATCTGGGCAAAATGACCCTTATCACAGCTCACAACACAGCTCTTTGTCGTGGCCAGTCGTTTAGGAGTTGCTTCAGCCCCCAGCCCTTTCCCTGTGATCAAGGCACTTCTTAATACTTGCTGCTGGTCGCTCTGCTAATTGCAGGCTTTGGCACAATGAGGCGTGCAGTTTGGGAGGCTGTCAGGTCTCTGAGCTGATCATTTTGTCTTTGTTAGGGAAGGAGCAGATGGTGTGAAGGTTTGAGCAGAACAGTCAGGACTGGGGGAGAGGGCAGGAACGCTTCTTGCTGCAGCACTGCTGGTTTGCACCAGCCAGCTTCAAGTGTTGTGAAATTGGTGCCTGAGATTGCTGAATTTCTAGAGAGGATAAATGAGCTGTTTCATGCACAGTGTAGGTAATGAAACCTTGTCTGTGGCTTTGTGCTGCGTGTTTTGCCATCGCTCACCCTCCCGTTGCAACACCTCCTGCCCAGTGCACACACACCTTCAGGTTGCGTGTTGTGTTTTGGTTTGGTTAGGGGTTTTTTCTGCCTCCCACTTTAATAGGACATATGCACGCTGCTTCCATACTGGATGTGTGTGCTTAGTGACAGCAACACTCATGGTATAAATACCTTCTCATTTTTGTGTGTTCAGTGAGTAAATGTAGAAAGGAGGGCACCAATGCTGCTCTGTTATCCTGAGACACAGGAAGCAAAGTTTATTTCTTTGCAATGGTTGACACTATTCCTATTGTCCTTCTATTGGCTGCTTTCTCATCAGCCAGGCCCAGGATATCAGGCTATGCAGCACAGCAGAACTAACTCCCCCCACCTCCTGCACTGAATGATTTCATCATCCCGGTGCTACGTATAACAGGTTGCTTTTATGAAGTCAGATGACTTTTCAACTTATCAGAATGCCCATTCAGACTCCTCATTTAACTGCAGCACATCCATCCATCAGTTTCAAGGTGAAATCCCCTCAATGCTGACTGAAGTTGCTCGGAAGTCCTTGTTCATTAGAAAATAGTAAATTAAAAAAAAAAAAAAAAAAAAAAAAGCTGTGTTCCAGCATAGATGTCAAAATCATAGATTCTGTTATTGCAAGGCATAAAACCCAGTGCATTTCAGCAGCTGCGTGCTGTCAGCCGGCCGCTCGCTTTCTCGCCGTGTGAATGTGCCGTCATGCCTCTCGCTTCCATTCCAGCCCCAGCTCTGACACCCAGCTGCTGGGTTCCTACTGATTGGACTCTTTGTCCTCGCTTTCACTCACAAGGAAGACAACTTACTATATTGTTCCAGGCTGGAATTGAATGGCCCGATCTCAGTCAGTTTATTTGTGGAACAAGAAGCAAAATAAGTTACTCACCCTCTTGGTCCTAAAATGAGAATAGACCAAATCAAAGACTAAGGAAGGAAAATTTGAGTTGGTAAGAAAACAAACACATCAGTGCTGGCTCCCCACATGGTAGTTTAAAGTCAAGAGTTTTGGGAACCACTAAAATCTGTTGGAGTCTTACCCAGTTTTAATGATAGGTGTCAAGTAGAACAGCATACAACAGCAACAAAGCCTCCAGAAGCACACATGGCTGCTACTGATTTTGGCAAAGGAGAAAGATGGCTTTTTAAAACAGCTCAGTGCAGGAAAATGTGTGTATGGCTGTGCTGCCTTTAATGAACGGGATGGATGCTGGAGCTGTAGGCTGCTGGAGGAGCTGATTGCTGTGTGCCTGCCTGCAGAGAGGTGGGAAAGTTGGTGTTCCAGAAATGCGTTTGAGGATGTCTTTATTTCTTTCTGAGCTCGTTGGTTGGAGGAGTCGTCTCTGGGCTTTTGTACATCTTTGTAGAAACAAACAAAAAAACCAAAAAGGCAAAACCAGCCCTCCTAAAATGATGCTTCCTGCATCTGCTTGACTGTTGTAATGCAGTGAGCACAAAGGTATTTGCATGAGTGCATGCATATATGTCTTTCTCTTAGCAAACTTTAAGTGGAAGAGTGACTTTTTTGCTTTAAAAATGAATCTGAATGGCATTTGATAGGAAAGGCCAGAAACTTTACCTTAAGGCGATGGGCATTTAAAAGAAGGGCAGAAGCCACTAGCAATATGTTTCTTCCCATTCTATTTTTGTCATCAAGTACCACTATGCTTTCTTTTCTCTTCCTCTCATTCCCTTCTGCTTTCTCTTCATTTCCCCTTCCGCTTTCTCTTCGTTTTCCCTCTTTAGTTTCCCCCCTTTTGCCCCCTTTCTCCTTTACTCCCTCCCTTTTTTATCTTTCTGCCCCCTCCCTTTTTTTTTCCTGCGTTTTTTTCATTCTTTCCTCCTTTTTTTTTTTTTCTTTCTTCCTCCCCCTTTTTTTTACTCTCATAATTACTCAAGAGCCGCCCCAGCAAACAATAATAGCAAGAAATAAAAAAGCAGCCCCTCCTGCAGGGGGCCGCAGCCCGGAGCTCCGGGCGCCTGCTGGGGCCGCTGCCGGCCTGCCCGCTCGCTGTGCGAATGGAAGAGCGGCTTAACCTCCGGCCCCGCCGCGATGGCCATCTTCGATCGCCGCCGGCTCCACCTCCCCGTCCCGCTGGGCCGCCGCCAGCGCCACCGCGACTCCAGCGTTGCCGGAGGTAAAGCCGCGGCCCGGGGCGGCCCCGGGCGGGGAGGGGGGGGACGGGCGGGGACGGCCCGCGGCGCCGGAGCGGGGCCGGAGGAGGTGGAGCGGGGCCGTGCCGCCGGTGGACTCGGCGGATCGGAGCGGATAAGCCGAAAATGAGGATTAAACGCGAGCGGCCCGCGGGAGCCCTCCTGAAATGACATCGGGGCGATTTGGCCAAAGTTCAATAAGCGGATGGGGGAGCGGGGCTGTGCCAGCGCTGCGGTCACCGCGGGGGCTTTCCTGCGGAAATTCGGCATCCCACCCCCTTCAAATCCAGAGCGGTCGGGGTGAAAAGAGAGGGGCAGATTGCAGCGGTAAAACTGCGGGTTGATTGCAGTCTTGTCAGGCCTCTAGATAAATGGGCGGCTTTTAATCAAATCGTTAATTAAAGAAAGAAACTATTAAGGACTTGTTCACTTGAGCTTGTTTTCCTGAGCTCGTTCATCCACGTAATTCCCAAACCGGGGGGCAAATCCGTCCCTCCTTGCTGCGGGAGGAAACGGGAAGCGCGTTGGAGCGAGCGCAGCTGCAGGCTTGCTGCAAATGCTGATGGAAAGGGCGCTGGGGCTGCACGGGCGGCGTGCTGCACTGCCGGGAGCCTTCGCAGAGCGGTGGGAAAAGGCTGCTCTGTTTCGTTTGAAAGGCATTGTTGTGCAAGCGTGCTCAGTTCGTGCCCTCGTTCGGCTGTATTGGTGACTGCTGGAAGACTTTGCTGTGCTAATGCTGTTGTACAATTTTAGTTGGTGTGTGGCCAATGTGTTCAGTGCTTTTAAACACGGGAACAGTTGGTTCGTGCCGGTAATGATTGACCATGAGTTAAGCTGCAGTGATCCTTTTTTATAATTAAAAAAATGGCCGGTGTAAAGGTGTAAAATAACATAAGGATCTGACTTCAAAAACAGCAATAAAAAGCCCCACAACTCAATTTATTCTCTTTTCCACCGAGGTTGCAGTTTTGGTATTAACTTCCAAGAGATTTCACATTTCAGAAAGGCGTTTGATTTAGAAACATCTTTTTGAAAAGCTTTCCTATTTGCTTTACCACCAGTTTGTTTCCCTTTTCCACCTCTCAAAGTTGTCTTCTTCAGTCAAAACCTGTGCTGAGAAGCTCTTGCAGGGCAGGCAGGTCCCCCACATCCACAGTGCCACCCAGGCTCCTCTGCATGGTGTTGTCAGGTGTTTGTTACTGCACTTTGGTGACAAGCCTGTCTCCTCTGGGGTCCAAGATCTCCTTGCTCATCACATCCTGCAGCAAAAGGCCTCAGCAGGGTTCTCTTTATCTGTGCTGTGGATGGCAGTGCCTGGGTGTTCTCTGTTTTGTTTGACAAATGGTTTTTAAGTAGTTCTCACTCAGCATGTTTTGTAGCAGCAGGGATTGAAGTTTGCTGCAGGTAAATAGCTGCAGGGAGAATGTTAAAATTCTCAAATGTGGTGCAAAGAGAAGCATCAGCAGGATGAAAGGTGGACAGGTGTTAACTACTACATTAAGTGATAAAGGCTGGTGAGCAGCCTTGGTGATGTTGGATGAGAAGAGCGTGGTGGGAAAGGCCCATCCTGACCTCTGGGTTGGCAGCCACTGGCCAGGGAGTGGAGGAGTCACCGTCCCAGGAGCTGTCAAAGAACCACAGAGATGTGGCACTGAGTGATGTGGGCATGGCGCAGCACCTCCATTCAGTGGTGCTTTCGTTTGTCACTGTAGCTTCTCCGAAGTTAATTTCAAACAACACATTTGTTAATAGCAAAAATACGGCTAATTCAGTGCCTGTCTTTAATCAGTTGACGCAGGTAGTGCCGTGTCGTCAGGCTGCCCGGAGGTTGGTGCTCATAACGTGCGTGTTATAATCTCTGCATGGGCCGGCTGCCATCCAAGACACTTGTCTGTCTTTCTGTAGTAACTTTTGCAGTATTTCTGTTCCTGTGCCTGACAGATTTACAGGCCTGCTCCCAACCCAAAATTTGCATGGTGAGAAATGCATCCTTCCCTTGCCTCTGCTTGAGTCACTCAGGACAGCACACCACGAGTTGGATGTTGTCCTGTGGCCTCTTGTTCTAAGCTCTGCATTCAGGTCTGATATGCCCTGAAGACCCTGTCCTGTCTCTGTTTTCCCATGTTACTCCTGGGAGCTCCTCACAAGGGTCTCAACAGCTGAAGTGAACCCAAGGGAGCATCACTAATTACAGTTTGCCCCTGCAGCATGGGGCAAAACAGTGCCTGGGCTTGGGGCTGGCAGTGCTGCACGGGTGGGGGCTGCAGGGCCATTTCCCATCACTCAGGGGCAGCACATGTGTTAGAAAGAGTAATCCTACACCCTGAGGCATCTGATTGCAGAACTACTCGTGTGCTCTGTGTGCAAGGCTTTGGGAGGGATTAGTAACAAATACAGAAAAACTGAAAAATTAATGTTGGTAATGTGCAGTGCCTTGTGGAAAGGAAGCAGTGTCAGAAAGGGTGCACCTGAAGGTTGTTTATTTAAATATGTTTTAGTGTTGCTGGTTTTTTTGCTGCATTCTTAATAATGCTACTTGCAGTCTGTTCCCTCCCCTCCTTTCTGCGGCGTTGGTCTCTGGGGAGCAGTTCTGCTGCAGTTTTCCTATGGGGAAAGCCGAAGCCATTCCTGCTGACTTAGGATCGCCTGGTTAGAAAACCACAGCATCATCCTGGCTGTGCTGTAGCTGTGATGTTTAAAATGCATCATTTAAATAATCCAAGTTACGGTTGCAGGATTGTCTCCTTTTTGACAGCTGGTTTTAAAGGTTCGAAATTGGCATTGAGAAGCTTGTAAGGAAAATGAGCTTTTTCTCCTACTCCGTTTTCTTCAACAGTAACAGAAATGTAACCCTGTTTACACATAATTTCATACCCATTAATCTAAAATGTTTGCAGAGTGATCACTAGAGTGGATTTCACATCTTGTAAGTAAATCTCAAGAAAAACTTCTAATGTATGTATTTAGAAATCAGAGAGCAATTGGTTTTATAGTGTTGTAAGCAGCCAGTGCTGCTCAGTAACTACTGTAATGAAAGAGGACCCTAATGGTAGCTATTAGTATTATTCTTATTGTTCAGAAGGATGTGGTCAACTAACTAACCACCACACTTCTCAGGACTTGAGAAAATAATTTCCAGATGTTCAGTGTTAAATGTTGGGAAACTTGGGAGAGATGGAGTAGCACCCCAGTGCTCACGGTGAGAGTGGGGAAGGAAAAAGCCAGAGCCCTTCTCCATGGTGGTTCTCAGGTTCTGGACTTTGCTCTGATTTCTAGTGCAAAATGCTCTGGTAAACTTGTTCTTAAAAACAGGCCAAAGTGAGAGCTGGGCTAGAAGCTTAAATACATCATTCCAAACAGTTCAGTGGCTTTTGGCTGAACTGAGGTTTGGATTTCATGAGGAGGTGCTGTTAAGTGTGCTGGGCCATCATCAACCTGCAGATGTGCATTATTTATGTGTCTTAAATCAGTGTGAATTAAATGGAGGGGTTTCAGAACTGGAATGATACATTGAAGTCCTGTATTAATATATATGAGAGTTTTGGATTCTGAATGGTGCATTTGTAACTGAAGCACATCTTTAAAAACCCCTTTGGTCTTTGTAATTTTGAATTTCCATAATGAATCGGTGGATGCTAATTAAAGCATAGGCAGATTTTGTGTGCTCTTTAGGGAGATTCCAAGATGTGCATTTCCAAGATGATTGACAGAGGGAATGCTTTAGGAATTCCCATCTGGAGCAATGAGGCCTTGGCTCTGGTTAGGACTGCTGGACCTCCAGAGCAGGAAATACACAGCAATGCTTCTTGTAAACAAGATACAGAAAACATATGAGAGGTAAAACTTAGTGATGATTTTGTGCCCTACCAACTTAGAAATGGCCCTGGGGCATCCACAGTCAGTTCTTGGTGTATTTGTTTTATTTGTCTGTTGGCTTCAGGTTTCAAAGAGGAAAGTGATTTTTCTGAGTCCTCTTTGTCAGAGAGTGTAAAAGTTTCCTCAAATATTCGAGTTGGAGCTGCCAAGGAGCGTTTCAGTGTGAGCAAACATTTTAAGTGGAATTGTAAAGATGGTTAATTTCTGTGGTTGGATTTTGCACTGTAATGCATGACCTGACCTGAAATTCTGTTTTTTTTTTTGCTTTGGGAGAATGAGTTTATCTTCTTTGGTGCTGCAATCTTAATGAAAACGTAAAACTGAGTGCTGCAGTGTACGTGGTGAAGGTGTCATGTGAAAACATGCAAACCAGCAGTTTAAATCTCTGCTAGGCAAAGCAAACCTTTCAATGCATCAAGTTGCAGAAGTGACCGCTGGGTTTTAAAATATGCTCTTCAAAATTGGTTAGATATTGCACTTCATTGGGTTTTTGATAGCACCAGTCAGATACATTTTTAAAGTGGGGTTTCATCATTGTGACCTGATTGTCTTGTTATGGCATGTGGTTGCACACAGGCACGGGAGACGCAGTCTGCATGTCTGATGTCCTGAATATTTTTTGAGCAAGGAACTGTTGAGATATGAGCTTATATCAGTATAGCTAATTTTGGCATAGTCTATGTAAAAGATGTTACATAAACCTATTTCTTAGATAAGAAGTTTATACCTATTGCTGCTTATTTACAAAGAAGACAGTTGTGATGAGCATGGGAGCATGTGCACGTTGTGTTACTCCGTGTGTGCACTGCCCTGCCTTGTATTTCCTATGCTGCAACATCATTGCTAGGCCTGCTTAATACTTTTGCCTCTCCCGCTCAGTTGTTACTTTTCCATGAATGGAGTGACATCAGCATACATGACAATCAGGCAAGCTTTCTTTTTGGTTTTACTAACATCGAGCATTAAACAATAATATCAGCTGCTGGTTGCAAGCAGAACGTTTTTTATGAAACAGGAAGTCCCTCTAGAGACATGACAGATTGTGCTGCTGCCAGTCAGCCCTTGGCGGTCTGTCCTGCTGATGCTTGGGCTCTGTGAGAATTCTCTTCTGTAACTTTCTTGCTGGAGTGTAAAATAAAACTTAGTGTAGATGCTGCCTGCTTGGCTCCGTGTCGGTATAACACCACCCGGCTGGACACAGCGACCTCATCTTGACTGCAGTGCAAACAGAACTGATCAGATGATTAAAGGGATGTCAGCGGAAGATTAAGGCAGAATCTTGGGTATCTGGGTCCCGTGATTAGTGCAGGATAATGAAGCAGCAGTAAGTGAGCGAGCAACAGATGAAGGCCCTGTGCAGGCGATTGCTCCCAACCAGCTGCACGCTGCCAGGATGGCATCAAAGGAGGAGCATTTTGATTGATGGGCCTTGATTTGAGCTCCTGGGTTCCTCTTGCAGCATCTTTGTGGATCTGTTTTTTGGGTTTGTTTGTAATTTTTTTTGTCGCGGTGAGGTCAGTGTGGCTGAGGATTCAAGCTGGCAGGAGAGGGTTGTGTCTTAAAAACAACCTTTTTCAGAACACAGGACTTTGGGTACTCCTGGTCAAATCAGGATTTACTGCTCAAAATGCTCTTCTGAAGTTGTGGACTTCATTTGTTGAAGAAGTGGAGTAAGATTGACTCCTCTGCCTTTGTGTACATCACTTGTGATTGTATTCTGTTAAATTCATAGAGTTATCGAATGGCCTGGGTTGAAAAGGACCACAATGATCATCTAGTTTCAACCCCCTGCTATGTGCAGGGTCACCAACCACCACACCAGGCTGCCCAGAGCCACATCCAGTCTGGCCTTGAATGCCTCCAGGAATGGGGCATCTACAACCTCCTTGGGCAACCTGTCCCAGTGCATCACCATCCTCTGAGTGAAAAACTTCCTCCTAATATCTAACTTAAACCTCCCCTGTCTCACTTTAAAACCATTCCCCCTTGTCCTGTCACAATCCACTCTCATAAACAGCCGTTCCCCCTCCTTTCAAGTACTGAAAGGCTGCAATGAGGTCTCTCTGGAGCCTTCTCTTCTCCAAGCTTCTCCAAGTGGCTGTGCAGCAGCCACAGACCTCAGCCACTTCATCAGACTCATGCTGGGCTTCCTCCAGTCCCAGTCTGTGTCCTCATGGCATGCACTGCATCCCATTTTTTGGAGCAATTAGAAAATTAGTTCTCCAAAACGACAGTAGAAATGTGCACTGGAGAAAATTTATCCTCAGGTGAATGATGCTTGTTTTAATATGACTGTGCTAATTCATCTCCGAAATGATAAGTCATACAGTAGATCAGCATGATGAAAAAAAGATAAGCTTGTTTCAAGTAGCACTTATCGTGCTTTTAGTTTAGATTAGACATGTAGATAATAGTTACAGAAATGTAAGCTTATGCTTTGTTTCAGTAAACTTATTTAGTTCTGTACTCTGAATAATACCCTTACACCTAAGTTAACCTACGCTAAAACTGAATTGTGTCTGGAGTCACGACATTTTTCATTGGATTAAACTGGCCCTGTGGGTTTGAATGGGTGTTGTTGAGTTTTAGCGATGGCTCTGCCAGCACTGACACAGGTCAGTTTGACTCCTTGCCCAGTACTTACGTAAGCAGTCAGTATTAAAAAAGTGGGTTTATGAAACTCGATCTGTACATCGTGTTTGCTGCCCAAAGCTATTAATTGATGCACTTGGAGAATGAACACCACAGAACACTTCCTGAAGTTTGGGGACTAAGCGTAGATCTGGGCAGAAAAATTGGAGAACTTTTACTCTGATAATATACTTATTTTTGTTAAGTGTACAGCAAATTAGTATCTTAGGAAAATGATTTTCTCTATGAAAAGTATATTTTCTCTTATGTTACTGTGGAAATAAGGTTATAGACCAAAATAAATCTGAGTGTTTACAGCCTAGAAGCAGTAACCAAATGTGATGGGCAACTGTTGTCTTTCTTCCTCCTTTCCTTTCTTTTCCAGGTTAGTTAACTAAACCTGATAAATTTAAGCTGCGCTTAATACTAAACATTAAGTCACATTCCACACAGTGCTGTGAGTTGGATTTGCAACTCATCACTGATTACATTGGGGACAAAATGCTGTCATTCAACTTGCTTTAATGTTTGCAAATCTTCTGTGTGTCTCCTGCAAGTCTGAATGGGATCAAGGGGAACTTCCCAACTGTTCATCCAAAGCAAAAGCTCCTTCTGCTTTAAAAACAAACAAAAACCTTCCCGTGAGATTTTAGAGATGGGAGCCGCCTTGGACAGGTGCAGTGCTTGAAATATCACTGTGAAGTTTTGCAGGAGCAATCATAACATTAAAAAGTGCTACTTTTCTTTCAAGAGTTGTACGAAGGGAAGGTGCACGTATGTCAGCTTTTAAAATCCGAAAACTGAGCACCTGGAGATGATCTTATTTTGAAGTATTTTCAAGTCAAGTTAGAATTAATGGCATATGGGAGCTACATTAGATTGGCACGTGATTAGCAGAATTTATCACTGATATGCTGGCATAATGTGCACAGTGGTCTTGGTTATTCAGTGACAGTCTGTGTAGTAATTTGTCTGTGAAGAGAATATGTCAGTCCATCAGCAAATACACTGGAAATGAGTGAAGTCTTCACAGTTTTAATTTTATCTCTTCCCTTTAGTGCATCATAACATGCACTGGAGGTTTTCGTCAGAAACACTAACAGGACTGGCAGATCACCTCTCTTGCATGCTATTTTATATCATTCTTGGGATGGAAAAATCGTAGATCCAGAGGCTTTTCCATGCCCTACACTATGATGTATTGTGATGTGTAAAGGCAGTGATAACCTGATCTTGAAGCTCAGACCACTTATTTAAGCACCCACATGAAGATCTAAGGCTTTGTTTTGGTACGGGTTTCCCTCAAATGTATTGGTTCTGCTGTGGCAGATTTTTCTGTAACAGATAACTGGGGACACAACCAGAAGACTCGTGTAGCAGGGAGCACTCTGCCTCCTCCTGTGCCTCACACTGCAGTGAGAACAGTTTCCCTAATAATGAGCAGTAGGTAATGGATTGAATCAGACTGTCTGCCCTGTCACTGAGAAGTCTGCTAACATCCCAAGGATATCTGTGCTTACTTGTGCTGTGACCACCTGTGTTTAGCTAAATTAAGACACTTCAGCAGTTCTGGCAGAGAAAACATCTTTGTAATGCTGCTGTGTATGTTGTGAATGAGATGTTCAGTACTGGGAATGTAATTTTCAGAAGTCTCAAAATTCCAGAAAATGCTCATTTGGCTTTTCTTTGCGCTCCAAATCATACAACTGTTTGTAGAATGGAAATTGTCTCTGACAGACAATAGTCCTGTGTTTTGATGAGCCATTAGCCTTCGCTTTCCTAGGTCAATGTTTCTGATTATCAGCAGTGACAGATTTGCCTCTTTCATTAACTCACGTGTATTGAGATTGGTGCTACTAAACATTCATGCAGATAGCAGTCAGTAACATCTCTGTCTGGAGCTAATTGAATGGTACCAACTGAAGCTGCCAGGAATCAATAACACAGATTAATATTTTGCCCAGTTTGTTCCTAATGCTGGGAGGCAAGGAGCTGCTCAGTCTTATCCTAGGTTCATTCTCTTCTCACCTGCCAAGCTGTTTCCAAGGAAGCAAAATTCTCCTTCACAAAAGGGGGGAAAAAACCCAAAACAAACTCCAAATATTACGTTAGCAGGCTACTAAATTATTAGAGATTGTTTGTAACTCTGTTAAGTACTCAGACTTCGGATTTTCTAAATACACAGAAGCTGGCAGAGTATTGAGCAATTTTTCTCATTATCTCATGGAGTAATCTCATAGGGTGTAGCATTGCTGAACTAATGGCCCTCAAATAGTAACTTATCAAAGCTGCTCAGGGATTCTTGCCATTGCTATAAAAAGACTTTTGGCAATAAGCAGTATGTCATATTAGAAGCACAGCCATTGACTAGAATATAAGTATGCTAGCATACATGAGAACTCTTCAATGGCACACGGTTCTAGAAAACTAAGCAGATCATCCTGAATGAACATCACAGGTTCCAGCTTCCAGCTGTGAGTGAAGTTCTTACCAGCCATCGTCCCCTTATCGTGTGATTGCTGTACTTAGAAGGGGAGGGAAAAACAGATCCCATAAGCAGAACATGGATATATTACTTTGTATTTTCCATAGTGTCACAGACTTGTGCACAGGTTGTGCTGCACTTGGCTTTCACTTTGTTGTAACGTCATGAGTAGCCTGCTTCCTTGGCAGCTTAAGTAAATTCAAGTCAAAATGTGTAAAGGATCCAGTGGTGGACGTGGGCACCATTAACAATGCCAGCTGGGAAGGAAGTGTTACCCACAGATGGACCTGTTAATACTCTGTTCTCTCTTAGATCCATGGTTTGCATATACTTGATTGCCAGAGGGACATCTCTAAGCAGGTGTTGATTACGTGCAGGGATCGTTTAGGAATCACAGGTGTCCAAAGATCAGCTGAGCAAATGCTCTGTTAGCTGTCCATGTAGGCAGAGCTGGGAACTCCGTGCAGCTGTTGAGTATTCTGTGTCTGAGAATCCATTATCCCAAAAAAGTACTTTTGAATTATGCGCTATTTTAACTGCAGTGGTTCTAGAAATGTATTAATGGTTAATATTTAATGCTGACAGTTTAATGTTAATTAAATCATTTCTTTTCCAACATGTCTATTGATAAAACCTGACTGTTCAAACGCTTGGATATCCTTTCTCAAAGAAGAATATACATTGCTCCTTTTCCTGCTAAATAGAATTCTTCTTTACGTTGGCCATATATTGAAAGGATTGATAGAATCAATAAGAAAACCAGAAGGCATGTAACTCATTGCTAAGCCCTTGTTCTCAGGGGCATTCACACTGAAGGTCTGGTAGAACACACGAGAAGATCATCAGAAAGTGAAATTTTGTTTTTGCTCCAATATCAGTTTGATCATTAGGAGACGTACTAACAGAGAATAGTTACTGCTTGAGGAAATGTGGTATTGAACCTTGTTTGGCCTGGGGATTGAGGTCTCTCTGCTTTGTGTTTCTGAGTTCTGCTCTGTAAGATGGAGAATGGGGAGTGTATCGTAAAAGCTGAGCTGTAGCGACTGAGCAATGGAGCTCACAAAGTTAAAAGAGACTCCTTTAACTGACTGGGGACCAGCAGTGAATGGAGCCTCATGGATTACAGGGACTCCTCACTGCTCCGTGTGTGGCAGAGGATCTCCCAAGCCAGCAAAGGAAAAATGTTAATGTAGTAATTGACAGTATGAAGTATTTAAGAATTGTTTCTGTATGGGCCTTGCGAATTTAAACCCCCCTCCTTCCCCCCCCTTCTGTTTCTTTTTTCTCCTCTTCAGAAAGAAGACACAGCTCCTCCAGCAAGCCGCCTTTGACTCCTCCCTCCTCTTCAGTATTTTCCCTCATTTCATCTTTCCCTTCAAAAAACAAAGGTAGCGGCGGAAGTGGGAGCAATCGTTCATCCAGTGGAGGTACTAGTGCATCATCATCATCATCATCAAGTTCCAAGTTGTTGAAATCACCCAAAGACAAGCTGCAGATCAGCGGAAACAACAGGTTAATGCATCCGGTACAGCATAGCAAAGTTCCCCATGATAAAATGTGAGTATGTCTGTTGAGAAAGAATTGAGCGTTAATACTTGCATAAAAACTGCTGTATCAGTAGAGTTTCTTGTTGTTTCAGAGGGTTTTCACTTTGACAGATCACTTTAAACTCCACCAGATCTCTTTGAGCAGCCTAGTCTAAGCTGATAGGTAAACTAATGCAATTGTTGAACGCAACACTTGCAAAGGTGCATCTTGAGTCACTGTAAATAAAGGCTGTGCTACTAGGGGGTCTTCATTCTTTGATCTAGTCTGTATACCTCCATCATAGAGAAGTTTCTGAAGTCACTGATGACTCTGAAATACTTAAGAAAAGGTAGCAGAAAGCACAGAAGGAATGGGTGGACATCACCAAAGATGTGAAAATACGTAAGAAAAAGAATTAAAATACTAAAACTGAAAATTAAGGATGAGAGTCTAAATTTGTATTACTAATAGATCTGAGTATTGAGTAATACAATATTTTAAGTACTTTTTGTAATCTATGACACATTATACTATCAACTGCAATTTTTTCTGTTTATTTTTCATAAACAATAGTATGACTCCATCTGTCAAAGTGGAAAAGATTCATCCAAAGATAGATGGTGCCCAACTGAAAGCTGCTGTTGGTCCAACTTGTTCTACTACTGTGAGTTCCTCAATAAAGACTGGCCTTAATTGTCCCTCAATACCAAAGCCACCCTTGCCTTCCCCTGGACAGATACTGAATGGTAAAGGTCTTCTCTCTGTGCCTCCATTTTTGGAAAAGAAACCTGAAGAAAATACAAATAATAGGAAATTTTTACATAAAAGATTGTCAGGTAATTGCTTTTAAATATTACTTGCTATATTATTTGTGTACGTGTAGAAATACACATATGGAAATAACCTTTAGAAGCATATTAATTCTTAGAACACCTAACTTGTAATGAAGTACACTTACGTATTAGAACTTGAATTTATGATTAGACAGGTTCATAAGGGATGCAAACAACTTGAAACGTGGCTGTTGCTTTCAGAAACCACCTGATGTTACAGTTACCAGTTTGTGTTTTAACGTTTCTCTCTTCCACTGTCTTTAAAGAGGTTTAATTTTCCTTCTTTCCCATATGAAAACATGGTATTACAGTGCAGTAATTTTGGTTGTTGGTAGAATTATAGAAAAGCAAAAAATCACCCTGTGTTCATATTTATCGTGACATTTAAATGTTTTTTGTTTTGCAAGATCATTTGTGTACGTAAAAAACAAGTAAATCCTAATGCAGCTGAGATAGTCCTGCTTTGTGGTCTCTGTCAGCGGTGAATTTCTCAATTCTGTTTGCAGATTTGAGAACTGTGTCAGCACGTGGTAAATCTGCTGAGAGTAAATAAACGCATTTGTACAGTTTTATTGTTCATATCTTTGTGTACCTTTGCATGTGTCCTACCTGAAAACATTGGCAGAATAGTTAAATTCTGTGAAGAAAATGTTAGTATTTCAAAATGTCTTTATTGTAACTTTTCAATGATGGGATGTTTGTGCATCTTTGACAGAGAGAGAATTTGATCCTGATATATACTGTGGTGTCATTGATGTGGAAACCAAGAAACCCTGTACTAGGTCTTTGACCTGCAAGGTAGGATGTCTTAATCAGAGTAAGATTTTGTAAGGTTTACGTTTGATTTCTGGGGGAATATAACAGAACACAGGAAAGTGCAAGCTTTGGCAGTCAGTAATTGCCTCTGTAAATGCTTCCTCTCAAAGCACATTGCCAGCAACCAAGAAAGAGCTGTTTTCAAAATCCAGTTAATTATTTATCCAAAAACATATTTCTTAAAGTAACCTTCAGTTCTTCATTATTGGGTAAACCTTTTAAACACGGATGCTGGCACTGGAATGCTTCTAACTCCACGTGTATGCAGCACAGCCAAGCTGTATCCTTCTCTTTCTCCAAGCAAAACCTGCAGCAAATACTTAGCAGGTGTTTGTGCAAACGCCAGTGCCACTGGATGGACCCCTGCAACTTACTCAGAAATGAGTCTGTGAGGATGCTGTGAGGTACAGCTCGGGGTCAAACCGAAATAAAGCAACCTTTAATAACTTTCCATCAGATAAAATATGTTCTTTGGCTCAAAAGTTTTTGAGAGAGAAGTGGGTATCAGTCAGTCCCAAAGAACTGAAAATCCCAATCCCCTGCAATTGTGTAATGATTAGGCACTCTTATGAAAAGCAGCTAAACTGTTAGTAGGGAAAGTCTCAGGTGAAAAAGCCCTGTTCAGCACAAAGGTAAATGAAGCTGTCACTAACACACTGCAGGAACTGAACTTTGGTAATTTCTTCTTTTGAAAAGCAATTTGAAATAAGTTTTAACTCAGTTGCTATTCTTCATTATTTCGTATCAAGCAGGCATATGATCACACCACCCAAACTGTCCAAGTCTGTTCCATAAGTCATTCTTCTCCTTTTTTTTTTAACTAAGCCACAAGCGTGGTGATGGTCTGTATTCTAGAGCTCTGGACATGTGTCTTGAGTGTTTAATTTCCACAGATCTAATGGCTTGGGATTAATGATTTATTCATGGATTTGCAGACACATTCCTTAACGCAGCGGAGGGCTGTACAGGGTCGAAGAAAACGATTTGATGTGTTGTTAGCTGAGCACAAAAGCAAAACCAGGGAAAAGGAACTTCTTCGACATTCGGATCATCATCAGCAGATGCCCCCTCTCAGGGAACCACATCCCTCACCTACTAAAACTTCCCAGGAGCTGCACCAAAATTCTCATGGAGTTACTCTTACAGAATCAAAGCCTTTATTACCTAATAAACCCAAACCTCACCCCCCCAGTCTTCCAAGGTAAGAAAAATCAGTATATTCAGTAGTATGAAATTAATACCGATTGCTTTGTCATGTGGATTTTGAAAGAGAGAGGGAGATCTTTGGGACAGGGTAGCATTTTTGCTCTAGCCCTGGTGGCGGTCTGTCTGCAGTTAACGATTGCACGCTGAGTTGTAACTCATAGCAAGAAGGGTTGGGAGTTCTACATAGTAGAAGCTGACTTGCATCAATTTAAACATTTTTCCAACAATTGCTGCTTTTGCAGGGGCACAACATCTCCTGTCCTTCCCCTAAGTAGGTATGTTATGAGACTCTGGATCATATCAAATGACTGTTAGTGTGAATTTCCTTCTGTCAGTACTAAAATGTCCATAAGTGCTTATTGCCAAGCCTTGCCTCAACCTTTGCTGCTTCCCTTGCCCAGGCCTCCAGGCTGTCCAGCCCAGCACAGTGGAAATGCCCCCAGCGATTCTCCTTCAGTCCACGAGTCCCCTCACCCTCCCTTGCCTGCAGCTGAGCCAGCATCTCGGTTATCCAGTGATGAGGGAGAATGTGATGAAAAAGAAGAGCCTGTTGAAAAACTGGATTGTCATTATTCAGGTCATCATCCTCAACCAGCCGCTGTATGTTTTAAGTCAAAGTTAACCTTGGTCTCTCACTGGCTCTGAATTTGTAAACAAGCAACTTGGGGGTTTTAAGGGTGGATTTCTATTATGTATATATTTTTTCAGGTTTTAAAGTACTTATTTTCTTACTAATTGATAGTGGAGGCTGATTTATTGTTACTGTTTTTGGCAAAATGTTGACTGCTTCACTGAAGAAGCAAGTTGAACCTTAAGGTATAACCTTAGCAGTAGATGCACCTCTCCTGATTCCTGCCTGTTAAAACCACTTAGTTTACATTAAGTCACAAACTTCATTGCCTGGCTAGGCTAAAAGCAGGTAAGCTGACAGCTACTCGGAAGAGATGGTTGCATGTACAGAATTTAAGATAGTTGTTACATTTTCATCTCTGCAGTGTAACATCTGTTCTATCCTTGCTTTAGACGTCTAGAAATGATAATAATTTTGCATGTATGTATAAACAAATGTTTTGTTACTAAAAGTAGAAAACGCCAGTAAAAAAATCTGTCTTTCCAGTTTTGCACATTTGGTAGTCGGCAGATTGGAAGAGGTTATTACGTGTTTGATAAGCGGTGGAACCATATTCGATGTGCACTTAACTTCATGGTGGAGAAGCATCTTAATTCGCAGATGTGGAAGTGAGTACAAGTGGAAGAGTTCTTATTCTTGTTGGTATTTGTAGAAATACACAAAACCTGTAACTCTAGTTAGAGAAAAATAACCCCTCCTTTAGATTAGTGAAGTCAAAGATGGATGCTTTCTGTTTTCGTAGAATCACAGAATGGCCTGGCTTGTAAAGGACCACAATGATCATCTAGTTTTACCCCCCCTGCTATGTGCAGGGTCACCAACCACCACACCAGGCTACCCAGAGCCACATCCAGCCTGGCCTTGAATGCCTCAGGGGTGGGGCATCCACAACCTCCTTGGGCAACCTGTTCCAGTATTTCACCACCCTCTGAGTGAAGAACTTCCTCCTAAATCTAACCTAAACCTCCCCTGTCTCAGTTTAAAACCATTCCCCCTTGTCCTATCCCCATCCACGCTCGTAAACAGCCGTTCCTCCTGTTTATAAGCTCCCTTCAAGTATTGGAAGGCTGCATTGAGGTCTCCCTGGAGCCTTCTCTACGCTAAACACGCCCAGTTCTCTTAACCTTTCATCATTGTTCTCTTGCAACTATTAAGCGCCAGCAAGATATTTTAGTGCTGGAGTGACTGCATCTCTTGATTGATGATACTAAATATCATCCCAAAGAGTGGGAGCTACCTGTTTCTTTCTTTTCCTGTTTACCCACAGGAAAATTCCGCCAGCATCTAGTAGCACAGCAGCAGTTCGTGCACCGCACCGGACAAATGCGATACCTGCTTCGCAGTATGGGGTCAGCACGACGGGTTTCCTCCTCCCCACCACTGTTATGTCCTCTCCAGCTCTGGTGTCTCCTTCCTGTACGTCTCTGAACAATAAATCGGTACCATCACATGGAACTACACTAAATGCAAATCCCGCTACCTTGGGTGCAGTAGATCCTGTCTGCAGTATGCAATCAAGACAAGTGTCTTCGTCTCCTTCAACACCTACAGTGCTTTCCTCTGTACCTTCACCTATGCCCAGCAAACCTCAGAAGTTGAAATCCAGCAAATCTTTTAAACCTAAGGAATCTTCTGCTGGCAGTGGCACCTGTAACAGCACCGGCAGCGTCAGCAGCGGCGGCGGCTCAGGAAAGAAGCGTAAAAACAGTTCCGCACTGCTAGCACCTTCTCATTCCACAGAGTCCTTCAGAAAAAACTGCGTGGTTAACTCTGGAAACTCTGGGACCTCCTATCACCCATCGGTGACATCTTCGTCCCACAGCGTTGGCCTCAATTGTATGACTAGCAAAGCTAACTCCGTTAGCCTCAAACATGACCAATCAGGGAGGGGTCCTCCTACTGGAAGCCCTGCAGAATCAATAAAAAGAATGAGTGTGATGATGAACAGCAGCGATTCCACTCTCTCCTTAGGGCCATTTGTTCATCAGTCCAGTGAGCTGACTGTGAACTCGCACAGCGGTTTTTCACATTCGCATCCTTCCCTAGACAAACTAATAGGGAAGAAAAGAAAGTGCCCACCTGGTTCTAGCAGCATAAACAGCAGCAGCAGCAGCAAGTCAAACAAAGTTGCCAAATTGCCATCGGTGAATAACGTTCACGCAAAACACACTGGTGCAATCCCAGGGACACAAGGACTGATGAACAATTCTCTTCTTCATCAGGTAGGAACTTTTGTCTTGAAATAAGCCAGTGCGAACGCGTCTCTCCGTGTGCTGATATTTAGATGTGCTCTCTTAATTACTGATAGCCAATTTCAGACGCTTCAAGGAAAAGACAGTTCTCTTACTTGCTCGTTCTCTTTGAGTCTTTTTTTGTAGGACATTTGTGCAGGATTTTTACGAACACTGTAGTATAAAGTGTGAGTTTGTTTGTGTATTTTTGAAGCCACCTTGAACACAACATCCCAGGCTCCCACAGATGCTCTTCCTGTCAATCGCTCTCAGATGAAATTCAATTCTTGCATTTAAAAACAAATGATAGTAATTATAAAATCTTGCAGCCAGCCGTGGGACTGAACTGAATGTCTCAGCCTAACTTCTTGTTCTCGTGTCAGTAATAAACACTCTACGAAGTGGAACATAATGGTGCTGATAACAGAACTGTGATAAAATAAGCTTATTATCCCAAGGTGTCACTGACTTCTTAGTATTAACGAGATTAAATTTTATAAACAAGATAGATAAAAACCTCTGTAGTCTATAAAACAAACATTTACTATAAAAGAAGCTGGTCTCATGGGTATGTAATCTTAAAAAAGAAAAAGTTAGTTTGGAGTTTTAGTCTTTTGAACAGGTTGCGCTGGACTAGAATTGGGAAAGAAGTTTCTTCATAAGTTAAAATGAGCTTAAACTTCTTAACGCTTCAGGTTGGCTTGAAGGATCATTTGGAGGGGTAAAATAATTTCATATGCAATTAAAAGTGTAGAGAAGATGGAATTTTAGAGGGCACATTTGGAACTAGATTTTTCCAGATGAAAACTAAAGGTTCTTTTTGTTTCCTGTGGTACTAAAAGCCTGAGATCTGAGCGTGCCAAGAGGTAGGAGGTCAGCGAGATCTTTTTCAGATCAGCTGCTGAATTTAGAGTTTGAGCTGTGAAGAAGACTTTCACCACTTGTGTTTAAGATAACAAACAATCATTTATTTGACTGAACCTTAATTTTGGGCTTAGCTAACAGTTGTTACTTCAA
This sequence comes from Centrocercus urophasianus, assembly GCF_019232065.1. Taxonomy (NCBI): domain Eukaryota; kingdom Metazoa; phylum Chordata; class Aves; order Galliformes; family Phasianidae; genus Centrocercus; species Centrocercus urophasianus. Next base: position 6,224,776 of record NW_024884778.1, on the reverse strand, counting down.
CTGCAATAAGAAATAAAGGAAAAATGCAATTTGGAGGAAGGAAGTCATGTCCAAAACCACTCTAACTTGAGAAAGCACTAGCTTGAGCATTGTGAAGTTTCAGATGAGCCAACTGCGTATGAGTGGTGTGTCAGATTATGCCTGCTGATTCTCCCCAGAATATGCTCTCAATATCCAGAAAATGTATTTTAGGAGCTCCTGCTATAACAGCCTGGCTCACTCATACTTCTCTCCCATTTATTTGCTCAAAAGCCAAAGGCACGTCCCTGATAGCTGAATATACCATGGTGAGAAAAGAACTGGACAGTTTTCACTACAAGCAAAACCTCCATCTGGAATTCTGGACTCCAAGATGCCTTGAGTTTTCCCAGCTTCCCATGGTCCTCAGGTGTGGAAATCTACTGGACTGTCATTCAAACAAGGAATTTCCCTGAAGCCATGTCTGTAGCAGTGAAAATACTAGAAATGGACACTGGATGAAGTTCAGCCACATAATTGCTCTTATCAGTGTTAACAGTGGTCTGGACTAGTTTGCTACAAATCTGTTGAGATTTACTTACAGGAGTACATCATCTTGCCACTATTTGACATAGATTGGCTGGGCAAAGGAATGTTTTCTGGGGGGGAAATAAACATTACTGTGGACTTATTTTTATACTGATGGTGTCTTTTGTAGGTGATAGCTGCCAGGTGGACACTGTCAGCAGAGGGGACCCCACAACAAGGGGCACAAATGCGTGAGGCACAATGGAAAGAAGCCCTCGAGAAGGGAATATGGCTTTAGTGTTTTTATAGCAATGTTCCTTTAATGGAATATAAAAATAGCACAATTCAAACAAGCAGTCTGCGTTTTGCCCAGCCTTTTGCAAGTGATTTGGGGTAAGAAGGTATCAGGAGTTTAAAAACAAACGTTGAAACACCAATAGGAACAGTAAACAGCAAAAACTTGTTTGAGGCCATGGCTCAGAAAGCAAGTATAAAAATGTTGTGCTTGGGTGATACAGAAATTATTTTTTATTCTTTTGGATAAGATCTGATTGCAGAAGAAGTTAATTGTTTTTTAAGCAGTCCAAAAATATGAAGCAAAGGCAAATAACCTCTAGAACTATGTGCCCAAAGAACGTATTTCTTGACCTTTACTGTATGCCATCAACCTTTGTTATTTGTAAAATAACAACCGTGTTGGTTACGTTAGGCTGGCTTGGCCTTCCAGCCTGTAAAAAAAAAAAAAAAAAATAGCCCTTTTAAAGTGAAGTATTTAAACTATTTAAATATTTTCTAAAAAATAGTAATAATAATAATAATAAAAGTCACTTATTTTATGCCTTCTTTGTAGAACTGAAGCGTTGATGCTTTCAACCACTCAGATTTTATTTTATTTCCCCAAAACTGGGGAGCGGATGACAGCTGAGTTCCACGTCAGGTGCAGCTGTGCGCATTGCAGCCGTTGTGCTCCTGCCTGGCACTGTGAGTCGGGGGCTCTGCACGGTTCTGTGCACCCTCTCAGTCTGCAGGAAACGTTTTGTGTTGCTTCAGAACACCTCAGAAGTGAATTCAAGGGCTCGTTGTATTGGGGTTCGGTTCGTCGGGGTTCTTTTGTTAAGTTTTTAGGTAAAGTCTCAAAACGGACTGAACTTTTCTGAAGGGGCAAAGCCAAGGCAAGCAAAGTATTGACCAAGAAGACATTTTTCTGCCTTAAAGGGGCACCAGCTGTCGCTGAGAACAGACAATCTGAGCCTGTCACGTTGTTCCCGTTGCCCAGCCTTCCCCATTTCGGTGGCAAGTTGTACATCAGGGAATCCAAAGCCACTACCAGTAGCAGTCGCTGAGTTGTTTACCTGACGATGCTTTCAGTTTCACCTGAACTTGCTCCAGAACCGGTGTCGTACGGCAAAGCAGGCAGCCTCTATGCAGACACTTGAGCTTCTGAATGGATACAAGAGATCACTCTTAGAAAGCGACGCGTTATGGACTCTTATTATGCAAACTTTAATTTAAAAACAAAATCCCACGCAACTTTTCAGGAACAGAAGGATTTGTGATTAATAAGGCGCCCTACTGAAAGGAGTGTTGGAACTGTGATGGGTTTAACGTGAAAGGAACCAAAGTATTACGCCACAAAGAGAAATCAAAATGCATCATTCAGTCCCGCACGCGTGGAATCAAATCCATGCTGCGAGGAAATCTCTGGGGCAGAAATGTCACTTTGGGACTGTCTCAGTCACAAGTGCGATTCGACTCTTCTAAATATAAAGGAGACAATTTGGCAAGAACGGAATCTCGTGAGTTTGCGACCAAACTCACCCTGTTCATAAGGTTCTGTTGATCCGAAAGCAAAATGCAAACTCCTGCTCCTCCAGCAGCACAGGAAGGGAGAGCAGAGCCGGGCTGGAAGCTGCTGGAAGAGCGGGCTGCAGCACTGCGGGTCTGTGTGCCCATGGGCATGGATGGAGCTGCCTCCATGTCGTGTGTGAGACGTCGGCTACAAGCAGAGCGTTGTGCCCGGAGCTTCTACTGTCCCCTGGTTCTGACTGTAAATAACAAAGGAAGCTGAAAATCAATTTTCCTAGCGAAAATGAATTTGCAGTGGCTGGGTTGTTTCTAGACAGATTTTGGTATTAATTTAAGAGATACACTTTTTATAGTCTTTCCGACTTCTCGTTGTGACTCCTGCAGTTTTCTTAACCTAAAAACATTGCTGCAATGATGAACAAAGAATTATACAAGAAAAAGAAAAACATACTTTTGTATCTTTATTTTGGAATTTCTTGTTCTATTATAAATATTGAAGTATCCCTATTTCAGAAGACGTATTTTGTTAATTGATTGTACATATTTAAATATGTATTTTTGCACAGGTCTTTTTTTCTGATATCCAGTTTTGGTACAATTGAGATCATCTAGTATTTATTTATTAATTAATTAAAAAAAAAACCACAAAAAAAAGAAAAAGCAAATACCTTTTCTGTTATATATATATATATGTGTGTGTATATATATATATATAATTTGAAGTGGTTCACTGCCAAGCCAATAGCAACATGCCTACTTTGCAACTCAAGGGGTGCCTCCACGTGCCTGGAGCCACATCCCTACCACATCCCTCGCTCCGGCGTTGCTTCTCGGTTGCCTGACTCCAGAGGACTCCGTTTAGTGACACACTGCTTTCCTTGCTTCGCGTTGGTGTGTGCGTCCGTGTGGGTCTCACGTGGTTTCAAACTAAAGGAAAAACTGAAAGTGCCTGATAGAACTCGATCTGAGCTCGGACTGCTGAGACAGCTTCTCCTTAAATGACTTGAATGTTCAGTTGAAATCTCGGAGCTTGCTTTTTCCACCTATATATAATAGATGTGTGTGTATATGTGTGTGTACATATATATACATACACGTTTATATATATATTTTCTGAAGTTGTTGAGATGGATTGATGGCAGAAAAGCAAACAGTGCTGGTGACTTTTGTGCTTTGTTTCCATTGGAGTACCTTGTGCTGGAACAATCCCATTAGTAGTGCAGAGCGGGAGTAGCGCCAAGAGTTCGGAGCGTGGGCTTCCTTTAACCAGCAGTGGATTGAACTGTGTCATTTGGGGCAGGAAGGGGATGGGGGATTATTCATCCATAAGTGAAACAACTTAGGAAATGTTCCCAAAAGTCCATATTCCGGGAAAGGAAAACAAAAACCCAGTAAGTACCTCTCGACACCACTCAGAAATAAAGATGTGATTTCCAAATGACATTTCTAAGGCAGTTTGTCTTCCTGTAAGAGTTCTCTTGCCAAGGAATCTCTCTTATCTCTCACTCATTCTGTCCCGGAGGAGGGAATTGGGCTTGGAAAGATTCTTCACGTTTCGCTGTTGAGCAGAAAATAATCATTTTTACATTTTGTGCGAGATATTTTACGTTTTAAAGAGGATAATTTGAAAAATGAGCACTACGTAATGTCAATGTGAATGTAGGCCTTGAAAGCGTCTTGCTCGGTGTTGAGCCTGGTTCTAAAAGCAATCTCCTGTGTACAATGTGTGAATAGTTTGATAATTTGTATACATAATCAAGAGCATCTGATCAGCTGAACTCCGTGTTGGCTGCTGTATAGTACATGAACAAATGTCATGGGATAGAAAAATTACTTTGGATATTTAAAAGAAAAATAAATATATAGTCTATTTGTTTTGTAACAAGTTTCTGTAAATAAAATAATTTATACTATTTATAAGAAAAAGTTGTGCTTTGCTTCATGACAAAGATTAGTTTGTTGAACAAACATGTTACTAAACAAGGCAATAAAATTAGGACTTTTCAATAAATGAGGTTGGTTGCATGGAACGCATCCGATGTTTCTGCTTCATTTTACCATCCCTCACCGTTCAGAGGAACCGAAGAGCTGCGACTCAGCTCTGGATGGGCTGGGCAGGCTGTGTGCAGTTCTGCACAGCCCGTCTGACTCCTGCACTGGGCCGGACTCCACAGCCACAGCAGTGCTCTTCTTTTTGTTTTCTTTTTTTTTTTTCTTATTTTAGCTCTAAGCACAAAGTATTTTTCAGTATTTGGAATGAATGCTGGAAGAAATGGGGCAGGCAGTAAGCAGGTTCTTTGCTTCCAGTACCAGTGTTTCAATAGCAGTGTTACTGTGGTGTTGGCTGATTGTTCTTCATCTTGCCTCCCTGCAAATATCTTCTGGTTTCTTCCCCTTTCTTTCCTAACTCCTGCTCCCTGCTATCAGCTGCTGGCACTGGGGTTGTGCTGAGCTGTGCCAGAGACGTGCAGTTGTGCAGCAGAGCTCTGCTTGCCATCAGAGCCATCTGCACCCGATGCAGAATTGCTTTCAGCTGCGTTTAAAATAGGATGCTGGATCCCCTAAGACCGACAAGGTAGAGAAAACCAGCTGAGTCTATCCCTATAACTGACTCTGTGGGTTGTCCTGGAGCTCTGCATGTGCTGTCTCTCCCTTTGCTGCACTGGGCACACTGCACTGCAACTCCACATGGGAGTGAGCAGAGCCTGTGCCCTCTGCTGCTGCTTCTCCCACCAAAGCAAGTCCATTGGCTCAGTAGCAGTGGTTTGCCATGGAAAACGCCTCTTGATCGCAGCTGGAGCGCAGCCCAGCCATTACTTCAGTCCTGGAGTTTGTGGACAGAAAGTAGGGCCTCTGCTGCCACTCTCACAGGAAGATGCCTGTAGCCAGGACGAGGCGTTGGCTCCGTGCCTTTGCCACACGTGCAGCGAGCTCAGCAGAGCCCTGTGAGCCACGGCACACCGCAGCCTGCCCTCACTTACCCAGCTACTGCAGCAGCTGATAGAAGAGCTTGCCATTGGATTTATTTAAATGCAAATTTGGTTGCCTTTATTATCATCACGTTCTGCTGCAACAAATAATCAAACACACGTGGGCTTGTATGATCTGCTGTGAGGCTCTTAATTTGTCTGAATGCTTTTCTCAGTGCTTTGGCTCAATACTGCATTAGCTATTGGATTGGTTCCTAACAAGCAGCATGGGACCTTTGTTGCAGAAAAGCAGCATGTGCTTGATTTGCTTTTGTTCTTCTGGCGCACCAAACTTCTGAAGACTCATAAACCTTCTCTGAAGTTGTTCAAATTAACCCGGATTTAAACTTCATTGCAAGGAAGGAAAACCAGCCTGAGACATGCGGGCAGCAGGCTGCGTCCAAGCCCACGAGATACGGTTGTCACTGACAGCTGCCACCCAATCCATACAAATCAGCAAGGACAGAGCACTGCTGCTTGGTTTTGTTGCTCTCTAGCAGTGCTGGAAGTTTCCTCCATCCTCTGCTTTACAGCTGAGCTCCATTCACTTACCTGCAGCCGTTCCTGTCCCCAACAGGTCTTTTTTTTTTTTTTAAAAGCAGATGAGATTGTTGTCTGCAAGGCTAGAGCTGGAGCTCTAGAGCCCAATCTTCAGTGAGAGATTAAATGGAGCCTTTGCAGGCCAGCAGACACAGCTGAACCAAAGGACAGTCACACACAAACTAGATTTCAACTGCTTTGTAGAAAAGCTTTACCCACAGACGAGTGTTCTCACAGCTTAATGATGGCTAATATAGTGCAGAGCAAGGGGGGAAGTGTCATGGTCGTAAGGCTGCAGCTTGGAAGCAGCATCTGAGTCTGACTACCTCAGTGCCAGAGCTAAGTTGGCCTCCCAGGGGGAAATTGGAGAATGGCAGTAGTTCAAGGAACTGCACAGGATTAAATTACGAGAGAGAATGTACAACTTTGGCATGCAGGCTATAAATCTATGGATAGGTGTCAGGACCAACCCACAAATTGGGTCAGACTGACACAATCAGAATTAAATTGAAATCGTGAGCTAAAACAAGCCAAAGGAAAACGTACTGTTATCATCAGAAACTGAAAGATAAATGAAAGTTACCTTGTGTTTAAAGGAAGCAGAAATCCTATCACTTCTGCTTGAAATTGAATGGAAATTGAAGCGCTACACTCAGATCAGAAATCACACTGAGGCAAGTCAGAGGGTCTTTAAGAATCATCCAGGGCAACTCCTGTTGTTCTACACACTGCTGTCATCTCGAGAATACAAATATCCTGAAAGGAAAATTCACCTCTGCACCACAAAGGAAATCCCTCAGTTCAGTGGGCCCTATGGCTCATACTGTTTTGTAGTACTGCCATCTAACATCCTTAGCATTTGTATCTATGGACAGTGGAAAAGATGTTACCAAAAAGCAGCCAGAGCTGCAGTCTTCACGCCCTGCTCTGCATCAGTTCTAGAAAAAGAAAATGCCTCTTCTTTCTGCCTTACACTGCAATTCTCTCATGTCAGAATTGATCCTGCCTTGACCGTGCTCAAAAAATGACAAATTTTTGGCTATTATTATTTCTTGGCAATTATTTCACCTTTGATTCAAATGTAAAGGTCTTAGAAAAAGGATCACTGTGTTCTTTCTGTACAGATTTCCACTCGCTTTGTTACAAAGCACTGAGCATCACACACATTCAAGTGAAGGAATAAAATATATTACAAGAGATCAATTTTACCAGACATTTAATAAATGAACTGGGATCCATCCCCCAGCGTACATAAACATTGTGTACATCATGAAGTGGAAAGTAAAAACATGAGCTCTCTCGCTACTATTTTTTACCTACAGTATACCAAGTTATACAATATATTTATAGGTTACTTCCAAAATGGTTTAAACATCTACATTTTGCATTCCCTTGCATTAGAAAAATTACATATTAATTACTCTGGAAAGTTTCTGAACTCTGTTTAGCAGCAAATCTCCTTTCTTGATGGTTTCTTGGTACTGCCAATTCTTGCTATCCGGCCTAGAAATTGTGAAGGGGAAACAAAAAAAACATTTAGAATTGAGATCTTTTACCTCATGAAACTTACTGCATAAACATAAATGTGATCAAAATTCAGAACTCAGCTGGGCTGTAAAAATGTAACCTCTAGCAATTGACGTCCTCCTACCTGTTAGTTTCTACAATCTCATTTACTTTGTCTATTTTGCAGTGCAATCGCCCAGCTGCAATGAATCTCGAAAGCTCCCTAAGAGAGAGAAAAAAAAGGCTGTTAAACAACACTTCTCCAAGGAAGTACAGGCCTACAAGCATAGGATGTGCTGTTACAAAACATCATGGGCATCTATTGCTGAAGTACATGCAATATGTTTTCAGAAGATGTCTTATACATTCTCATCTTGTTAAAGCTTGGACACAAAACAAGCACCATCATTCCAACAACCCCAATACAACCTGTCTCAGTATTTTCTTCTCAAGCCAAAATCTCACTCTCCAGTTAAGTGAGTCTCATCATTTAGCTCAGCTGTTCAAATCCAGAGGTGGCACTCGGGTATCAAACCCATCCAGAATTCATCCTGATGTAAATACTGCCAATTCACTTAAAGAGTCTCCTAGCAGTCCTAAACGTCTCGTTTGCTTTGCTTTATCAGCCAGTGTTCCACGTGACACTGCTGATATTATAATAAATAAATAGTAATAATAAATCCTGGGATATGTGGTAAGACAAAGCCACATTGCTAATAAATTACCGAGAAGCACAAAAGCTAGTATGACTTAGCAACATTTACCTCTGAATTGAATGCTATTTGGTGCCTCCTGAAACACCTATTGATTCATTTCTGAACATTTCAAGCAGTATTCATATTCCTCTAACACTGTCCTATGTTAGAAAATCTGAAATTTCTTTATGAGAGAAGAATGGCTCCTGTGAAAGCATTTGAAACAAAGTGTTTCACACACACGGCCGAGGTAAAAGGCACTTCCTCACCTCCTGTCAGTTATCATCATGATCTAAATCTGATTTTGTTTCTTACACCAGAAAACAAATTGTGAATTGAGACTGCAGTGTATGTCTGATTTAAGTTAAAAACAGCTGATTCTATTTACTTAGCAGAAAGCAAGCAAAGCTACACGATGAGACGTGCAGGGCAGATAATGTGTGGGAATGTGAGTATTTACCTTGGTGTATTTGTGGACCATGCTGTCCTCTAAAATGTTAAAGGTTACTGCTTATTAAGGTCCATAAGAATAGCAGGATAAAGAACAGAATTATTCACTAAAGAATAGTTTTTCATGCGACCCTCAGAGTGAAAGGAGAACTGGGATAGTTTTCACGAGAAACTGTACCAAATTACTGTCTTTACTCAAACATTACGTTCAAATGCAGCCAATCTCTTCCACAAAAGCATAACCTTGGTAGGTTTAAAACACACATTCTACTCAAAAAGCTTAACAACTTACTGATCTATGAATTCTACACTGACTCCAAACGCTTCTGCCATGTACCCCAGCGTCAGAGAGCGGTAAGATTCCAGCAGCTGGCTGTAGGCATGGATCCTCATTTCCCGCACGTAATATCGATAATGAGGTGCAAACAACCAATCCTTCTTCATCTCCTGCTCTACAATTGCTGAAACAAGAAACAGAAATCTAATCAGTAAGAAACGTGCAGTTATCATCCAGGTAAATCAAACAGTTCATACGCAATCAGTGTGAACAAAACTACATTGCTCTCCTGCACAGCTCAGGATGTGAAAGGCATTCTGTGCCAGACAAAAATAAGTCTGTAAAAGCTATAGTAGTTCTAGAATCAGAAGTAGTGATTAAATGCAAGCAATACTATGGCAAAGCTAGTGATCCTACTTGTCATCATGGAATACTTTTAGGATGTGAATCACTCTTCCCTATGTGCTGCAGGGAAACATTTGCACTACAAATGAAGTCCAGAATGAAATGCTCTTTTTGCTTATTCTAAATATCTAATTTTCTGCTTTCCTAAAAAGAACTGCCAAGGATGACAAAAGTTTGAAGAAAAGCTTTTCTTTGGTCAGCTTTCAATAAAGAAACCAAACTGGAAATGATAACAATGATGAAAGCTTCAATTACAAGCTGGGATCTCAGTGTCCCTAGGCACAAGGCCTTTAGTTTATTTCAAAGATCAGATTTCCAAAGCTTACCCATTTGGCCTGGTTATTCAGGTAAAATCCTGCTCCATAGCTATTTTCCAAGTCTCTTCCAGCTAATTAGATGTAATGTTTCATTAGGCTCACTGCATGTTTGGTTTTAATCATACAGCATCAAACTGAAAAAAGACATCGCTGTCTAAATTGTGGGCATTTTCTGCTCTGGTTGTAGACTGCAGCTATAGCACAGAAACTGTGAATGATGTGAAACAAACCACTACAGCACCTGGAATGCTCTTACAAGACAACTTTACCTAAAGACTGGAAAAAGGCTGCGTATCGGCATTCGTAAAGAGAAAAGAGGTACTGCCGGACGGCTGGCAAGCTGTGCAACACCTCCAGGATCTCTGCTCCTTTAATTACCTGGAAACAAAGGAAAAGCATGCTTAAATATGATTCCTTTTAGCCCGGAGATAAGCAGGTTAAAGCGAGGCTGGGTCTGTTGGAAGCAGGTATCACTTGCTTTCCTTACCTTTTCCCTAAGGTCAGGTCTGTCTAATGCAATCATGCTGACATAGACAGTGTAGGTTACAAATGTTTTGTAGTCCATAAGTTCATAGGATGTAAACGTTGAAACTGTATCAAGGAAGAGCTCTGCTGCCTGTTTGAAATCTCGAATAGCTACACAGTACAGACCCTGGTACACTTTTAGACGATTTCTCCTATCCCAGTCTCCTCCTTCTTCTATTAGACTTAAAATAGAACAAAAAAGAAAATTACTCATGTAAAATTATTATGGGATAAGTCACACCAAACAAGTACAGTAAATCAAGTGATAACGTGCAATCAGAGAAAGCAAAATCTCTTATATGCTACAACTTGCAGAAACAATCTAGGTTTCATGTACCTCCCAGGGGTAGCAATGACACTTCCTTGAGACGTGCACATAAATATTACCATCAGCTTCAGCTGCAACAACAGACCTCCACCTCTTTTGCTGCTAAAATCAAAGCTGTCCAACTAGCAGCACAGAAAGAAGTTACCAGTGGAACAGCCAAACTTTCAATAATCACATTAGTCACACCAACTTTATGTCATACGAAAAGTTTATAACAGTGAAGTATTAAATGCTGGCATCCCAGAGATAAGCTAGCTGTGGAAATGAGGGCATAACATGCTGGCACTGGGCTCCTGCTTCTGGAGGAGAAACCGGCACTTTATCAAGCCAGCTGGATGTGCTGGGTTCAGGTGGCACCCCTGCACTGCACTTCATTGTACTGTATTGTATCCAAACTTGTCTTCCAACAGCTACAGAAGAGAGAAAGGGGGGTGGGCTACAAAGTCCAATCAAGTTGCTTGAAAAATAGCTGAAACAACACGTTAGCTTTGCTATTGTTTCTGCCTTCATAAAAGACTAAGAAATAGGAAACTCTCTAGTCCAAGTTAACACCTGCCCATCATTCTGCGATTCTGTCTCACAGGCTGTCACTGTCATTTCTTGATGGCAAGGTGGGGTTTTTCCCATTTATTTTGCTACAGTTTGTCTGAAAAGTGCTTTACTGCACTCAGCCAACCCAAACAGCACCTTTTTGCCTTTTCAATGTTCCGTGTGATGAGGTCGTTGTCCATGTAAAACAAGCCGATCCGTAGGAGATAGAACACAATATCCAGACGGTGTCCCAGGGCCACAGTTTTGTCATAAGTCTTGCGAAACGCAGTCAGAGCTCCCTCCTAACAAAATCACCATTTGCATTATAAGAACGTTCAGAGCAATCAGAATATCTGCAAAGCATCTGCCGTCAGCGCGCCAATTGCACTGCATTGACTAAAGACACAGGGTAAGAGAAAAACAACATCTACAAATGGAAAACAGCTTTTTCCCTTTTCAGGGCAAGTGTTTTCTTTTTACAGCCTACTTCTTTTTCACTGCTTAATTTTAATTCCAGCAACACCCTCCCCCTATCTCCCACCCATGTATGTGCTGTGCCATAGAAAAAGCCCACTGCAAGGCAGCCAGTTTCCACCCAGCACTCCCAGAAATCTATCCAGTTACAGAGGTTACAACACTGTGTTTCTTTCATGAAAAAACTGTGCTATTGCCTTAGTTTCAGCTGGGACAGAACTGTTTTTCTTCAGGTTCATGCTCTGGTTTTAGGAGGAAAACAATGTTGATACACAAGGATGTTTCTAGTTGCTGCTAAGCAGTGTTGTACAGAGCCAAAGCCATTTCAGTTTTTCAGCTCCTATTAGGGAAGGGCTGGGGAAAAGGGGTTCCAAAGAGCTGGGAGGGGACAGAATTGGGAAAGAGGCCAAGGGGCAACCCCATAACATACAACATCATGCAGAAGGAGAGTTTTGAAGGGGGTGGGAGTTCATCTCACCCTCTTCTGCTGTTTGGGGGGCAACAGGCAACTGCTTGTGCATCACGTTATATAAATTGATATGTACATTATATATCCATACGTATGCACATATCCATATACGTTCATGCACAAATACATCCACATATATTTATAACCGTAACAATCATTCTTTTCTCTTCTCTATCTTAGTAAATAGTTTTAACTCAACCCACCAGTTCTGCTCCCCCCTGTTTTCCCCTCCAGTTCTCATTCCCACTGGGAAGAAGAGGGACCGAGTGAATGACTGTGTGGTGCTCAGCCACTTGCCAGGTTAAGCACAACAGCAATGAGCCCACCTTGTCCCCAATCCTACACAGGTACTCAGCTTTGGCCATCATCGCATCTCGGATTTCACTCTCCCCCAAGATCTTTTCAGCATCTTCCAGTTCATTGTCAAGCCGTTTCAATTCCTCCTCATTAGCTTTCTTCATTTTGTTCAACAGCTCCGTGTCTATCTGCCACTCCAGAGACTTGCACAGTGCTTCATAATATGGAGCCATGTCTGAAAGAAAAGCCAGAATGCTTTGGTTATAGAAAGACAACACAACTGACCATCAGGTCCTTCTGAAGCCAGGTACCTGTGACATCCATGCAGTCAGCAGCACTTTACCAGGGCACTGCTTCAGTGGGCCCTACCTGGCACATTTCCCTGCTAATTTTCTGACTCTGCTCTAAATCAGCACTTTCCTTACTATTTATTTATCCAGCCTTTCGCACAGTGAACCCAGCCACAGCTCGCACCTTTTAAAACCTCCAAAAGCCAGGCTAAGCGTGCAGGGAGCCAGGAACGGGGCAGCACTGCACTGTGCCCGAAGCCCTCCCTGTTCCACCGCCCAGCCCTCGCGGGCTGGCGGCCCGCACCTACAGCCAGGCACAGAAACGTGCACACGGACACTGGTATGCACACACCGACACGCGACCGCCCGACCGCCTCAGGACTAACCTGAGGCAGCCAGAGTCGGCTGCCCCCAAACGGACCCGGCCTGCTGACAGACCGACACCCGGACAGACAGACCCCCGCTCCGCCCGCACTCACTGTGAAGCCTCACGGCCGCCATCAACTCATCCCGAGCGGCGGGGTCGGGCGCGCGGGGCCGGAGGCTGAGAAGGAAACGGAGCTGGGCGATACGGAGGTCGGGGTTCTTGGGCAGCCCCTCTTCCTCCAGGTTCTCCAGCGGCATGGCGGCGGGGCTCGGGGCGGCTCGGGACGGCGGCGGGCACCGGGGCGGCGGCGCGGCCCAGTGACTCAGCCGCGACGGGCGGAAACGGCGGCCTCACTTCCGGCGCTGCCGCCGGCTCTGCAGCGCCCCCTTTCGGGCCGGAGGTGTGCGAGAGCTCAAAGAGTAGGGAGTGCGCATGCGTAGAGTGGAAGTAGTGCGTGGTGGGGGGGTTGTGGCAGTGCGCATGCGCAGAACGGGGCAGAGTGGGCGTGCGTGGTCTATAGGGGGTGCGCGTGCAGCAGTGCTGTGCTCGTCCTATGGCGCTCAGCGCCTGCGGCGGGATGAGCTGCGGTTCTGTTGCGGGCTGTGAGGAAAAGCTTCTCCTTCTCCCATTTCTGGGTTTGACACCTTTCAGTTCGCCATGAAGTCAATCCTTGGGAATGAGAGGAGAGTAAGAGAGTCGATTTTCCCGAGTGCAGGTATTGCCAATACTCCGTGTTGTGCTTGGTAACAAAGTGAAACACTGGTTAATTAAACAAAACGGCACTTCTTGTCTGTAAATATTTGCCCACACTTTGCATACTTATGTACGCTTAAGGGATAACCAGCAGTGCAGGAGCTGCCTGCGTGCATGTGATGGTCCCTCAAATACGTATAGCAAGCAGCAAGGCCTGTGGTGACTGTAATTCATCTTACAAGGCTCTGTGTCATAGAGAATCTATACTGTATGGATCGGTGGAGGAGGTTTTTCTCCACCGTGGGCTGCAGCTGACTGCTGCCCAGCTCGGTGGAATCACAGAATCACAGGATGGCCAGGGTTGGAAGGGACCTAAAGCATCATGAATCTCCTACCCCCTGCCACATGCAGGGCCACCAACCTCCACATTCGATACCAGACCAGGCTGCCCAGGGCCCTATCCAGCTGGCCTTGAACACCTCCAGGGACGGGGCATCCACAGCCTCTGGGCACCTTGTTCCAGCACCTCACCACTCACAAAGTAAAGAACTTCCCCCTGACATAATGATTGTGAAGATCTCCAAAAGGGAGATGCACCAAGGCCTGGCGCTGTGCTGCCATGAGAAGCTCTTTGCACAGAACCCACACCACGAGCTGCAGGCTGACCCCAGGAATACCGATTAACTTTGCTTGGAGCCATGCTGTGAGCCTCAGACTTTTTCATCTGATAGGACGGGTGTCTGTTTCACTTTAATTGGTGCCCTTTATTTATTTATCTGGATACTTTCAAATCACTAAGTCCTTCCCTGTTAGCACATCGGGGATGCTGTGAAGAGCAACATTTCATTTAAGTCTTTTGCAGCATTAAGGTATATTAGTTGGGGTATTCCAAAAATCAAGCCAGGTTAGGGGGAGTTAGTAGGAGTTAGCATCCGAGGGGGACAAAACTAAACTTTATCATTAGTTAGAGGACTGGGAAGCTGTTAGTATCTAATAGCAGTAAGACACCAAGGGGCAGGCAGGGTGGCTGTGGGGGTCTTCTGCTCCATCACCTGCCACAGCCCTGGGTGCAGTGTCTTTGGGCTGCTCCCACGCTGCTCCCATGTTTATCCTGTTACATCACCAAGGTGATGGTCCTACAGGCACGTACTACACACACATGCATATGATCTATGCTTGAACCTTAAAGGCTGCCTTTTTTTTTTTGGGTAATATGTTCCATTCCCCTCATGTCAGAATGCAGAGACCAATACCTCCTGCAGATGGGTTCGGTGGGATACAGCACACGGGACAGGATTTGCTGCTTTTTAAGATGTTCTATTGGCTGTCGAACCCCACAAGTCTTCATTAAGGTTTGTCATCTCCAGCTGTGTGTCTGTATCTGCCTCTGCCTTTTTAGGTAATTTGTGCTGTACACTTATACTAAATGATTGCTTTTATTATATGTGATTCCTTCCAATGGGCACTTCTCTGTTGACTATGATTACTGCCACGCCAACTGGAAATGCTCCTTTACTGTATAATTAACTTTATCTGCTTAGCTACAATGCCTCTCACTGGTAATTACATGCACTTCAACTCTTTCTTTGCATTTCTAAGACTTTAAGAAGTGCTGATTCCTCTTGCCCCAGTCTTTGTCCAGACTGGATGGTTTTCACATGTCTACAATTATATCTATTTCCCTGAAACAGCTCCACTGTAATCTGGATATTGATTTCAGTACATATCATGTGATCTTTAAATAAGCCATCTGCTTGGAGTTCACTGTGCTTTACACGTGCCGGTAGCAAAAAGCTCACTCAAATCCTCAGGTTGGTGTTGTATAAGCCCTCCTGGGTGCCCCATCACTGCAGACTTCTAAGGTGAGGCTGGATGAGGCCCTGGGCAATGTGATCCAGCTGTGGATGTCCCTGTTCATTGCACAGGAGTTGGACGAGATGACCTTTAAAGGTCCTTTCCAACTCTATGTGATTCAATGATCCTATGGTTGGGCCATTTTTACTGAGATAATTTGAAATGGAGAGCGAGAATTCTAAGATTTTTCCATGCTTCTGCTGCCTTGGGAGCTACTCCATTTCCCCCTCTTAGCTCCTGTCAGCCTTTTTTTGAGGTGCATTAGCGACTTTTGTCCTTTGTGGGTTTTTAAAGCTTCTTTTTCAAAGGAAATAGTCTCACACAATTACACCGCCTGCCTGTCAGTCTGTGTGTCTGTTCTGAAATGCATTTTAAACCCCTGGGTCAACCCGAACCAAATTTGTCAGCTGTCACGAGTCCCCAATGACGGCCAATTGCTTGAACTTAGGTCCAAGCCACGTAGGGCTGAGCCGAGCTGGGAAGGAGCAGCGGTCGTGGTTAACCCATGCCTGCATCTCAGCACCAGTGCCAATGCCTCTGGCACAGACATCTCTTAGGGAAGGAGATCAGCAGTGGGGATGGCTGTGTGGCCATGCCAGGATGAAGGCAGGGAAGGGAAACGCGTTGGGTATTGATGAGGCACATTGTAAGAGATGGGAGCGCTGCGCTGGTGGCGATGGGGGCAAAATGGGAGAAAGAATAGCTGATCTGTGGGAAAGCAGCCCTCACTGGTGCGTGCACACAGAGCAGCACCTGCCACTGTAATTACAAATATTGATGTGCTTTGGCAGGTCTTTTGCACAGCTTCTTTTCAAACACACAGCCTCATTTTATTTTTCACTCTTTGTAATGACAGGTCATTTTCACATCACGCAAAGAAAAGAGCCGGGCTAAGAAGCATCGAGTAACTTCTATTTAGATCTCATAGCAAATCAGGCAAACATGTATTAATCAAGGCAAGCAGTGTTTGATGCAAACAAGAGTGCAGTATAACATTATGCTGTCTTTTAAAATAAATGCCACGTTGGAGTGGATGCAGTCTAAGCACACTGCTGGATTCACAGGGTAAGACACTGCTCAAAAACTGATGGGAGTTTGGCTCTGAGCATTGCTTATGTGCCTGGAGAGCACCTACCTAAAGCCCATTCATTTGGGCACCAAATTAGCTGGAGAAGCTGCTGATGCTCCTTGTCCTGAGTGCACTAAGTCCCAAGGTGGGGATGTGAGGGCCACTCATGTGAGCTGCACCAGCATGGCACTGCTGTGATATTTTCCTTTCCATTTCCTTTCAGCACTGGCTTTCCATTCCTCATCTCCTCTGCTCCAGACTTTTCCTTTTCCCGTGTGCTTTTTGCATTTGGGGGATGGCAATTCACCTTGCCTGGTAAATGAGACAGTTCTCCTGCTGTCACCTCCTTTCAGTTTGAGTTTATACTGCAGTATATCAGATGCTGTGTTTTACGTGGTGTGATTTACAACTCCCTGTAACTCATGTGAGCAGGGTGCAACGCCCGTGCACTTTGCAGATATTCACCCTCTGAATCAACCTCTGCTTTGCCCTGACACACACACCATGACACCTACATATATATCTAATACTGCTCTATATGTACTGTATAAGCTGTACAGACTATACGTACTATATACATGTACATGCTACTTTATGTATTTATATACACACACTTCTTACAGTTATACAAGTAACCATACAAATACTATATAGATAGCATATATATATGGTATGCTGTGTATAAGCAAACACACACAAGTGTGACTGTATCAATCTATGTGTATCTGCCTATGTAACAGACGTTGCAGGATGCTTGTTTGCATTTGTTCTTTTTCCTTTCAGAGCATTTTCCTCCTGGACATTTTGCTGAGCCATACATGGTTTTTTTCTTTTACTCTTTTGTTTTTTCCCTTTAAAAACTGTTTTTTCAAAGGACGTCTAAAATTACTGAACAATTGATTCCATTGACTTTTAATGTCTAGAAGCTCTGCAAGGAGGCTTTCCTGCAGCAGCTATTTCCAGTGCCTTTTTCCTGCCTACCTTCCCTGGCACTGTGTGCCACTTTCCTTGTAGTTTCCATGACAATTCTCAGAGTTGCAGGCAGCCTCATCCTTGCTTGCTGTTTTGCAAAGCTGTCCTTGCTCTTGCCCGTCTGAAGAGCTGGCTGCAGCCATGCATGCATAATTAAACCCCTTGTTTTCCTATTTCAGGTGTAGCGTGTTTCGTACCCATCATTATAACAGTGGTGAGAGCAGGGGATGGAGAGGGCAGGTTGTGTGCTCTGTTAACCTTCTTAGAATGATACAAATAACTTTAACTTTCTCTCTCAGCTGCTCTCAGCCTGAAGCCCTTTGCTGTTTCTCTGCCTGCCTTTGCTTTGTCTTCATTTGACCATTTCCTTCCGTTATCCCCTGTGCTGCCTCCATCCACGCTCACCTCCCTGCCATCCCCCGGCTTCCTCTTGTGAATCCACTTCAGTGTAATCCAAAACGCACTGCATGGATGTAGGAGCCCAGAGAAATATTTGCTCTGGCTCTGGCTCTCACCTAGCGATGCCAACGAGCTCGGAGACGGCAGACTCTGAGCCCGGCAGTAAAATGAGCCTTTCCCGTAAGTTTAGAATTGGAGTCTTTCTCACACACTGCAGTCAAAATGATTGTCAGCTCAAATAGCTCCTTTTAACTCAATTCAAAGGAAAGCATTCAGAGTGGATTCTGAATTTGCACCGTGATAAAACTAATTACAATTACCTGCCCGTCACTGAAACAGAGATCGTGCCGAGTGCCACAATATTTGAAACACTGTTCTAAGGCACAAACACACTGAATCAGAAAGAAAAGCTTCAAAGGCCAAAGCGGTCATCTTTTAAGCATTCTTAATTTCCCTTGAGGTAAAGGGAAATGGCGTTCTGGGGGACAGGGAGAGCAGCACATGGCCCACTGCAATCGTGCTGCATGACTCATAGAGCATCCTTAGACCTCCCAGCCTGCACAGTGGAGTGAGCAGCCCAAGGGGTGGCAGGAGAAATGGAGAAATGAGAAGGAAGGGGAGGAATGAAAAGGAAAGGAGAGAATGAGAAGGAAAGGGAGAAATGAGGAGGAAAGGAAGAAAGGAGAAGGAGAGGGGACTGTGGACAACCAGCCCCACAGTTGGCACCCCAGGCCAAGGGCTGGAGCTGGGACCTCAAAACCAGGGTTGGGGTAGCAGCAGGCAAGAAGTGGGATGAGCCAGAGAACCACAGCTGGGGTTCTCAGATAGCATCGTTCTGCCTGGGGTTGGACTCGGTGACCCGGAGATGTGAGCAGTTGGATGGTCACAGCTTGTTTCCCCACCGAGCACAGGGGTTTATGGCTGGCTGTGGTTTGGCACTTGCTTCTTGTTTTGGCTTCACCCCAGCTGTGCCGTCTGGGCATGACAATCCCCTGCAGCACATGGGTTTGCCCTGGGGTCCAGGAGCTCAGAGCACTTATCATCGGTGAGTTCAGCCTTCTGGGGATGATGGAGTCGAGGTGTGGCTGCTCTGCAGTCCCCCACCATCAATACAGGGCAGCTGGCATCTACCTCCAAGTTGGATGAACCATGAGAACGCACTGGGCGCTGGGTACACAAAGGCACTGGCAATCCTGAGAAGAGAAGAGGGAATTTTTCCTTTGGCTCAAAGATCCGCATGGTGAGCGCTGTTGTTTTTAATAAGCTCACAAAGCTTTCTTCTTTTTTCCGTCCTGAACACATGAGGTATTTTCATTTCCTAATGACTGTGTGTTATGTCCAACTTCCAGAAAGCCTTTCGCCTGAAAAAAATAGCAAAGGCTTTTTCAGCTGCTGGAGTGAACAGGGTGGAAGTAATCATGGAACAAAATGCTGGGATATTTGCTCTGTGCTCAGAGGTTGTGTGGCATCTTGTATTGTCTGAAACAGAGCACCAGATAGTAATTACATCTGCAAATCTCTCAGACTGGGGCAGCGGGGAGAGGAGCCAATCTCTGTGACTCTGCAGAGCTGGAAGAAATCTCAGATATTTCTGTTTGTCTGCAGAACAGCTGGGGACTTCTCAGGCATGAATCTAATTAAGCGTATTCCTTGCCACAAACACTTCAAGCCCCATTTCTGAGATCCGGATGTCTGACCAAAATGAATCTTTAGGAATATTGCTTTCATGCAGCATGCTTTTTCTTTTCTTTTTTTTTTTCTTTTTTTTTTTCCTTTCCTTCTATCTGGGCAAAATTAAATTACATTTATAAGCTCAGCTCAAAATTCACTGAAGTCGATACTATTGATTGATATCTGGCTATCAGCAGAATGCCATGCATTAATTATAGCTGTGTGTAATGCACGAGCCCAGAGAGGCTCCTCTGTGAGTGATAGCAGCAAGGAGCATCCTCCCTGCCATGGCACCAGAGCCTTTGTGCCCTGGGCTTACAGGAGAGCACCGAGGCACCAGGTCCCGCTCTGTGATGCACAGTACAGCTGTGGCAAAGTGCACTGGCAGAGCTATGAACCCTAGAACCATGAACTGCAAAGAACTTCCTGGAGTCTCTTATACTCAAAGTTGTTTGTCTGTGCTCCTCAGTTTGATTTATGTTCATTTGCATATACAATGCATGGGCTTAAGACAGAGAATTCTCCTGATGTTTTTTCGCCTCTGTAAGAAATACGGCGGGATGTGGAAGATATGATCATCTCCCTCCCTGGTGGCATCAGTAAATATCACACATATCAGATTAAACCCTTGACATTTTTCCAACAGTGTGAAATTTGCTTGAAGATGTTGGAAAATGAGTTATAGATGTGAAAGCAAGGCTTGGAATATGAATGCAAACACGTTAACCCTAAAACCGATGTAATTGGCTCTTCCCTGTATCCTGGAGCACAGCACTGGGTGGGGAGAGAGGGAGAAGCTGGGGATGCATGGGGTGAGCTGTGAGACAGACAGGCAACCTGAGCAGCAGCAAAAGACTGAACTTTATGGATGGGATGGGAATGCCAGCAGTGACATGGACATCACCTGCTGCAGCAACATATGCAGGACTGCAGTGAGCGGCATCAGCAGAGCAATCCCTGAGGGATGGGAGAGATTTTGTGCATCTTAAGGAAGAGGCTGATTTTAATCCAGCAGAATCGTGGCAGTAATTACAGTATTTAAAGCAGTTTGCTGCCTCTCATTAATTCCCTGAGCATTACCCCACTGCCCCTTTAGAGATGACCAAGACAGAACATGATGACATCTGCTAGTTGTGTGCACACTCAGAAAGCTGTGGTTACGTGCAGGGACTGTGAGCATCCCGGAGGTTGCCATGGAGATGCCAGGGCTGGCTGTGAGACTCATCGACCATGGCTATACCCACTGCAGAGCCCCTTACATCCTTCCCAGGGACACAGGCTTCACGTGGCTTGGGTGGGTGGAGGCAGAAGCTCAGGACTCTGCTACCCAGAGAGGTGGTGGGGACACCAGGACATGTATCAGGGTCTGTGTGGGCTCAGAGGGATCGGAGTGCTGGAGGGATTGGGCCTGAGACCTATGTCTGCAAAAAGAGTAGGGGAGGAATTCTCTGTGCCAGTTGTCACAGCCAGATGTTCGTGCTGGATGCTCTTTGTTGGCCTCGCTGACCTGGCCAAGGGTTGTTGTGCTCTTCTCAGAGGCTGCTTTTGGGGCACTTGCTGCTGGGAAACACAATCTTCAGCATGTGGTAAGTGTTAGCATTAGGTGGTGGAGTCACCATACCTGGAAGTATTTAAGGAAAGGGAAGATGTAGTATTTAGGGACATGGTTTAGTGGACGATATTGGTGGTAGGTGGATGGTTGGACAGGATGATCTTAGAGGTCTTTTCCAACCTTAATGATTGTATGATTCTGCGATCAGTTAGCTGAGAACATGCTGTGCCACAGCAAAGGTTGCCGTTTGGTGTCAGGTGGCTGGTTTTCATGCAACAGATATTCTGCCTTTACAAAATATACATCTACCAGACAGAAAGGTGACGTGGCTGACACACAGCTCATCTATTCTTAGATTTGGCATTTGGGAACACAGTTTCACCACTTCTATCTGGCTGGAAGCAGGTACTGTTTCACGGGCAGGAAGGCTATCACTGTTAATTAATCTTGACTCTCATTTGGAGGCAGGATGATTGCATTCTCTCTGCATGCCCTGCACAAGCTTTCCTGAGGGCTCAGCCACTGCCTGTGTTTTGCAGCTCTGGGTTTGCCAAAAAGATCAGAATTCTGCTGGCAGCGCCACCAGTAATGAGAAAGTGCCTCTCATCCCAGTGCCAGGTCTAGGGACAGCCATTGGATGGGCTGTTGGCATTGCACAGCATCACCATCTCCCATTGCCCACCCTGCCAAGTCCTGTTCCATGGCAGCAATCATCCCCTTCTAAATACAAAGTTGGTGCAGCTCCTGTAGATTTCAGTTACCTGAGGTCAAGAATACTGTTTTTATTACCAGATATAGAAACAGGGTCAGAAAGCCATGGATAAATAGGGCAGAGCATCTAAAGAAATGAGAGGAGACCTAATTATGGGATTGAAGTTATGGGATGCAGCAGATTTTTGTGTCTCTTTGTATTTCTGCAGGAACATGAAATGTTCTTTCTTCTTGCCTCAGCCCGTCAGAAATCAGTACATTTTTAGCTGAAGGTTGGAGATGGGGACCAAATGGCCTTTGGAATTAAGCAGCAGATTTCAGTTGTCTGGGAACAGCTGGAGAAGTGTTAGCATTTCCTTCTCTGTGCACAAGACAGAATGGCTGACCTTGAAAACGGAGCAAACAGTTGGGCTTTTTTCCCCACGTTTTCAAACCGGAGTTTGGAGTCACCACCACCACATGTCCAACAGTGCTTTCTACCACCTACCCACTCCGTGTGCTTAATTTAGAAGGACAGAGTTATGCCATACCAGGATATTATAGCATTATTGCAGCAGTAAATTCATCCTCACTGCTTGCCCTGCTGGAATGGCATGGGCCGCATTTGCTAAATTTGCAATGAATAAATAATGCAGGATGAGAATTGAAGCCAACGCTGTTATCGGGACCGTTGGATGAAAGCACATTGGGAACCAACATGGATTTGGATATTCTGACTGCAGGGTGATGGAGTGGGTACTGGAGAAATCCCTGCTCTGGAGGAGCACACGTGCCGATGGGAAGGGGTACCCTGCTGTTCTTGGGCTGGCTTATCTCTGGGACAGAGATAACAAGGCATCTCGCTCTGTGGCGGTGAAACTTGATTGCTGCCTTATCAGCCAGAGCTCAAGGGGTGCATGCATGCTGTTATTAAAATTGTTATTTCCTCACGGTGCTTCATGGAGATGATAGGGGCTGTGATGCAGAACTCTGTGTGTGTGAGAGCACGTTGTGCTCGCCTCTGTCAGTGAAAATCCGTCTGCTTTCAGCGCTCACTGCAGAGCAATGTCTGCTTCTTTTGTCTTTTGCAGTGAGCAGTGGTCTATGAAGGTGTAAAAGTTGCATGCAGCAGAAATGTGAAACTCGCAGTAACTGGTTCAGGACAGGTAAGCAGCTGCTCTGGCAATAGAGGTTAATGAACAAGCTTTCAGCTTTCTCCTGGAAGCTCCCCTGGATCCCAAACCTGCCCAGTTTAACAACTCAGGGTCCCCTGGAGAGTTCTTTCATCCTGCAGTGCTGCTTCTGGCTGCTCTTGTGCAGAAGGGACAGAGCAGAGGACAAACCAGCCCGGTGTGGGGTACTCTGTTGGCAGCCCAGTCCCAGCACCTGCTGGGGCACACCATCCCCAGGCTGATCCCTGACACCAGCTCACTTACCCCAGCAAATTCAGTTTGCTTTAATGCAAGCAGGAGGAGCTTGCTAGAGATGCTGGAGAGATTCTGGGCAGTGGCTGTGCATCCCGAAGTAATAACTTCATTGAAAAGAATAATGCTTTAAACCATTTTCATTTTGCTCATCATGTCTTCAGAGTGCCTGAATATTCTGTCAAGAGTTTTGGGTTGTTATGACCTGAAAGAATCAAACTATCTCTGTTCTGACAAGGCTGATACACTTTGACTGACGCTAACTAAAATCAGCTTTTCAGCCTACGAAATGTTACAGCATCATTTGCATACAAACTGGGAACTAGACAAGCTCCTGGAAATCTCTTGCACTTGCGAATGCTGACTCTTGAGATGAATAAAAGGAATTTTACACCCTGAGCCCAGTGGATGCTCAGCAGTAATGATGTCCTCATAAACATTGGTTTGAAAATCCAAATTACGAAGGTGATTCTGGGAGCATTCCACCTTTCTTTCCCCAGCCAGGCTCTCCGGCTCTCTCATGGCTGTTAACAAGCAAGCATCATTAAATCTTCAGATCTCTGGGGCTGCCATAAAGCCTCCGTGGGGAGCAGTGCTTGTTTTCTCCAGTTCTCTGTGCATCCCAAATCAACTTCCTCTCTATGTCTTTCACCACGCACGACTGTGTTCATACATATATGCAAAGCATTGTTCCCCTGAGCAGAGCCCTCAGCCATCATGGCTGGGCCAGGTGGTGAAGCAGGCACTGCTGACTCCCACCACTAAAAAATCTAAAATACAAGCTGTTGGAAATGGATTCTGTAGGAATGGAGGCTGCTAATAATGCACGCTGATGAGCACAGGTCTCCAGCCCCAAATGGGCTCCTCCCCTTAACTCCCCTGCACTGCCCTCCCCTCCCCTCCCCTTCCCTCCCCTCCCCTACCCTCCCCTCCCCTCCCCTCCCCT
>NW_024884778.1:6190815-6200764 GCF_019232065.1 Centrocercus urophasianus | reverse complement strand
CCCTTCCCTTCCCTTCCCTTCCCTTCCCTTCCCCATCCTCATCCCATCCTCATCCCATCCTCATCCCATCCTCATCCCTATCTGCATCCCCATCTCCACCAAATCCATCAATCTGACCCCAGATGTACTCAGAAACTTGGCATGGAGAAGTTCTGTTCCACCTCCATCCCACCCAAGGGTGAGGGTGCAGGGAGGGGGGGTCAGGGATTACTAAGGGCTGGGTGCCAGATGAGCATGTGCATATTTGGGCCCAGCTAATGATTTGTAATGGTACTCACTGCCTCCCATTTCCTGCCCCTGTAAGCTGAGAAATGATATGCAAATGTTTCACTGGATATTTTTAAACTGTTTTTACAAGGTTCTATTAATTTAGTAAAACTTCTTAAATATTCATAAACTGTTCACCAGGCACATAATCTGATGAAGGATGGAGCAGACTGGGGGTGGGATTTACTATTTTGAAGAGTCATCCTATAAATTATTCAACAGCTCTGGTTTGACCAGCTGTATTTACTATTGGTGGCCAAGAGCTCCAAAGGCTGCTGCCTCCGGACTCCAACCAGAAACATCACTGCTTCACCTTTTGGCTCAGAGTCCAAGAACAGCCAAACCCATGTGGGGGCTTCTTCTGGGTCCTTTCATCCCGATGGCAAAGCCTTTGGTTCTGCCCACCTGCCCATGTGCTGGTGGGCACATGCTCCTCTGATGTCAAAAACAAATTATGGAAGAGGAAAAAAAAATGAAGAAAGAAAATTCCATTCATTTTTTTTTTCTTTTTCCATAAGAAATGGAAGATGATGTAATTATACATCATTAGTTTCTCAGTTTATGAGAACCATGAATGAGCATCATAGGGTACCATGGTTGGGGAGCTCCCTGCTGGACACACTGCAGCAAAAATCTCCATTTAGCCAAAATATCAGTGTCCTTTCTAACAGGCAGATGGGCTCTGTCACACCACAGTGCTCCATGGAGCCCCTGTGCGTTGCAAACAATCAGTAATAATTACAGCACCTCCAGATGTTTTGTATATGCTTCAGTCTTCATTTATTTGTTTTCTGTGCCGAGTTACTGGGGATACTGGAAATGTAAATAATGAATATGTGATGAGCTGCAAGAATGGATATTGCCCTGCTTTGCTGTTCCAAAAAAGCTAATTAAGCCAAGCACGGAAATAAAAGCTTCTTGAGCCTGCTCCAGATCAGTCATAAAAGAGTACTCACAAGCAAATATTTAGGGCCAATTAGACACCAGCACACAGCAAAGACCCCGGGATTCTTGCAGATAAAACATTATTACAGCGGTGCTTTGGAGATGGGGAAACTGAGGCACCAAGCCTGGGCAGAAGCAGCAGCTGGGCAGGGCTGGAGCTGCCATAAATCCCTGCACACACTGATGTGTACATGGCCTGGTGTCCCCTGGGGCTGAAGCTGCTGTGGGATCACAGCCCGGGGGCTGTGGGTTTGATTGTATGAATTATGTGTGTGTATAGAGACGTGTTTATAGCTGTGTGCATGTGTATGTGTGTGTGTATGTATATACTGTGATGTGATGTGCGCTCTTCAGAGTTTAATGCTTTATTTAGACCGAATTAACTTGCTTCACAGCACTTTGTTTATCCATTTTAATAAATCAGTTCTTTCAGCTAAATCTCACTTTAAGAGTTGATCGTATCCAGAGCCTCGAAGAGAGCAGCAGATATAAATATTTGCTTTTACAACGGGAAAACTCTCCTGAGAATGCTTTAGCAAACGGCTGCGGCCTTGCTTAGCACAGGGGCACCAGTAATTCTCTGCGTTGTTAATCAGAAGCACAGCAGCACAAAGGTGGGGCTGCAGATAAGAGGTCCCGGAGCACTGGGGTGGAGGTGCACTGTGTGGCTCTGAGCTCCCGTGCTCCCAGATGGAGACCAAGCCTGGATGTGGCGGCTAAGGAAAGATCTTTTCTTAATATTGTAAAATAGAACGGTGGAAAATGGGAAGGCCTTTTGTAGGGTGCACGTGGCAGGTGCTCGTGGGGCTCTCTAAAGCAAAAGCATGGATGGAGATACAGAGAGCCCTTTGGCTGCAAAGCCCAGCCTGGCTAATGGGGATCCCACTGTGCAGAACTGAAATATTCCATCCGGTTCTTGAGGGAAAAAAATGTTATTATCAGGATTATCAGGTACTGGCTGTGAGCACGCTGATATTGCAGTGTGATGGCTTGCAGATGCTTTTGGAAATAGCCCCAGCTCTCTTGTGACATGTTCATGGCCCGCAGCATCCCTGACCGCCAGTTCCCCTTGTACTTGAATGAGGCCTGAATTCCTAAATCTGGGTTAAATTGTGTTTTAGGTTGTGTCTAGGATCTGGGTTGGAAATGTGTTGCTCTTCGTTGTCATGTCAGGAGGTGTGAGAAAATGGGACACACACACACACAAAGGCAGGGCACTCGAGCTTTCAAATGAAGTCGTCTGAAGTTGCTCTTAGCTAATAAGCTCCCCTGGCCGCGGAGGATGGCAAGCTAATAGGTGGTAATCTGCAGGGGAATGAGGGCAGCCTAGATTTCATAAATAGCATGATTTTATGTAAATGCAAAGAATGGGGACCTTGCTTCTTTTTTCCATCCTGAAGGAGCAAAGTTTGTCAGCTCAGGTGGCAATTCCCAGTGCCAAAGTGCAGCATGATGGCTCCGGTCTGGCTGGGTTTGGCTAAGGAGAGCAGAAGGTGGCTGCAGGGTGGCACCTCGCCTGACCAGAGCTGTGTGTGCTGTTTGCAAATACGGGCTGAGCTGTGTGCTACAGAGCTCCTGACCCTGTCCTTCCCATTGCTATGTCTCTCTGCAGAGCCTCTGCTCATCTGGTTGTAATTTATCTGCATGGCTTCAAGCCTGCATGGCTTTTGACTTCCTGAAAAATAAGGCTCGTTGTGCTGGATGCTTCTCTGCAAAGTTTGGTGGCTTTTGGGCCAACGTGCTGCCTGCATAGGGCATATTTGACTGTGGCGATGGGCCGTACTGAGCCCCCGGGCCCTCTGAGGGGAGTGGTCATTAAATTGTGGTCGAATGGAGGAAAGAAAGAACAAAAAATATCTTTTACAGAAAGAAAAAGAAGAAAAAAAAAGTTAGCAATGGACCTAAACAAACTTTTAATGCTGTTTTTAATAGCAAAGTTGACGTGGTGCCAGGATCACTCACATTCCACAGCTGTCCAGGGCTCTCTTGGCAAAGCCCCTCCACCAGCATCATCCCGGCTCCCCACCACCTGGTGCTCATCCCCACCTGCAGCTGGAGCCACGGGTTCCAAATTCTGGGAGCAGGAGAAGGCAGCAGAGCGTGTGTGAAGGCTGCTCCTAGGTGCTGGCAACCTGCATGCAGGCAGTGGGTGCACCATGGGAAGCAACCCAGCGGGGCCAGATGGTGTGGGAGCAGGATTTTACGGGCTCGTAGCTCCAGCCCTCAGGCTCAGTGGGTTTGTCAGAAATGGTTAATCATATTCTGAATAACCCCCCCAGAAAAACTACCAATTTTTCCCCCGTGGGACTGCTGGAGCCCATATGAAAAATGAAAAAGGTTTGGAAACCTGGTTTACATTTTTACTACTGGAATTTTGTACCAACTTGGTGTTTTCTTTCTTTGACAACGTGATGTGAGACCTTTGTGCTGTGCTGGCAAAGAGGGGAACACAATGAGATACTTGTTAATTTGCTGCCTGTCTGCTCTGATTTCAGTGCTGCAAACACGGTGGTTTGAAAGACACAGCCCTGCTTGTGGTGCTGAGGAGCCACTGCTCAATGAGCCCATCCATTTGTTAAGGAATTGCACAGGAAGAAGCACAGCAATCCTGATGGTCAATAAGTCTTGAATGCTCATTGGGCAACAGGCAGAATTACCCTGCTTGAGTTAATTCTCAGAGAGGCCATGGCTGGCTGGTTATACCCAAGGATTAGCTCTTTGCCATTTGCTGAGCAATGCAGAGCTTGCTGTACAAACAGACATCAGTCCTCAGGCAGCTCAGCTGTACAAGGCACTTAGGGCTGATAGGCAACACTCATCGTGCAGTTAATCAGTGACAGAGAATTAAATTGTACATATTAAAAGCCAATTATATAATAACCTGTTGTTAGCATCACACTTGTCACTGAAAGCAATGCCCCTACCCTCCTCACCAGGCCTGTTTGGGAAAACAAGTGAGGATCTGTGATCTTTCTAAGGAGAAGGCTGTTATTTATAAATTACAGGTTGAAGCCTTGCCTGGCACAATGCAGAACAGTGCAGTGGATGGCAGCTGGGTGTGCTGATTCATTCGCACCAGGTGAAGACCTGGCTTGTTTAGCACAGGGAAACCAACGGGGGCAGAAGCCCCCTGCTTTGAGAGATGGAGCTGGGGATGGGACCAAGGTGCCTTATGCTGTAACTGTAGTAAGGGCCAAGTGAAAATAAGGCCTTTGTTAATTGCTCCACGATTAACCAACATGCCTTCAGAGTAAAAACATACACCCAAGACTCTTCCCTTTGGATGAATACTTCCATTTATTCCAACTGGAAAAAAAAAAAAAAAAATAAACATTTTTTTTTTAAATATACTTAAGTGTTATCTTTTTTTTTTTTTTTCTTTTTCTTTTTCAAGGAATAATAATTATCACATTGTCCTTTACAAACAACAGAAAAAAATTCCTAGCAATATTTTGTGGCACGGAGACACTCATCTTCACAATTTTTCTGCATCTGCTGCTGCGGGTGGGCAACCCCACCTCCCCCACCAGTGCTGCTCCCGCGGTGGGGGGGAGGTGAGGCCCCACTGGAGGCAGTGGGGATACCAGGGCTGCTGCTGCGAAGCGCAGTGCCCACGCAGCATCCGTCGCCCGCGCCGCGCTTCGCTGCCTCGATGGTTGAAAGCGTACAGAGAACAACTCACGTCCACCAGAACACAACACGGCTGAGCCCTGCCGCCGGGACACGGAACGGCTTCGGGCAGCAGGGAGCAGTTTGCAGTCGGTCTCTGAAGTGTTAGGCAGTAGGCAATGCTGAGACTTCCACTTGGTAATGAACAGCAGTTAACATAACCCAGGAAACTAGAGCACCATAAGACAAGTCTATATTCAAAACAACGTCATGCTGACATCACACAATTGCACCATTTACACTTTTATTTACTCCAAAGAATAGTTCGACGTTTAGTAACTTCAGCATTCTCTACAGAGGTGTAAAATTCCTTCTCCAGCTTTGGTCATTGACAACTTTGCGGACATTTGGTAGTTCTGTTCTTTCCTATTTGACAAAAAAAGTCACTTTTGCAGCTGTCAGGATTCCTGTATTTGACTGATAGTGAACCTGAAAACCACAGGTGTGAGCAGGCTTCAAAGTGCTGCCTTGGGCTCTTCAAGATGTAATGAGTCAGAAAATGTTTTCTTTACTTACCAGGAATAAAACAAACAGCAAAAAAAAAAAAAAAAAAAAAAAAAAAAAATTAAAAAAAAATAAAACAACATAAACTTTCACTGATACACTTAAGAAATTTGATGATGAAATGAAAAGGGAGGGCCCAAAGTATTCTGTTCAGCTCTGGAGGAAAACAGCTATGGATGTGGATGATTTTTCCCAGCGACTCCTAAGATATAGAAATTCCTCTGATATTACAAAATACAAAAATATTTTCTCCAAACTCTCATTTACATCGCATTTACAACAATCATGGAAATAACTTAGGCTCCTACACTGAGAGAGACAAAGACGTACCAAAATGGCTCATGGAATACGACGATGTGGTGAGAAGCAAAAGCTACCAGTGACCAGATGGTGATAGCAAAGAGTGGTGACAGAACGTACGGGCAAAGAGAACTCAACAGGGTGGCAGCATCTGGGAGAAAGAAGAGAAACTACTTGGTAAATATTACAGGCTAAAGTGAACTTCTTTTTTTTGTGTTTCCAAGGTAAGATGTGCAAAATATATTCACCGTGCCCAGGATTATAACTATTTATAGAAGCCAGTCTACAACCTTCTTACAAACCCTTCCTCTTCGGGTCCTTTTCTTACAATAAAAGCGCTTAATGATCTAGAACAGTGCAAGTTTGTGAGTTAATCTACATTCTCCAAAGGTGCCTGGCAAGGATGCCATTAGGATATGATACAGTTTTTGCTCTTCTGTCTTTTCCGGCTGTGCAACTGTCCCCTGCCGCCCAAGGTGGAAGACTTGGGCATGCTGTAGGAGCCGTACTTGTGCAGCAGCTCCTCGCTGGTCACGTACCGCAGGCGGGCGGGTTGGGGGATCGGCTCCCCGAGGAAATAGCCCTCGTTGTCAGACTCGGAAGAGGAGGAGCACGTCGAGCACCAGTCGTACTCGGCAAAGTAGGGCCCCCACCGCTCGCCCAAGTGGTTCTGCAGGGCGAGGTCTGACACCGTCCTGGGACAGTGGCCGTAGGCATCCCTGCGGGGACCCTGCTCCAGGCTCTCTCTGCAGCTCCTCTGGTGCATGAACTGATCGTAATCCTCTCTGGCTCGCAGCGAGGGCCTCTCCTTCAGTCGGCAGCACTGCTCACTAGCCAAGTGCAGGGCGTTATCCGAGCGGGAGCGCCGGGAGCGCCGCGGCCGGTGCGGGCGGTAGTGCCGCTCATCGTCCCGCAGTGGAGTTCGCCGGCGCGTGCGCTCGCTCATGGGGGCATGCCTGGTGCCATCCTGCGCCGCCAGCTTGGCCCCGGGTGCCCCGCTGCCGTAGTCGAAGCTCTGGTGCAGGCGGCCATGTGCCGGCCGCTCGCGGTAGCCCATGGGGCTGGCCAGGTCGTGCAGGTTGGGCTCCAGGTCTTGGTACTGCTGCACCGAGAGCAGGCTGCGGACGGATTCGGCGCTGCGGAACTGCACGGAGGAGTTGAGAGTCCCCATGGTGCTCAGCTTCTCTGAGACGTTCATGCCTGAGTCTTTGCTCAGGTCGGGCATGGAGAAGCGGGAGAGGTGTTCCTGGCGCTTGGCTCCGCCGTCTGCAGAGAGGCCTTTATAGGGAAGGGGAAAGGGAGGGAAAAAAGAGAGTTCAGGAGAATTTCTTATCACCGGGGGTGCACGGAACAGGCTGTCTTTGGTCTGTACCTGCAGCCTTCTATTTTAAAAGAAACTCAGTTCTTGAGATGCTGTCCTGAAGAGCCCTTCAAGACTATTTTTTAAGAGAAGACAGATCCTCCTCTGGGGAAAGCACACCAACTTAAGGTGTTTTGAGTTGGACTCCAAGGACTGTGAGTTGTTTTTCACGACTTCCTTCTCCATATGTCTATGCTGTCTGTGGCTTGATAGGAATAACTACTGATGCCAGCAACAAACCCATGCGTCAGAGGTAACCCGAGGCCTCGTGCACGCTGAGGTAAGTAGGGTGCCATGATCCAGCACCCACTTCTTGCTCAACAAAGACATGTTTTGAAGGACTGAGCAGTGTCAGGAGCAGCCAAAAACAGGACCATCAACCAATTCAGGCATGTCACTGAGCTGCACTGTCTGGTTCCCAGGTGACACTCATGGTAGGATAGCAAGTGCAGCCTTGGCCATGTACAAGGGGCTTCCCGCAGTCCACAGAATCACACACACAGAATCACAGAATCACCCGGGTTGGAAGGGACCTCAAGGATCATGTAGTTCCAACCCCCCTGCCTAGCAGGGCCACCAAAAACACACATTCAGATCAGGTTGCCCAGGACCCCGTCCAACCTGGCCTTAAACACATCCAAGGACAGGGCATCCACAACCTCCCTGGGCAGCCCGTTCCAGGGCAAGAAGCCTTGATTCCACTACAGAGAAGTGGGGCTTCTGCCTGGCAGTATCATATGGTCAAGAAATTCAGCATGCCCCATGGTTCCATAGCCCTGGCCTTTCTTCTGGGAGTTTTATATCCCATACTTGGAAGGGTGCAAGGCCAGGCTGCATGGGGCTCTGAGCAGCCTGATCCAGCAGGAGGCTAACAGCCCACAGCAGGGGGTTGGAACTGGATGACCTTTAAGATCCCTTCCAACCTAAGCCACTCTATGATTCTGTATTTTCTGACCATTTTCTGACTATCTCCATGTTGGCTTGACAACTGAATGCTTACATTTACAAGCTCAGGACAACATATTTTGCAAGCTGTTTCAAAGGAAATTCAATTCATCCCAAATCAAATGCAGAGTGTTTGCTTTGGCACTTTGCTCCCCGTCACAATCTCCCCGTGCAGACTGAACTGGGAGTGCTGTGCTCCATCAGCAGGATTTTCAGCATGACGCACACCCCTTATGCAATCACCAAGAATTTATGACTTTGTAAATTAATTAGAAAACCCAACAACCCAACCCTCAATTCAAGAATAAACTTTCTTTTTTTTTTTTTTTTTTTTCCTTAACAAAAGCTGCTTGCATTTCATCAAGAGCTCAGCTCCTTCGGCATTAGCCATTGCAAGCCAAAAATGAGTGAGAACAAGGGCTGCTGTCACTAACCCAGCTCACAATTCACTTCAGTGCATCTTTGGGACTTGGCAGCAAGATCAGGCTGCCCAAAGTAGCTGTGAGTGCCCCATCCCTGGAAGTGCTCAAAGTGCTCAAGGCCAGGCTGGATGGGCCCTAGACAGCCTGAACTGGTGGGGGGCAACCAGCCTACAGCATGGGGTTGAAACTGGATGGTTTTTAAGATCCCTTCTAACCCAAGCCATTCTATGATTCTAAGATACTGCAAAAATGAGCAAGGTTTTCCAAAAGTTCCCAACCCAACTAAATGAAGGCAATCCCTGAATACTGCTGGAACAGGGAGAGGCAGAGCTTAGAAAAGCAAAGCCGTGCTTTGTTCAAGAAAGATGCACTTCACACCAGGTCAGTGCCTCTCAGGTAGGTTAGCCCAACCCTGCTGGCTTCTGCAGCAAGTCTCCCCCCCTCCTCTGTTTGGAAGCAGCCCCACACAATGCTTCCCATCCCCGCTGCTGCCTGATGGAACATCTGGCTTACAGCACTGGAGCTGCTGCTGCTCTGGTCCTGGTTATACTGGGATCACATTGTGCACTTCACCCAAGTCCCCTCTGTGTGAGCACCCTCACAGTGTGAGCAGAAGCCTCTTGCATGGGCACTGCTGATCCAAGCATGAATCACGGCTGCCGCCAGCTGAACCCTGCCTCAATCGGCTGTGTCAGACAATAGCTGAGGCCAAAGAAAACGAACCCATGGTGACATCTATGCAACCCTTTGTTAAAGAAACAGGAAAGCTCTGTAATGAGAAATAACGATACAGTGCTTTCCAGGATACGTTTTGGCAGCTTGAAAGGGCCTCCCCATGTCTGACACAGCACCTGTGTTCTCAGCTCCTTCAGGGCTGCACACAGTGAGAATAGCTGGGAGCATGTGGGGACAGGCTACCGAGGCACAGGGAGAGCAGAGCATCAGTGGGAACCCTGCACGCAGGAAAGGACTCGATGATGCTCAGGCTGAGATACAGAGCACACGGTGCTCCAGTCCCTTGCAGACACAGAGGCTTTTCCTTTCCCTCTTTGATGATCTGCACACAGGAAAACAATTTCGAATAAGGGCCTTAGGATACATGGACAACTCACGTCCAGCACAAGGTTTAATCAGTGATTATTAGGTCCAGGGGATTTTTTCGCTGTTGATCTGGATGGTATGGATATAATTAAGCACACGCTGTATAAAATCTACATTGCTAGGAAAGCATTGACTGCAGCAAGGCTGAATGCTGAGCTGGCTTTGGAGGGAGCACAGCCCTGCCATGCAGAACGGGAACACCACAGAGCTGCAAGTTGGAGATTACAGAATCCTGCCCCTCACCTGCGAGCCAAAGCCTCAGCAATGCACAGCAGGGGCCTTCCAGCCTGGGTGCAGGGAGCTCAGGAACAACAGTAACAGTTTGTATAAAAATGTCATCTAGAAAGCGTGACCTAGGAATAAAGTTTGAAAGAGCAGGGGTTGTTTAGACTAGAGAAGGCTGAAGGGGATGTAACAGCTTCAACATGCAGAAAAA
>NW_024884778.1:6107262-6190761 GCF_019232065.1 Centrocercus urophasianus | reverse complement strand
CCCCATGGCCACTGAGCCTGCAGCAAGGCCCAAGCTCCTCGAGTTACCTGCACTTATTTACAGCCACTGCTGCGCTCTCCTAATGATGTGTTTCATCTGGGAACACAGCTAATAACCCGACTGAGCCCTAACCTGGCAAAAAGGGAGAGCAAAGGGGAGACTCTGCCATGCACTGGGTATCTTCTAATAGGAAACCTGAGAATCTGTTGCACAGGGCTATGCAGGAGCCTTGCTACAGCCTGGGGCTGCAAATCACTGCCCCTTTGCGAGGGCACAAACCTTGGGGTGACACAAGCCACCCACCGTGCTCTCCTTCTGCAGAGTCATGCTTGGAGTCCCACTGGTACATGCAATAAATGCACCTCATGGGGCTTTGGATGCAAAAATCCTAAATGTTATTGAGCTTCTCCTTGCCACGCACTACACCCCAAAGCTGCAGCTCTGCATGAGGCACAGTGGTTATTTGGCTTCCGCTTGCTGCTGCGTGCACTGAAGCCATGGAAACAAGTGCGCTTTGGATGAACACAAGTGAAAGCTGCACCTCATCTGAGGGCATTCCACATGAAGCTGGAGCTGGCTGCAGCACTGAGAGCACGAAGCAGGCTTCTGGTTAGGAATAAGCAGGATGAGCCCCTCTGAAAGCCCTTCCCCACCCGACAGCAAAAGCTGTGTCAATCCTATATAAGGGTTCCAAGGAAAATAACACAGAAGAAGCAAACCAACAGCACAAAGTCCTAAGAGCTGATATTCCCTGCATGCATCATCTCTAAAACCCTGCCACAACAAAGCTCTTCAGCGCACTTCAATTTCCCTGACTGCACTATGTGTGCTTTGCTAAACCAGGGCTGCAGGTTGCATTAATTATGGATTATTAAAACACCGAGCAAATGACAGCAGAGGGGCTGCAGTGAGCACGTAGGCTTGGTGTGAGGCTGCAAATGAGGCACCTGGGAGGGGAAGCAGCTCTCAGTCCCCATTCTGTTAAACTCCCTGTGAAGCTTGGCTAACACTGGCAAGGCATCGCTGCAGCCCACGTCCCACTGCAGGGACAGCGTTGTCTGCCTCACCCCAACAGGGGAATGCAGAACTTATCATAGTGCAAACAAACAGGGCTGTACTGCCTCACTCTCCTCCCCTTCGCATTCACCAGAGTGCAGGCAATCACTCCTTGGCATCCCACAGAGGTGCCCAGCAGGGACGCAGCCATGCAGGATAGAACCATGTGCCATTTCCCATTCCCCCGTGTCAGAGCTCAGTCTCTCCCACAGCACAGAGCAGGCACGTCCTCCCCGCCCCTGAAACATGATTTATTTTCAGTTCAACCCCAAGAACTAAAAAGGAACTTAAGGACAAACAGCCTTCCCGTGGATTTGTTTATAACTCAGCCTCACTTCACTCCTGACTGACCTTGGGGTGTGCAGAAATAAAGCAGAGCCACTATAAAACTGAAAGGCACAGAGAGTAAACAGGCTGCGAGGGGAAGGCCAGGTGCCCTGCAAGTTAGGGAATCCTGTCCAGCCCCCTCTGTCTGACTCACTAACAGAAGACCTTAGGTGGCCATCTCCAGCCAGCCTTCTCCACATCACTTGTGAAACCAGCACATCATTCCTCTGTTCCCAGCAAGAATCTCCCACAACATTCCCAGGGTGACGTTTTTGTTGGAAGAGTCACAGTGAGCACGCTTGCAGCTGCTTCTTTTGCACAGACAAGACCCCACAGACAACCATCATCCTATTCTGAAGGGTAATTGCTGGGAAAGCAACAGTGAAGCCAAAGGGCACCACCAGGTCCCACATACAACACAGAAAGGGACAGACTCTTTAGTAGGGTCTGTTGTGATAAGACAAGAGGGAAATGGCTCCAAACTCAAAGAGAGGAGATTTACATCAGATATAAGGAAAAAGCTGATCAGGATAAAGGTAGTGAGATGTTGGCACAGGTGGCACAGAGAGGTGGTGGATGCCCAACACCTAGAGACAGCCAAGGTCAGGCTGGATGGGTTCTGAGCACCTGATGGAGCTGCAGGTGTCCCTGTGCATTGCAGAGGGGTTGGACCAGATGACCTTTAAAGGTCCCCTTCAAGTCAAATGATTCTGTGATTCAGCTGGCCAGCACATGGGGACAGGGATGCAGAGGGCCTGATGTGCTACTGCTGCCTTCTCTCTTCTTTCTCTGCTCTTTACTCCATGTGTCCCTGCAGGTCCAAGTGCAGAGCAGAAGAGCTGAAGCTGTACAGAAGCATGCCAAACCTCATGACATTCAATGACAAAATGCCAGAGAAGAAATGTCCCTGGCACTTACACAATACTTCAGCTCTGACCCATCTTCACATGCTGGGCACATCCTCTCGAGCTGAGCAGGGAGAAAAACAAAGCACAGAATGAAGCACAGGGAGCTCTGGACATCCCCTTGCAGTGGGGCACAGGGATAGGATCAGCCCCTGAACTCTGCTCCTCCTGAAGTCCATCCCCACCAGTGTTTGGGATGAGGTCAGGAGCTGCTCCCAAGCTCTCGCTGCAGGAGCTGCTAAGCCAATGTGTGCTTTCTTGGAAATCACATCTCAGCCCTGAGAAACAGCTTTTTTCCTCTTTTAGTCCTAGCTTTCAGCCTCTTCTACACAGGGGAGCAGGGGCTGTGCCATGTGGTGACACAGCGCAGTGTCACAGGGACAAGCACTCATTCATTTTCTCACAGTCATACATTTTCTCTCTCTGCTTTCTGGCCAGATCACAGTTGCTGTTTAGTCCTAGAAAAACAAACTGTTTGGAGCCTCTGGGCATCTTGTAACAGAGGAGATAACAGAGACGTGTGCCATACATGCGCAGTCACATTGCACTCTGCATCAGCACCAGTTAACATATTTTGTCCTGGATTTCCGCCTGTGACAGATGAGAGGAGGAAACGAAGCTCATCTGTTACCCTCACACAAACGCATTTTCTCAATACTTCCAATCTCTGTCTCCTTTTGCAGATGACACTGTCACCGCTCAGGGCAGCTTCCCCTTCAAGCACTCACGCTCTCTGCAGGCTGCACACAAAGAGGCTGTCACCACAGAGAAACATTTAGCCTGCAGGTACCTCCTTAAGTGGGCTATTTGACCAGCTGGGATTTTGTGGAAATGGCTTGGAATCATCAGAGAGCAGCTCTTGGTGTCTGATTCAGCTGCTAGGCACACACAGCGCTTGCAAAACCTTTTTAGAGGGCAATGCAACAATCAGAGCCTGGCTACAAGAGGCTCCTAGGACTCGAGTTAACTCTTCTGTCCGCAGGATAGGAAGCACGTCCGTGTTGCTGCCTGCTCTTACTGACATCTCAGCTAATTATTAGTTAAGATGTAACAGAAACATTACAGCAAAATCTGCTGCCAGGGAGGAACCGCTCCACTTTTAATACATGCTCTGCAGGTCAGGAACTGTTTGCCCTTCAGCTCTTCATAAAAAAAAAAGAATGTTTTCAGCGATGCTGTAAAGTATCAGATGGACTCGGTACTCATTATTTCAGCTGCAAGGTGAAGCAACCATGCAAAGTTGGTAACTCAAAGGAACCTGGGACAGCAGGGGAGCACTGGAGCAGCTGGGGTGTGCTCTGCAGGGGTCTGCGAACTTGAGATACTGGCAGACCCCGCGTTCTTTTTTTAGCATGATTTACAGGACATGCATGGGGAAAAGCAAGCAGTGCAGCAGCCTGGTTTTCATTTGCATGATACGTGCCATGGAACTTGCTTTGAGGGGATAAAGAAAGGCAGTGACTGTGCCCTGTCACCAAATTTCAGCTTTGCAACTGGGTTCAAAATCACAGACCTTGGCCAGGTCACCGAGTTTGTCCTCCAAACATTACCAATGAAATGGGATAATTCTGCCTTTGTTCCCGGCGCTCTCTGCCAGCAGCACAGCACTGGGAGCTGCCTGTCATCAGCCCAGTGCCCCTGCAAAGCTCAGCCAGGTCCCAGAGCAAAGGAGATTATTAGATCTTACACATTAATAAAAATGTTATCACCTCCCTCTTCAGAGGTACTGCTTACACGCGTTACAAGCCCCATCATGCTGAGCTACTTCCCCGAAAAGCAGCAAAGAAGCAAATTATTGTGCAGGCACTGTCTGCAAGGAGACACACTGCAGCTACACGAAGGAAGATGCCGCTGGGAGATCTCCCTCCCAGCATTTCTAAAGGGGTTTCTAAAATGAAATCCATAATGAGTTTTCACTCTAATATGAAAGATTTGCCACGTTTTTTTGTCTCTTGACCTGTATCCCAGAAACCTCGTTACACTTCAGTTCCAAAGATGGAAACAGTCACTTCAATATTAAGATATTGCTCATAGGAACTCGGTGTTGCTCAAGAGTATTTGTACTGGGGTTTGCACAAGAGGAGGAACAGGAGTGGTTTTTGAAACGCGGGGCTTTGCTTTGTGGAGCGGCTCCCAGCTCCCTCTGCATTTCACATCTTGCTTCTATGTGTGCCTGTGTGAGGCTGCAGCAAAACCCAAATGCATCTGCAGTGAGATGACACACTCAGATACAACTGGGACAAAAAGGCAAGAAAGGAGAAGGAATTTGCCCTAACTTGCCACAAGTTCCATAGCTGCACATTGTGTAAAAGGGGTTAAATGTGATTGTTCCAAAGCATTTAAAAATATTTCTAGCCCACAACGGCAGCTGACAACAGTCCTCAAAGTGCTGAATGCTGGAATCTGTCTCTGCTTTAGCAGTTGGCCTTGATTTTTTCTCCCTTATGCACAAAGCAGAGGATTAAAGAGCTTGAAAACATTTGTTTCAAGCTATGTAGAAAGGCCAACCATTTACAAAGCATTGCATTTGCTAAATGGGCAGATCGAGTGAGACAGGGCTGCCAGGCACACGAGGGACCAGGCAAGCAGCCGGTGGCCCTCAGCCATATCCCTTGGTACCCATCCTGCCTTAGTGCCAGCCACATCTGGTGGCAGGAAGGAGAGAGCTAGAAGCACCCTACTGCCCTCTGCATTAATTGTAACACGTTATAACGAGCCCAGCTCTTGTGTCCCAGCCCAGGGTGACCGTGTGCTTTGTGGATCTGGAATCTGTTTCAAAAGGAGGAAACGCTGCAAGACTCCTGCCACAGTGACACTGTACATGGAGCCTTGCTGAGCACCAGGGCCATGTCACACGGCAGAGGGAAGCAATGACATACCTGTGGCATTAGAAAGAGCCAGGGACTCCATGGAGCCTCGGGGAGTTTGCTCGGTGGGCGTCAGGTCCTCTGTGAACTTCAGGGTGTTGATGGGGTGCCGGGTACGGCACTGCGGCGTGGGCATCCTGCCTTCCTCTTCTTCTTCGTACTTGGGAACTTTGAGGCTTCCCCGGGTCTCGGGGAAGCTCTGGTTGGACATGTCGCTGTAGCTCTCCTGGGATCGAAGCCTCCCCGAGTAGTAGTCCTCTCTGCAGTCCTGGATGAAGCTGCCTCCGTGCCCCTTCATGGCCAGCGAGGAGCTCCTTTTCGGGTTGCTGAAATGCTTAGCCCATAGATCTGGCTGCGAACCTGGGACCTGGCTGGGGTTATAGGAAGTCCTAATATTGCATTGGCTGAGAAGCTGGAGAGGACTCTGGGCCTGCCCCTGCTCCATCTTGCTCCCGTAGTGGTAGAGCTCGTCCCTGCTCCTCCATACGTGCTCCCGGTTGAGGCTCGGCGTCTGGCTGGCCAGGCTCAGCAGGTCCATCTGCAGCGAGAGCGGGTCCACGTCAGTGGAGAGGCGGTTGGAGGTGACCTGCAGCTGGCTCAGCGCCGCCTCCTCCGCCTTGCCCTTGTTCTTGCCGATCTTGGCACTGCGACGGGACTCCTTGGCCCGCGCACTCTGGAAGGCTGAGTCGGAGGAGTCGGAGCCGTTGGGGTCATCGCCCACGCTGCAGGCCCGCGAGCAGAAGATCTGCCCCTGCTTGGGCAGGAAGGGCCGGCCCAGAAGGGACTTCTTGCACTGCGCACAGCAGAAGCAGGTCTCGGTGGCGTGCCAGTGCTGCCCGTCGTACGTCATCTGGCCCTGGTCAATACCTGGGGGGAACCATGCACACAGTTAGGCCACCTGATGGATGCTCATTGCTTCCTGCCCTAAACCCTATGTGCCCACTGCTCGGCCGCCCTGTGACACCTACCCGCACTCGCTCTCAAAAGCCCTTCGGTGGGGTTTCTCTGGCGAGTGAAGTTACACCCATTCCTAATTCTTTGCAGGTTGCAGGCCTTTGTTAGGGAGTTGCTCAATGCTGGGAAAGGCAGCGGAGGCGAGCCTCAAGCTATTTCATATTAAATGGGGATATTTCCGATCATAAAGCAGAGGAATGCAAGAAGTTCTCCATAAAGTCCTTGAAGCCAAAGCAATAATATGCTGCCTATTTAAAAGCCAAAAAGCGTCCAACCAAACCATAAAGAGGGATCTGTAAGTACGTAACAGAACAGATCTCATCCCTGCCCCTCGCTGCTCCGGTCCTGACTGCCTTCCCAGATTCACTTTATTCTGGCTGCTGGGGCCCCTTTTCCAAAAGGCAGACAGAGCCTGCTCCAGGGGTTTAAGTGTATCCCCGTGCTTCCCCCCTCAGCCAAATTTTTTCCTGCCAAGCCTCTTGGGATAAGTAATGGAATGAACACAAAGAGCTTGTCCCCAGCCAGTGACACCCCAGGCTAGTTGCAAGCGTCGGCCAGAGCCGCTGTAGCACGTGCCTGCTACAGACATCAGAGCTGTGAGCAGAGCTCCCAAGGCTTCAATTACAGCACTTATTTGCTGTTTGAGCTGCCATTCTGGGCAAAAGCCTCTGTTACCTGAGAAACTGCCGCACAGGGTGCAGGCAGGCTGAGCTGTGGGGAGCCTTGCTGCACGTGTGCACAGCCCTGCTTGCACATGCACTGTAGCCCCTGCTCGCACACATGCAACAGCCCTGCCACTGGAAGTGTCCGATGCCACTGGTTGATTCACAAATGAACTATATGTTCACAATCCCTTTTATTCCAAGTTAAACTTGCTTTAGCCTGGTTGGTTTTTCTGCCCCTCATAATGAGCGAAATGCTTTTATATAGAGTGCCCTCGTAGACAAAAGAGAGAAAAGACAGCGGGTGGGATTTCATCAGCTTCTTTTTCAATGATCCATAACTATCTTGCAGAGACAGGGGCACAGCTTCCCTGCTCAGCAGCTCTGCCATACATCCCACTCCCTCTAAGTCTCAAGCACACGCCTGAGTTCTGCAGCTGCTAAGCACATTTAGCAACTACCAAGAGCAAGTTGCAGCAAAATGGCTGCAGCCATTCTTTGCTAGAAATGTGCAAATGCACAGCAAAACGGGAACTGGAGGGAAAACCTGGCAGTGAGCAGCCTCTCTGCCAAATCCCTGCACCAGCTTTGGTAGAGGTGCCCGTACCAGGTGATCAGCCAATGTGCTTACCTGTTACAGGTACCCCTCTTCTAATGAGGCCTGGCAAAATGAAATCCCAGCTGCCATGGGAAAGGGGAAGCAATAGCTGGTTAGCCGAGCTAAGTCTATGCAGGGCTCTGTAGCAAAGAATTGGCAGCAGATGGGTGAAGCACAAGTGAAGGGACCGTGAGAGGCACAACAGCTGCTTCTGCACTGTTCTGCAGCTGAGCTTTCAGAAAAGATGTGCCATAGGATGCAGAAAACACATCTTCCAAGTGCTTTGTTGAAGCCTCGTGTCTTCCCCTGTGCCATCTGCCCGGTGCACAAGAGCAAAATGGTTTTTTTGCCTCCCTCCAGCCTGTGAATGATTGGAACGCTGCACTGGCACGTGAGTTCACCTCCACGGACAGACAAAGGCTGCCTGTGTGCCATGCGTGCAACCGCATGAAAATGCTCAGCCAAAGGGCAAAGCAAGCTGTGCAGCCATGCAGTGAGGAAAGAGCCAGGCTCGGTGAAACGCACACCCCACACCAGCCCATCTTCCTGCTCCAAAAAGGCAAGTTGACTCTGATGCATTATTTCTTTCTGCCTGAGAACATCTGTCTGCAGGTTAATTATAAAAAGGCAAACAGAAACAATCATGATGCCTAATAAGCAACCATCTTTTGCATCAGTAGCTCATTAACTCCTGTGCGAGTCTTCAGCTAGCTGAGCTGGGAGGAAGCTGAGATTCAAAGAGATAGGCTGCTTACAGGAAAATGAGGTTTAAAAGAACAATGTGTGCATTAAATTCTGCCGGAGAAAGCTCTCCCTAGTTACACAGCTCCTAGGACTGCTCTGCCATGGACACAGAGGAGCACACGTACCGATGTGCTGGGCGCAGGTGTCGCAGTACTCAGCATAGAGGGACTCGAAGCAGCTGCAGCAATAGGGCCGCCCGTCCTTCATGATGTACCTCTGCCCCCCCAGCACAGTCTCACACTCGAAGCAGCAGAAGTGCTTCATGTGCCAATGCCGCCCTTCGGCCTCGGTGCATTCATCAGCAAAAATGATCTGGGGGAAGAAAAGAAACGATGGAGCAGAGTCAGTCAGAGA
This sequence comes from Centrocercus urophasianus, assembly GCF_019232065.1. NCBI lineage: Eukaryota > Metazoa > Chordata > Aves > Galliformes > Phasianidae > Centrocercus > Centrocercus urophasianus. Next base: position 6,182,294 of record NW_024884778.1, on the reverse strand, counting down.
GGGGACCCAGGATGTGGTCTTCGTGTCTCTTTTGCTCACACAACCTCTGAATTTCACAGCTAAACCCTCAGTCTCACACCCTGTTAAAATGCAAATGGCTGCACGGACCACAAAGCGTTAATGTCCAGCTTGCAGTAATGGGTCCTGGGGGTGCTTGTAAGCACATCCATCAGCAGAAGGGGTCGATGAGGGTAATAAACACACTCACATACAACCCATCGATCCAGGGGACTTTTGAAGAAATGAACAGCCACTTATTAAAACACATCTACCCGTCCCTGAAACAGGGACCTGACTACAAAGGATGACTAAAAGCACAATGAAAAGTGGCAGGTCTCTGGAGGGGAAACAGAGCTACCTGGCTCCTCACCATCACCCCCGCCCTGCTGCCACCTGCTTGCACTGACAGCTTTCCCCTTTCTGAGTTCCCTCGTCACAGTCAGTGCTGGATGCTCCAGTGAAAGAAGCGTGTGCGAAAGAAGCCAAATGAAAGAAAGCCTAGCATGAGAATTTGCAAGGATAAAAAGTACAAGAAAAGAAATTACCCAGCCTAAACCACGAGGAAACTGGGCCAGTTGCATGGTTAGGAGTTGTTTTTTTCACCGGTAACATTACAAATTTAATTGGATACATACATCAATGTTCTTCATATTTCAAGCACATATAGCCCTGGATTTTTGCTATTACACGCTTGCATAGATGGGACTTGGTATTTTATAGTACATATGGTTTTCCACACTATGGTTTTCTTAACTTTAGAAGCCAGAACAATTTCCTTCACCAGCCTTTTAAACAGAGATTGACACTTGAGAAATGCTCAGAGTCAACTCTGCACGGTTTTCTACGTTCGTTTTGTATTCCATTTGTTCAGCTTCCTGCATCCCTTTAATCTCCTCTCTGCAAGCCTGTTTTGGCTCGGCGTGCGCTCAAACACTACTGCTTGTAAGAAACACAACACTCATCCCACCAGAGGCTTCCTCCGGGGGAAGAGAGGAGAAGGAAGGAAGGGCACACACAGCCAGGCTGAAATTACAAAGCATGGGTGGGTGTGTTGTTACTGGAAATGCTTTGGGTAGATTTCAACACAAAATCCCACAGGATGCCAAATGGAAACCCTACAAAAAGCTTGCAAGGCAAAGCCAAAGCATCATACTTTGCATCCATTCCTTCTGTACACAGAGAGGAAATACCTTCTCATGCATCTGTGCTGGGGTGCATCTTTTTGGTGGCACCCCTTCAGTCCAGCCCTTGGATCCCGAATTCAAATCACTGCCTATTTTGCTTTGTTCTTATGAGTCACTCAGGGAAAAAAAAAACCCACCTCATGCTATAGAAAAACAGAGGACAGAGGTGGGCAGTGGGGTTTCATGGGGTTTGTGGGCTCTTACCTCATCGCACGCTGCACACCGAGGCTTGAGGCACTCTGCATGGTGCCTGCCACAGTAAATCTTGCCATCTTGGTAGAAGTAGATCAGATCGACCAGCAGTTCATTGCAGACGCTGCAGATGAAGCAAGGAGGGTGCCAGCAAACGCCGTGCCCAGCTCGCGAGGCAAAGACGGCGATGTCCCCTCCGTTGATCTGCCCACCGCACTGTTAGAAAAGCCAACATGAGACCAGTGAGTCCATCCCTAACGAGATGCTTTTGCAAAGGTGGCAGAACGTGGTAATTCACTGTTCGGGAATCCCCCTCCTGCTGCCTCTCCAAGAATCTCAGCAGCTTTTTGGATCCCATCTTGGTTCCACTTCTGCCTTGCTGGTGTCTCACTGCAGTGGTGACAACCCAATGGGCACTCACTGTGATGGTGACCCAACGACTGCTTGCTGCAATAATGTATCTCAAATACTGCATTCAGTTTTAGACCCCTCACTATAGGAAAGACAAAGAGGCACTGGAGCATGTCCAAAGGAGAGCAATGAAGCTGTGGAAGGTTTGGAACACAAGACTTATGGGAAGCCGCTGAGGGAACTCGGATTGTTTAGTCTGGAGAAAGGGAGGTTCAGGTTGGACATTAGGAAAAAGTTCTTCTAGAAAAGAGTGTTGATGCATTGGCACAGGCTGCCCAGGGAGGTGGTGGAGTCACTGTTTCTGGAGGTGATCAAGAATTGTGAAGATGTATCACTGAGGGATGTAGTTAGTGGGCACAGTAGAGGTAGGCCAATGGTTGGAGCAGATTATCTTAGAGGTCTTTTACAAGCTCAAAGATTCTGTGATTCTATCCCCAGGATCCCAGCAGCTTTCCCTGCACTAGCTTTGGGATTAGTGACTGCTCTGGTGTCCAAAATCCATGGGGTGCTCATGGCATGCTCCCATCACTCTGTTGCCTGCTACCCACCTGCTCACAGATGGCTCCTGTCATGGTCACAGGGAATGGTCGGACATTTCCTCTCCCTAAGTTTTCCCTCTTTCTTTGATTGCTGAAGAGCTTGAGCTCCCTCTTCTCCTCCTCATCCAATGAATTGCAGTAACGGACCTAGAAAACAGAAGCGATGTTCGGTGATCTGAGCCATAATCCCATAGGCTCTGCGAATCCAAGAAAACATACAGCCACCTCCATAGGTGTAACTTCAGCAGAAATTCAAACTCTTCCCAGCCACCATTTCTACAATGCATAAATGAAATACAACTGAAAATGTATGACCAGGCCTACTTCTTCCACCAGCCACATTATAGCAGAGACATTACAGCAGTATCCAAGTGTTTTGATGGTGTTTCTCAAGCACGGCCCACTTTCCCTGTGTAAACAATGGAGTTCCAGCTATTTGGGAACTCCAACGGTTATTTCTCAACACTTCAAGAGGAGCAAAACCAAGCATGAGTGGGAACTGGATGCAAAATGCTCAGGGAAGCAATGCTCAGGGAAACAACACTTGCTCGTTGTTCCAGCCTGCAGCAGCTTTGCTTTGCTGCGCATTTATCCCGACGTTTTTCAGCTGTGGGTTTCTGACACTGCCAGAGGAGGCAGGAGGGCAGGTTTGGGCCCGAGGGTGCGTGCGAAGCCCCTGCACGGTGCCGGCAGCGCCGCACTGCTCCGGTGGCACCCAGCCACGCATGGGCAAAGTCGTGAATTCCTGACCTAGATGAGACAAAGTACCTGCTTGTCTTTTCCAGTGCGGCTTCTTCAAAAGGAGCACAAAAATCTTTTTTTGTTGCTGTTGTTGACAAAGGGAAATGTTGCGGGCTAGCAGCAGCCAATGTTCTCCCTGATAAAAAAACACGTCAGACAGCAGACCCTTTCTGCTGCCTCACACGTCTTTCCTGCAAGATGCAGCGAGGTGTGCTTGCTCTGCAGGTGTTGACTCAAACCCTGGCCTCCCAGGCTCACAGCTCGTGAGCAAAACACCTCACCAACCTGGTACACATCAAGGTGAGCTGGAAGGAGCGCCTGGGAAAGGCTTTTGTTACTTTGCATCTGGCTGAGATAAACACAACTTAGAGCTGCTTTGAGCGTGGCTTCCAAAGGCTGGGAAAGTGCTTTTATGGCAGAGAAGTGCAGATGATTTCAAAAACAAAAACTGAGACTTAAAAACAAACAGCTCCCAACCTCCAGCAGAATCCTATCAGGTAGCAAACAGCTCCGTTGAAACAGCAATGCAGCCAAACTCCATGAAAAGGCAGAAAGGGCTGCAAAAAAGCCACCCACACCTCCAAAGAGAGAGACAGCAGGACAAGCATCCCATGCCCTTCTGTCACCAACACCACGAGGTCACTCACCTCATTGTCATGAGGAGGCAGCTGGTGCAGAAGCTGCTTGATGCGAGACTTTTCCCCCGGGCTGTTGACGTAGGGCACCTTGTCTTCTGGAAGGCAACTGTAGTACTGGTGCACCTAGGGAGCAAAAACAGGCACCAGTTATTTCTGACCGAGCAGAGCAACACAGCCACGTGCTGCCTCAGTTTTGCTGCCTTTTTCTCCCAAGAGGGCTCCAGGAGGGCGGCAGCGCCTGCCGGCTTGTTACCGTTTGCTCTGTCAGCCTCCATAGCGTTAGCATGCTTGGCTAGCTGCGGGGATGTGTCGGCACCTGCCTCAGCAGGGCAGGTTACAAAGCCTGTGCCCCGACAGCCTCCGTGTTGCTGGCTATATCTCAGCCTCCACCTCCATCAAAACCCTCCGGGTCTTTTCTGCAGCAATTTGTGAAAATAAACAGCAGATAACATCTGTTGGAAGGCTTGTTTGCTGTTCTTTCCTTCTCTTTCGTCTCAGAGTATATAATTAAAACCAATTATGACAAGCGCAGCATGGTGGGGCCCGGCGTGCCCTGGTGCAGGAAGAGCCTGGTGAGGAAGCACGCCCTGAACTCTGCGCTCCGGCTGCCACACCTGGGACATGCACAGAAGGGCTGGGATGCAGTGCCCTGGCTCTGCAGCAGCACTAAAATGGCCACGCAGGGGTTCAACAGCAAGGGGAGAAGCAGGAGAGGGTGAAGGTAAGGAAAGCTCTTGCTGCTCGGTTGGGATCAGGAGACTCTGGATGCTGGGGCAGGAGAAGGGGGATGGACGGATCCTTTCAATCTGTGCTCGGCTGGAGAGATGCAAACTGCTTTCTGCTTTTGCCACCATGGGATAAACTCTCCCGAGGTGTTTCCTCTGCTTTTGGGAGCTTTTTGGACACCACCGCTGTGGTGTTTTCTTCTCAACTGCTCTATTCTTCTCTGTACAAATGATTGGATCCAACTTTCCCATCATGGCATTTTATGACAAAGGAGCTTGTCAGCAGGTCTCCACCTGTGGTGCCAACAAGGGGACTGCTCGTGTCACCGAGCTGAGGAACACACTGTGACCATGCCATGTGAACCCCTGAATTTGCTTTGCTAAAGCACAGCAGGAACAGACCCAGCAACTATAGAAACCACCAAAGGCTGAGAAGCATTTTGTTATATTAAAAAGGGAACAAACTTACATGGTTATAACACTTACTTGGCATTTATAGAGCATCCTTCATCCAAGGACATCAAATCACACTGAAAAAGCATTCCTATAACACGCTACATGAGGGAGCAAATATATCCACTGAAAAGCACTATTTATGGTGTAACAATGTTCTGCGAGATTCTTGAATTCATGCACCAGGTCCACAGCAGAGCTTGCAGCAGCAAACCCAGTGCTGTGCCCCTGCTGCCATGGTCTCTGTTCAGCTGCTGGGCTCTGGCTTCTCCCTGCGGCGCTGTCCTGGGGCTCCGAGCACCGCTGGCTCCTCTCGGCCACCTCCAGGTGCATTAGCTGGGCTGCCCGGTTCCACCCACACTCAGGGTGCTCCGTTTGGTTCCTTTGTGATGAAGATCTTCTGCCCGTTGAGTCCTTGAAGTTGGCATCAACCAAAAATCCTTTTTTTTTTTTCTTCTGAAGAGCCACCAGATGACATCAGGCTGCTCTGCTCCCCGTAGCGATGAGCTGTGAGACACGCATCCTAGGTGAGAAGCAGGGATATGTGCCTTTCCCTCAGCATAGGCAGCCAGGAGCTGCCTTTCCGGAGCCCAGCGTGGCACCACATGTGTGCATGGCTCCTTCTCCTGCTTCCGCTGGGAAGTTTTCCATTTAACCCCAACAGGTCTGCGGGAACCGGCTCTCATCACACCAGCAACATTGCTTGGCAGGGATGGGCAGTTTGGTTTGAAAAGCAAAGCAAAACAAATACAACAGGCTCCAACCTGTGTTCTGCTGCCTGCAATAACCCAAAAGGGTTTGCTTTGGGGTCAAGGCAGCCAGCAGGATCTTCTGCATTGGTGCTTGCAGAACGGCTGCAGAGGCAGCTGCTGGTCCTTTCCCATGGCTTTAAGTAACAAACAAGCCCCACCACATGCAGGTGATGAGTAGAAGGCTGTCCCTTGCCCAGGTGATCATAATTCAGGTAATACAACCTCTCATTTGTTGTCAATTTCCAACTTCGGGCTGCCAGAATTGGGGTGGCAAAGCCCAGCCATGAAGCAGTGATGCTTGAGAATGAAGAAAAATAAAGGAAAAAGGGATTTTCAGATACATTTAGCTTTCCAAGGAGAAAGGCCTGCAGAAAACGTTAACTCACTGGAAAAGTAAAACTGCTCTGTCTGCACTTTGCTTTTGTACAAAAGGTCAGCATTTTCCATGAAAAAAAAAGCTCCTCCTCCATTCAGTTCTGGTTCAAAGCATGCACAAGCCTTACAGCCATGAACCCTCTGCAGAGCCACTGTGGCCAAAGGGCTGATCCTGACCCCTGGGCATTGGTGGATGGTTATCCCCTGACTTTTCTGCAGCACGAGCTCCACCAAATAATTGCTTTTTTATTAAATACTTGTGCTGTATGATGCAGCAACTCAGTGTCCTGCTATTTCCCCTTGCAACAGACCTACTTCATCTACAATTATTCTAACCAAGATGCTCAGGAGCCACTTGAGGCACACGGCTGGATTTCCTGCAAAGCTTCCCCACTCAGCCCTCTGCTGCAGCCTCTGCTCCCACCTCACTGGGAGAACCCCCTGAAGAATCTAAAAAACATCATGCCAAGTCACAATAAGACTTCAGTGTGGGCTGGGGGCCCCAGATGCCACCAGGGTGCAGTGGCAAAAATGTTTTCCATGCTATGGCTGAACATCCCCAGCCATCCTCCCCATTGCGTGCATTATCCTCGTCTTCAAAAAGAAACTGTTTCAAGGGCTCTGTGTTTTAGTGAGGGCATGGAAAACAACTGCTGATACGTATTTTGGAACTTAACAGCTCCTCCAACCTAAAAGAGAAAAGGGGAAGATAGAAACCAGGAGAAAGGAAAGAACACAATGTAAAATGAGGGTAGGGAAAAGCCTTTAAAGTGGAGCCAACTTTATTCAAAGGCACTGAGGAAAGTAATTACATTAGTTTACAAATGCCTTTGTGTTTCTGCAGCCTTCCTAGGCTCGGGCTCTGTTTCCAGTTTAATTTTGTCAGCTGCCATCCCATCCCTGCTGAACACAGGCAGAAGCGTGGCTTCTGCTGGTGGCCCCTCAGGCTCCTTGCTAAAGGCAGAACACCCCCAGCCCTTTGCAGGCAAAGTCCTACACCTCCTCCAGGAAGGAAAGGTTTGCAAACAACTTGTGAGCTTATGGCATTGATGAAAGATTTCTTTGATGAAAGAAATAAGTGGGGGTGGAAAAGCAAGTGCTTTCAGGCAGTATGTGCTCAGGTTGCAAACGCAACACCCTTCCACCAGGTGCACCCCAATCACAACACCCCAAGCACCCATCAGGCAGGGCTGCTTGGTGTGATCAGACTGCTGGAAGGGCCATAAAGGAGCATGAGGTGTCCTGGCATGCTGCAGCTGCAAGTGATGACTTGCAGAGCCACAACAGCTGGGCAGTAGTCCTGCTTCGCCTTCCCCAAACCAGCCCTGCTAGGCCAAGATGCATCTCATGCAACACAGTACCCGGACATGACCCCAAAAAGGGACTATAGTTGGGTAAGCAGGGGTGTGGGAGATTTGGGAGTGTGATGAGTTTTGGCCCAAGAGGCTGCAACAAGCCCATGCTGGCCTTTTAGCAGCATGTGAGACGTGGGGTGATCATAGAATCGTTGAGTTAGAAGGGACCCTTAAAGGTCATCTAGTCCAACTCCCCTGCAATGAATAAGGACACCTACAGCTCAAATGGGTGCTCGAACCCACCCAGCCTGATCTTGAGTGTCTTCAAGATCTTCTACACTGAGCACTTGGAATCTACAGAGGAATGACGCTGATGCATTTGTTAGCTCTACCATTCCTGCTGGCTTCCGGTGGAAAACAGACAAACCACATATAAATAACTTTCTTGAAGCATCTGCAACATTTTCCAAGTGCTCGCACACATACGCTCACAAAAGAGCTCTGCAGATCACAGCCAGCATGAAGCTATAAAATGGGTTCAGTTGGACCCACACCTGGCACGTCCTCTTCCTCCATGGACATCACGATACAAAGCGCTTCTTTATTCCTCAGAGCAAAACAGCCCTGGCAGCAAGACCAGGCGTCCTGGAACAAAGCAGCAGTGAGCACCGCGAGGCTGCAGCCGGGCACGTCCCAGAGCAGCAAAACACCCTGCAGGGCAACCACGAACCCACCTCCCTGCTGTGCCCATGAGCAGGCTGCCCTGCAACCAGGGAGCTGCTGCCAGATGGGAGGCATTAAACGCATCTTGGTGTGCTTGCTTGTTGTTATTCAGAACTATCTATCTCCTCTTATAATTGAGGTACCCCCAGGGAGTGTGGACAAAACCAGAATATCCAGGGCTGGAAATTGTGCTGGAAAAGTGACACAAACGAGGAGAGAGACACACAAAAGCATCAGGTGGGAGATCGCTCCCCAAACCTGTGTGCTGACAGCAGACAGCACTCCCAAGGCTGAACTATCCTGCATCCCTGCTCCCACAAACCTACCCCAGAATCACAAGGACAAAGGCAGGGAACAATGAGAAACAATTCCCATAACATCTATTTGTTCTGGCACACTGTGCAGTTCTCCGTGCGCTCCTCTCTCACAGCTAATGGCAGCGCATCCGCTGAGTGTTGCTGTTCCCTGGTCTCTTGTTGAGAATGACATCAATTTCTGTCAAGCTTTTGGAGCAGCTCTTGCTCTATAAAAGATCCTGCAGAGACATTGCTTCCTGCTGGCATTAAAGAAGAACATTTGAATCAAGGACACACATCCACAAGTTTTAGACTTGTGAAAGCACATGCCATGAGGTTTCTTTTTTGGAGCACAAAATTGAAATTGGATTAAACAGAGACAGAAACAGCGCTTTCAGAAGCATATGAAGGTGGTCTGGCTGTGGTGTGCTGTCCAGCAGACCCCCACCCTCAGAGTCCCCTGGAGCACCAGCAGTTATAGCAATCATTTGCTGCATTGATTGCAGCTGATAATTCCTCTGAGTATGCCACTTAAAATGCTCTTTTATTTATAAGCTGCGGGATAGCGTGCTGGAATAGTGCTGCAGTGAGTACAGGCTGTAACCGTACACTGGAATAAAGCTCCAGGACAATACACTGGGATGGCTCTGTTCTATTTTCCATTCCCTGCTCTTCTCCTGCCTCTTACCTCTGTCATCCATCACACGGGTGCTTCAAATCTGAGAACCGTGCAACCCATGTCAGAACAGTGCTTTTCTGTTTCTGGGGCCAACGAAAGCAGCCAACTCCTTCCCTGATAAGACAGCTCAAGAATTAAATTGTTTTAACAGCTCCCACTGGCTCACAACCATCAAACCAATGCCCTCGGACACAGAAAGAGAACAGAGGTCCAGATGCATGGTTGTACACTGTTTCCCTATAGCAGAGTGGGGATATACTCATGCCTCCGACTCCTCCAATGGTCCATTGCAGGGTGGGGAAGCAGTTCAGCTCCAGACCACGAGCTCACGAGGTACAACTGCTCTCAGCATCCGGGTAAGATCGGGAGTTATTCATGGAGATCTTGTTATTCCTGGCCATAAATTATCGATTTTCCCTTGCTTGGGGGCTTAAGGCATAGGGTTGCTTCGGTCTGTCTTGACTATTCCTTGCTGCACACAAGGAGTGAAACAGTTTGCTGGATTCAAAGGGCTCAAGAAAGGGTGAAAAAGTAAAATGTACACAGTCATGATCCATAGGCCCAAGTGAGGCACATGTCCTCCAGAGACAGCTGGCCCAGATAAATGACTTTCTGCCACACTGAGGAGGTGGAAGCGGCTATTTGTAGGTAAGGTGTAAATGCTTGCTGTAGATTTGTCTCCACTGTCCTTTGCTCACTTATAAACAGCAGCTGATGGAGCCTGCAGGTTCTGTAACTCAGGGCTATGCTATAAGCCTTGCAAAAGATTCAAGCACAGGAATCAACATTGTACATCAGCTCCTGAACAAATTCCCTGTGACACTGACAGTCTCGCACCACACTGCAAAGCTCTTGAGGTCCCAGCCTTTGCGCCTGCTTTAGAATAAAATGATCTTCTGAACTTTAGCATGGCTAATTTTAGCTCAGATGAGATTTTCCTAACTTTTAAGGGATTCAATTTGAGCAACCGTGCTGTCAGCAAGAGGGAATTAAGTTCTTACAGCACATAGAAAGGTCTTGAATGCTGGCATGTTGGAGCCATACAAAAAGCCACACCGCAGCTGAAGTCAAGGCCCATCCTTTGTTTCATTTGAGAGCTGTGCCCACAGCCAGCTGCTCCTATTATTGAGACACAATAAAGACAGGAATCCTCAAAAGCCCCTTGTATCCAGAAATTCAAGCTGGCATGTTGTAACATCTTTGGGTTTCTCCAAACCACAGGCCCAAGGAATTCAAGGCTGCGCATTCACATGTATTTACACAGCCCTTGTCTAAATATGTGAAAAACACATTACAGAAGCACTTATTCTCATGCATCTGCCTCCAGACGTGGTGTCAGCGTGAGGCAGCCCAGCACTCAGGCTGCCAGCCCCAGCAGACAAGCTGGCTCCCCATCCTGTGGCATGGGATTTGGGTTTGCTCAGGATGGGTTTCTATTACCGTCTACTCATTTCCAGACTTTCACATTTATCTCTTTATCTGTCCAGGGAACTGCAAACCGGCAGAAAGGAGTTCTCTGAGCCCTGAGCTTCCGTTTCTCCTTCCATACAGCCCCACTGCTCCCATCTGCAGCTGCGTCTTCCATAAGGGAACTCCACCTCCTACCATGAGACCATTTTTCATCAGGGTCCTGACGCAAGTGAGATGAGAGTTCACTGCAACCTCACGGCCACCCTGGACAGCCAACTGCTATTGCAAGAAACCACATTTTCTGATCACATTGTAATTTATGGAGCTCACTCTTGAGTTTTCACCCTCCGCCTTCCCTGTTGGCAGGCTGCCGCTGAGCCTTACACCTCTGATAGTTTGAATCCCCTTCCAATTTCCTGCCTGAATGCATTCAGAGCCAGTTTCTATCTGTGTTTGTATGCCAAAGTTTTAGCTTGAGTAACTGCTCTTCCTCCTATAATGCATAGGGAGTGATCCAGCCCTTCGACTGGGGACACCGAACAAACAAACTTTTCTGGGCTCCTCTGCACATTAATATTTCCAGTTTCCTTCCTGTTCAAATTCTCTTTCTTGAGCACAGGTATCATTAATTTTAGCCCATTTTCCTAATGAAATTTTACCATGACTGATGCAATTGAATTTTAACATTTTTTTATATTGCTACCCTCAACCCTGTGGTATAAGCTTGTTTAGAAATACATAATAGATATCACCATTGTGCAAGGACTTTGTAGTCCTGTATGCTGATCAGACATAATACAAGGGAAAACTTGAGCTCTGTTCTTCAATGCAGTGTTTGGATAACGATGTGTAAACACTGGACCAATGCTCAAATAACCAACACTATTTTCACACGGTTGGCATGTAACATGGACCAGCTGACCGCTCCCAGATTAGTGTCCAGGAATCCAATGAGCCCTCATATGTTTGGGCTGCTTTCCATTTAGATTATATTTAATAAATATTTTAAGCTAGGGATGGAAGGTACTCTCCAAATTCGGAATGACCTGCTGAAACTGCCAAAAACCGATGTTATGGTTGTTGGCCAACTTCCCCCTAGAAATCCTGCAAATTGCTGCGCTGAGTGAGACACGAACACTGTCTCCCAAGAACAGCAAGGTAGGAAGGCTGCTGTCCAAGTACAATAAGAGAGCTGCATTAGTCTTTCAGGGGACTACTTACCTCCCCAGCTCATATGCTGTGTGGTTATTTTAATAAAGTAGAATATTGCAGAAAAAGTTGTTTCGTTTCATCTGTTTCACGTCAGAGAAATACAACAGCGAGGCAATGGAAGGCAGAGAAAATTTCACTGTCTGCAAATCTGTACTTTCACCCCAGCCTGACAGCAGTGTCCCAGCCCACAGCTGGGCCCACCACCAAAGGCTCCCAGCAGCTGCAGGCTCAGACACCAGCCTCCAGGAGGCTGCGCAGCACATTCTCTCCACACCACAACCATCACCACTGCCTACAGGCACAAACCAAAATCTCCTCAGCATCCAGGTCCAACACTAGAAGCCACATAGAGCTCATGCAGTAAAGTACAAAAACTCAAGAATATTCAGTGCCACACACCTCCTTTGGCAGGTCTTTCGCGGCCCCACTCACATGGTGATCCTGCACTTTCTCTCCTTCCAAACACTATCCCTACCCTGAACACAAACAGAAATCAGAAGCTCAGGGAGCTGCTCTCCATGCAAGGACAACTCCTGGCCTCATGCAGCAATTCTGCAGCCACACCTTATTTTGTCTCTTCAGATGATCATCTGAGGTGCAAAATGTACCCAAGGGGCCAGCAGATGAGCTATGCTGGAAGGATTTCAGTGCCTATGACTGCTCTTCATTTCTACTGTGATTAGAGAGGTCAGATCTGCTGAAAACCCCAGCAGTGCACCTAGAGAAATGTATTCAGTAAGCCAGCATTTGTATTGAGAAGCACAGTGAACTCCGAAAAGAAACAGATGCTGGAAGAACCTAGAAATACACTAACCTGGGTAATACATGAGACCTCAGTACCTGCTGCTAGCAGTACCAGGTTGGGCATGGTTCTCTGGGGTGACTTGTGAAACTCACCTGGTTTGTGTCCCTTGGTGCGGAGCACATTGGCACCAAGTGTACCTGACCATGCACCCAATGTGGTGCCTCCTGGGAGACTCAAAGGGAGCATCTACTGCAGGGAAGGGAACAGAAGGCAAGGCTGCTCCTTGATTTGCATGCTTGGATGGCACCAAGTGAAACGTACAGTGCTGTGGAGCTGAGAGCAGCACTGAGCCACGCTTGCAAAGACCAGAAAGGGAAAAAAAAAAGAAACCCAAACAACTGGATTTTCTCTAAACAGACAGATAATATTTACAGCCTATGGATGGTGCCAAAATATTTCAGGAAATGCCTAAGCCCTTCTGAATAAAAGCTCAGGAAAACACAGTATTTAAGGACAGTAACTGTAACAATAAGAATGAAAGCCTTCCACACTCTCCCAACCTCCTTACACGATTTAAAATGATTGCCATAGCAATTATCAAGGCTAAGCGTATTTTGCAATCTCCTCTGCAAATTAAGTTCGTAGTTGAACATGCAAAAGATAAGCATAAAAACTAAATGAATCCTGTAAAGTGCACAGAGCAGAAATCAGCGTGCTTTCCACACAGCATGCTAAGGTCTAATCCATCCCATTCAACTCCTGTAACGGAGATGCTGGAAAGAATTGGCTCCAGTGAAGGTTCAAGTAAGTCACAAACATCATGACTAAAGGGCCCAACCTCAAAACCTATGGCCCATTTTTACAGCAAGCTGCTGGTGTTGGCCCTCCATGCAGCAGCTTGGTGGCCTAGGGGAGCAAGACAGGTACACCAGCTGCCCTGGATGCACAAGCATCCTATCAGCTTTTCCCCCACAAAACCGCAGTAGGCATGTTTTTCCTGTTTCATCATGGTAACAAACCTCATCCTGAAGGTACTTTGTTTCTCCATCTCTCAGTTGCCAGTTATACCTACACACCACAAAACAAAAGCCCCACAAGGGTGACATTTCTATTTTATTTCATTGGTGTGTTCAGAACAGACACGAACTGCATGTAGCAAGCGTCTCACATCCCTACAAGAAAACAAGGGCGTTTATTTCTGAAGAGTGAATTCATACTACATATTTGGGAAGCCCAGCATTAGGGTTACCTGCTCAGGTTTCAGGCCAGGAGGTACCCATGCATACTCCTCCAGCGCACAGCCTGAGTCGTCATCGGAGGTGGAATTCCTCTGGAAGTCGAACATCAGCTTGGTGACGGTCTTCTCCATCTCCAGGGGCATAACTGTTACAATGTGCTCTTCTTGGGAGCACTTACAGTGGAGACAAATCTTCCTGCAAGAGGGGGAAAAGAAGAGATCATAGAATCATAGAATGGTTGGGTTGAAAGGTCCTTAAAGCCCACCCAGCTCCAACCCCGTGCCGTGGGCTGGCTGCCCCCACCAGCTCAGGCTGCCCAGGGCCCCATCCATGGCCTTGAGCACCTCCAGAGATGGGCACCCACAGCTCTGAGCAGCTGTGCTGCTGCCTCACCACCCTCTGAGTACAGAATTTCCTCCTAAAGTCTAACCTAAATCTGTTCTCTTTCAGTTTAAAGATGAGACTCCCTGGTGAGCTGTAAATGGGAAAGAGGAGAGCTTCCTGCCAGCCACTGGCCCATCACTGCTCAACACAGCCATTTTTTTTTAATGCTCAGGCACTTTCCAACACAGTATTTGTCTCTCTCACACAAGGAAATAAAAGTCCATGCTTTCTATGACAACATTTGGCAACCCAGCTAGGTCAGTCTGTCAAATGTTTGGGGCTATGTAATTGCTCTTCCCTATACTGCAATGCAAAGAGCATTTAAAGGGGCCACTTGGTGTGAGGGCCACGTGCCCGCCTGGCAGGAGCAGCGTGCCAGCCAGTAATTGTAGGGCAGCGACCAAATGTGGGACAGCAATCAAATTTAGGACAGTCGAGCACTTGGCTAATGCACAAAATGGTGGATTGACTGGGAAGCTGTGAATGACAAGTCTTTTTAGCATGCTGATAGCATAAATTTGCTTATTAAAGTAGCATAAAAATTGATTATAGTCTCAACATATAAAGCTAAATTAAATTAAGGGAGGCAACATAAGCCAGGGTTGCATGCCAGCGGGATGCTAACAGCCTGGCTCAACAGCTTACACACTGCCCTGGACACATAATAAAACCCAAAAGCACAACCAAATGTTGCCATTTAGCACACATTAGCTTAATTCAATGCAACTACAACTTCTTAACATTCCTTTTGAAGTTGATTCCTACTGCTGGTGGTCGATGGGAGATTATTCATGGGCTTGGAGCTGAGTGAAGGACAGATAGGGGTGAGAGCGAAGGACAGATAGGGGTGAGAGCGAAGGACGAAGTGGGCTGAAAACCCCCAAAAAGGGGTTACAGTGAGCACTGATAAATTAGTTTCTATTTCTGAAAATACAACACTCTTCCACGATATGGGTCAGTGGTATCTATTTTGAAGTAACCACGCAGGATTTTGAATTAATTTGTGCTAATCAAAGATCGGTGACTTCTACAGAATTAGGTATCCTTTAGCTTTTCTTCATGCAGTGGAAGGGGGAATCAGGCTTACATCTCAGAAATAATAAGGTAACAGACAGTAAAGTAATGGGAAAGTTTCTGTGATCAATGCAGCTTTCTCTGCTGCAACGGAAACCAAAGAAAATAGGAGGGTGGCAATAGTTAAACATCAGGTCTTGAATTCTCAAACACCTTTCTTTCTTTTTCATCACTACATAAAGGCCAGCGAAGCATAACAGTGCTCAGATCCAGCTTTGAGTCTAAATTTCCACTTGGCCATTACAGCACAAAAAATGCACTCTAGCAAAAGTCAAGAGGCTCCGTTCAGTCAAGCCAGGGAGATTTGCCAGATTTTCCCATTTCCTGCCTTTCATCAGATCTAACATACACACAGACCCAAACGCACACCGAGCGTCTGGTTCGCATCCAGCCAGAAAGTCTCGGCACCGCCTCTGGCTGTTACCTTAAAAAATAATCAAGGCGCAATTTCATGTGAATACTTTAATTTATCAGCTACCGTGGAAAGGCTCTGCCACAGCGAAGCCCCTGGTTTCTTAGCTCTTTCCATCTCATTTCATGATATGATTAGAAGCAGCTCAACATGCAACAAGACGCTAAGAATAATTAATAGCTCCAGAGCCTCGAATTCAGTGTTTGCGACTTGGGCAGTTCTCCTAGTGGAGTTTAGGACTCTTTTGCCAAATTTGATTTTCAGGACATCAATCACATGCTTCAAAGGGTGACAGCCCAGCAGTCTGCTCTTGGAAAACTAATGAGAGAAATGGTGGTATCAGGTGGCAGGATGGAGAGAACGGCCCCGGGAGGGAGGCTGAGTGAGGGCAGCCTCTGTCCCAGAGCTCTGGGATGCGCTACGTGCCAGGGGCCATGGCTACCACAGCAGCACGATGGAAAGGAGTTCCCTCTGCCATCTGGGTTTTAGAATCAGCTTCACATCTTCCAGCGGTGGCTAGAGGAGGTTTTCATGAGGATTATTCACCAGCCATACCCTCCTGAGGGCAGAAGTCAGATTGCTTAAAAATTGCTTGGGAGGATCAGAAAAGCAAAGGCTGAGAAGGACGCACGGAGCCCATCTGCTCAGCTGTGATGTCCCCAGGCCAGGACAATGGGCTTTGTAACCACTGCGCTGTCAAAAAGTGAGCATCTCCAGGGATGGAGCTTGTGCCACCTCCCTGGGTGAATCCCACCAACTTCATGATCTTGCCCTTGAAAGGTTCACTTCTCCTTTCCCCTCGTTAAAAACAGAAGATTAACAGTTTTAATTACAATTATTTTCTTTACGTTAGGATATGTTGTTTCACGGGAACAATACTAAGTGTCTTAGGAGTATCTTTCTACTTCTATGATATGGTTTCCATGACTTCTTCACATAGGTCTCACTTACTCAACTTTATCATCTTTCAGCTCTCTATAATTAAAAATAATTCCCGGTAGTAAAAGCTTAATATAAAATCATACATTTCAAAACGTGAGATGAAATTGGAAAAGCAATATCCCCAACCACACTCAGAGCAGAGTGGCGTTAAGCAAGATAACACCACTGCAACAAAGTGCTGATGCTCGACCGTATGGATGGTGGCAGAAGTGACAAGATCCTGGTGGTGCTGATACTTTGGTGCAGAGCCAAAAGCTTTGGGAAGTATTTGGAGTCGCCAACATGCCTCACAGCTCCCACCAGCTCATTAGGCATTACCGAGGCTGTGGGATATGCACACTGGGGTGTCCCAGAGAAAGCAGAAAAGATCTGCGAGCTTATCATGCAGAAGTGCTGCCCTGGTGAGTATCAGAGATGCCCAGCAACAAAGCCACTGATGCTGTTCCTGAAAGGTGGGAATATCTCAGATACTTGCTCAAGTCGGAGCTGAGTGAGGACTGCTGAACAGAAGCCTAGTAAAGCTATGCTTCTTAATAAAGCACAGAAAGTCAATGGCATCCCCAGTCTTGGGCCCAGAGAGCAAACAGAAGAGCTGCCAAGCAGCAGGAGCCTGTGGGCAAAGAACAAAGGAGAGAGGGAACGTGCTGCTGTGGGAAGCATGGCTACAGAGCATCCCCAGGAGCTGTGCATGGGGCAGCCTCACAGCCAGGCTGAGAGGGAGGGAAGAACACTGGGAGAAAATAACATTTCCTGGTTTCAGATTTAGCTGGAAAGAAGCCCGCCTTGAATTGACTGCACATGGTACAGAGCAGCAGCGGCTCAAAAACAGATTGAAAAATTTGTTCGACTTAAGGTCAGCAATTCATCTGATGAAGTTACAAGATGGAGGGATGTGATTTTGCAATGGCTGCTTGACGTGGTGCTGCTGGCACACATGGGACCCACCATCCCATGCAGCCCTCAGCTGAGCACTCTTCCTTCTACAGCATAAAAAACAAAACAAAACCCAACAAGGGAATGTGAAGGAAGCAGGGCCAAACAGATCAAGAGGAAAATCTGGCTCCCAATCCCCTCTTGCTTGGGATGTAGAAGCATGTTTCCGGCCAAGGTCCAACTCCATGAGGTTCAACATGAGCCCAATTGATCTATAGGACAAGGATGTCTCTTGTTACATACAGCAGTTAATAGGGCACAACCTCTGTCATTGCCAGAGCCCATAACCTCAGCACCAACAGTAAGTGAAACTGCTGAAAAAAACCCTGGGAAAGGCAGGACTGAGAGTGGAGAGAGCCTGAAGCCAAGGCAGCGGGAGGAAGAAAACAGCTCTTTGCAAATGGTTTGGGACAGCAGGAGCAGTGCCTGCCAAGCTGGCCTCATGCTGCGTCCCTCCAGCCAACAGCTCTCAGGCTACATGAGCACAGATTTGCTCTCCTGGGCTTGTTAATGTGCAATGCTCCTGCCCCCATAAACCCTGTCTGCCTTGCTGAGGATCTTATTTCCAGCTCAACTGGATGGACACACGGGCATCACGCAGCAAATGCCGCCATGTTAAAATTCCTCTTGGATACAGAGGGAACTGGACAAACAGTTCTTATCACCCACTGGCACTGCTTATCTCTGTTCCTTGCTTGTTTTTTTTCCGGGATGGAAATAAATGGGTTGCATGAGGGAGCAACCCTGTCACTGAGACAATGTGAGAACAGAGCCTCATCTGCAGCACAGGGCCACCAGACGTCTGTGTTACGCTCTATTATAAAGGATTTGCATGAATTTGTGCTCACATTAGCATGCAAGATTGGGAATCCCTCAAAAAAACAATTCTTTACTCAGCTTGGATGCAGTGTGTAAAATATAATGGGGCAATTCCCTTGCATCAAGGTGTAAGATGTACATGGCGCTCTGATTTCTTCCTAGGATTGAGCCATCATTCTGATTGCAATCAGACTTTTCAGTCACCAAACTACAAGACTTCAAGGAAAAAGGGAAAGGCTGAGGATTTGGAGTGGCTCATGTGACCCCTGAGCCTCTTAACAAGGGCTTCTCAATGTCCCTGCCTGTTATCTCCTCCCTTCATTTGGGAGCTAATCAGGCATCCTGCCACCCTGAGCTCCAGCTACACAGTTCCATTTCCCCAGATCCCATAGGCAAGGCAGACATCTGCCCAAACTGGAAAATGAACACAGCCCTATGCTCCCACAGAGTGCCCTGCAAATCTCCTCCAGTACAGGAACCTCTCTCTCATTTTAAAGATGGGAAAGCTGAGACACGGCAGCAGGAGGTGTTGTGGGGCTCATAGGGAGCATCCAGCCCAGCTTTCCCCATTGATGCCTGAAACATCAGTTTCTGCACAGGAGCCCCAAGAGAGAAGCTGGGTGCCCTCAAAGCTCAGCTGCAAAGCAATGTCTCCTGGGCAAAACCTTTTGCTGTTACAATGAAAGGTCCACAGACATTTCCAGTAGCAGCAATCCAAAGGACAAGGTGCCCTTGGTGTCCTCCAAGGACAGCTCACTTGACCTAAGATGCTGTAAGAACAGCTGGCTTGAAATAAGGCATAAGGCATTGACATAAGGCAGCAGCAACAGAGAACAGCAATGCCATGAAACAAAGGGAGGAATAATCCAGCAGCCAAACTATTCCCACAGACGCAGCTCCAGTGCTTAACAGTGGACTGGGCATAGCTGCACATCTCCAGAAAGGTTTGCAATAAGTCTCACTATTGCAATTCCTCCTGATCTTCCTGGTGCCAACAGCAGAAATTGCTGATGTACCGAGGTTGGCGTTTAAAGTTTTATTATGAACCCCATTTCCACTCCTGGAAAATTTCTCCTCTCCTGGCTGATGCCGTCCATGCTGAGTCTCGAATGGAGACCCATTTCATTTTTAAGACTTGGTAAAAATCCTTTACCATTTCAAGATTTCTTCCTTGCTTAATTACAAAAAAAGAAGAAAAATAAAAAAATCAAGAGCTACTCCTAGCATTGCAGAAATAGTCTCAAAGGATTTCTTGGGCTGCCTTCTTGAGTGAGTCAAGCCATTTGCTCCAGGATGGGTCCATACCACACAGTCCCCAGTCCCTGCTTCCCTGGGGCACAGCCCAGAGCAGCCCCCAGGCTGCCTCCGGTTCTGCTGGCTGTGGGTTTGGCATCATGTGGCAGACGGGAACCAGCAGCACAGAGCTGTCCCCAGGGATGCCAGACACAGGGCTCAGCCATGGCTGCTGGGGACCGAGCCCTGGCTCTGGGCTCAGCATTACTCCCATGTGTGTGCTGCACGGTGCTGCCCTACGCCACAGGTGATCTTGTCAGATTTTTAATTAGACCGTTCAGCAGCTTTCCAGACTAACAAGATACAGAGCTGTATTTCAACGGGAAGGAAGAAAATTGCCTCCAAGCCACAGGTTCAACACAAGTCCTCAGCCTTCCAAGCCTGCATGACTCAGGTCCCTCTGTGAGCAGCATCTATCCACCTGTCCCTCTCTCCTCACCCACAACTCTGCAGCTCCAGCAGTTTCTCCCTTTTGCAATGGCCCTGCCAGAGCAAGAGCTGGGCTTTGCCCTGGGGCTGGATGTGCTATTTAAAGGGCCAGCACTGGCTTGCATTTGTGGCATGACAAACAGAAACCCTGGGAAGCAGTAAATACATTTCTATCTGAGCACATCCTGGGCTCTATGCCCAAAAGGAAAAGAAAAAACAATTGATAGGCCAAATACTCGGACACAGGATGAGCTGCTCTCGAAATGATCATTATTTCAAAAGTTGAGGCTTAGGCAGCATCCCCTGAGACAGCATAGTGACCCATTTGTGCAAGCAATCATTGCCAGACCGCTCAGTTCATAGCTAACCCCAGCCAGCAGCGAGGGGACGGCGCTGGGTGCTCGCTTTGGCTGGAGCCGGCTGGTCTGAAACAAGCAGCAGGAGGAGATTAACATGCGAAGTAAAACATAATCTGGTTAGCTGCAGATCGTTTTACTTTACAAATCTGTAACCCAGGCTCACGCCAGTACCCTGATAAATACAAGGCATTGATGCCAGACGTGCGAGTGCTGCTGCAGCAGGTGAAATAATAGCGGAATAAAAATAAGTCAGATGGGTTACATGATAACAGAGCTAAAACTGAAAGGACGACACTGCATCTGGTGCAAATAATTATTTTGGCATTATTCTGCCCAGTGCTAATCCTCAACAGCTCAGAAAGATTCAATCACTGTTTAACCAAGGCATCACGACTGCAAAACTGGATTAAAATCTTTCCATGGTCACAGGTCACGTCTGTGTCACATCTGCTTAAAATATTCTTCCAAGGAACAGAAAAAAAAAGGAAATTTGACTTTACCAGATTGCACTGCAAAACACAGCCTCCAGGTTTCAGTTCTAGGTTGATTTATGCTTAGGAACTGTAGCATTAAAAAGAAGGATGCAGAAAGATTAGTACTTTAAAGCTCGCTATCCTCGGGAATCCAAAAGCAGCACAATAAACATCTGAGCTGTAATGTCATCATCCAAGTACAGCCTGCACAGTCTGCTCAGCAACGCCCGGAGCAGCCAGGCTTCCTGGAGATGCACTGACCAAAGCAGTGAAATCAGCATCAAGAGAAAAAGATTTTTTAATACTTATTCTTATTTAAAGCCAGCTGAGCCTCTCTGATTATTTTTAAAACGAAAAATCTGTTCAAGTGGCATCCCAGCGTCTGACTTCCTGCAGCTGCAGGGCTGCAATTTAACCATTAACCTTTTCCATCCATAAACAACGAGAACAGTGAAGGTTGGGAAGAAACCCACAACCCCTCCAAAGGTCACCGCTAACAGTGCACACAGCAAACTTAGCGCGCAGCGATGTGCACGCATGGAACGCCGCTCCTCCCTTCTCCTATTGCCCCCTAAAAACGTTATGACAGCTCCGAAGTTGTTCCAAAGGCGGCCTCTTACCTGGCGGCGTGGATGACACTGCTGCTACTCGTTCCGGCTCACTCGGGGCTGCCCAGCTGCTCCCAGCACCGCAGCACGGCGAAGCATCCTGGATGCGGGCAGAACGGTGCGACAGCCTGCATGCACCCGGTGCCGGGCGGCGGGGAGAGACGCGGGGCTGCGGCCGGAGCTGCTCAGAGCAGGCTCCTGCTGGATGTTACGTGGCAGCAGCAGAGAAAAATCACCCCTAGAGAAACGCGCTGCTTTCCCCTCGCGCGCTGAAGCGCTTGAATTCCAGCTCCCAATCTGGACGGATCCCACCTTCCGCTAAAAGCCTCAGTGGTGGCAACAGGACGTCCGATTTGCTCTCCGAGCACCAGGCACTAACGAGCAGAGATGCAGCCCGCAGAGAATAACTGCGGGTGCGGGAGCGGCGCGGGGCTCTGCTGTTGCATTGCTCTCCTCTCCTGCATGCTAATGAGCAATGATGTCAGCAAGCCAAAGTCACCGCATCCGGACCGCGCGCCGCTGCCCGGCCACCCTCGCATTTATTTACATGGAAATCAGCCTGCTCTTATAAATCAATAAGCCCCGCAGGCTGCTTCAGGGAAGGGAGAGCAAATCCTTCCCTCTGGCTTGCATGTGCGTCTGGCAAACTGTTGGCTCCGCACCAGCTGCCCCAATTGAATGGCGTGAAGCCGCTAATTATCCTTCTCCAGCTATCGTCTCATTTGATACTGACCGAATCGCAAACTCGCTGTCAAACTTAAAGTACTGCTTCGTAGGTAAGCAGGCTATTAAAGCAGCGATCTGCTGGCTCTGAGCAGTGGATCGTTTTTCTCCTGGCTTTTAATGCCCTCTTAATTATTTTCTGCAGTCATTTGCTACGATTCCCCACTGGTTTTTCGACGCAGCCTGTTTGTGCACCAGCAGGGCTAAATATTCTAGGAAATGCAAGTTATTAGCTCGGCCTTACGGGCACCGCATATTTTAATACATTTTCTTTCATATGGTCTTGAAAGATGCCTGATTCGCACCTTCTGTGTCCCCCAGGAGCAGCTTCAGCAGGGAGGCTGAAGCTCCCCTCCCTTAATTCCCAGTATTCACAGCCATTACTGGCATAGTTGAATTCTTTTTATTTATTTATAAGCGCAGCTGCAAGCGCAGGAGTTAAACCCTCAGCCTGTTGCTGTGCCCAGCTGGGTCCCTGGTGCCAACAGCATCACCTGCACCTCTGCTTTTTGGTGATGAGGAGGATGCCCTGGAGCAATGCTCATAGTAAATAAGCTCCTGCAGCCCCCCAGCCTCCTGCACTGGCACATCCTGTCCCTCCCAGCTTGTGCCTGCCTTTAGGCAGGCTGTCAGCTCGCCTCTGTCTACTTCATGTGCCAAGGCCCCACGATGATGTATTTTCCTCTTAACTTCAGAACATGTTAATTAAAATACAAAGGAAGCAAGACAAAACTAAGCAGGGTAAAAGCAAATAAAGAAGCCTGCTTCTAAAATGATAGCATAGAGCAGAAAGTCTGTATGCAGAGCAGGAATTACTCACGTTTACTGTAATGATCTTCCTGGAAATATGTTGTTAAAGGCAGAGTAAGGAGGGGCTGTGGCTGGCACAAGAACATGCACCATGCCGTGTGACAGATCCTGTAGGTGCTTTTTTTCACTGAACACCAATACAGTGCCTGACTTTATCTGCATTCACTCCCAAGGAGCAAAGGCCCTTGGCTATCAAGCCTTGGGAACAGAACATCTATCAGCACTCCAACTGCCCCTCGAGTAGCAGAACCATTGCCCAACCCCACCACCTGTCCCCATGATGCAGTCAGCAGCAGCTCTGACCTCCCAGAATGACCCCAATGTGGGGCAGATGGAGGTGTGAATCCCATGCCCCCAGCTGGACATCCTGCAGTAAAGTTGGGCTCTGTGGTATGTTCTGCTTGGCTGTCCTGGCCAACTGGATCATCCCAAAGAAAGGAATCATACCAGAAACTGCAAATATATTTCAAGGCTGATGCACAAAGATAAAATGTGGGTGAGAATCATGAGCTGATGTAAAGGATCAGCAAAACCACTGCTTATAGCCTCTCAGCTTCATGGCTAGCTCTAAGCAAGAGAGCTTTGCGTCTCCAAACAGCAAGTATTACTGTTGATCCTGGCATTCTTCCTACTCTGACACACACAGGCCTGAACATCCACAAAATCCAATGAGCAGGCTATTCTGAGACCAGAAATCAGATTAGAAGATGCCACTTTTGGACATGTAACTGTCTAAGGCACATGGAAATCAGCCTTCCTGCTCTGAGCACTGCTGGACTGCTGGCAATCTTTACATATTACTGTTCCCTAATGCAACAGTTGAGAAAAGACCGTGTGTTGGGATAACTCCAGAAGACACACGCTATTCCTTGATGGATACAGGTGAAATGGGTGTTTCATTAAGCAGCAAGGTAAGGACTAAGCCACTGGAGCACTTTTCTGAAGGTCACACGGAGGACTTGCACCTCTACAAGACAGGATGCTAACAGCTGTCTGCAGGGAAGCCAACAACCCGAGGTAAAACCTCAGCTGCTGTAATAAAGAATGAAAAGCAACTTCACCAAGAGCAGGGAGCCCATGCTCAGGTTCAGAAGCATGTGATGGATAACTCTTGTGATTTTAGCCATATCTTTTTGTCCTTTGCTACTGATTGTAAAGGCAAAGACCTGAACGTCACACTTTCTGCATTTGCACCAGCTCATCCCTGCAGCAAATCTAACAAATCACTCCAAGAGCCCCCTAAGTGCTGCCTTCTCCCTTCCCTTGGCATACTGCTCAGCCAACAACCCACTGAGCTCCACGTGGCATTGTGATCACAGCACGAGACAGGGCACAGCCACCTGCAGCCACACAGATATTGCTGAACCTGATGGGTATCGGGTCAAGCTGCCTTTCTGAATTATTTACTAACATCCTCAGCTGCAGCTTGACACGGACGTGCTGCCTCAGGATATCTGCTGTCCCAAAAAGCTGCCTGTGGGATGTAGGCCCAACAGCAGACACACGGTCCATAAGAACAGCTATCTGTGCTCCCTGCTAACTCAGCCAGCAAGCAGAACTGCTGCACGCGGCATCGTTCAGAGCAAGGCACAGTGCTCAGGACACACGGTGCTGGCAGACTGTCCCCAATGCTGGAGCTGCAGACTGGATTCCAATCCATCATTGCATCACATCACCCCTCCGCCCCCCTTTTTTTCTTTAAATCACCTTAATGCAAGAAGCTTTGCAGAGCTTACCAACAATAAGGCTTTTCATAACCTCTGGCTTTAACTCTGCGCTACGATGCTTTTTATTTTTGTATGTTACCATCAAATTTGTAACAGAATGTGAACAACAATCTGCATGCTTATGTTTTATTTTTCCCCCTTTGCTAGCCTGGCAATATCCTCATCTAAAGGCTTTTTAATAGTGTCCTTTAATAATGTTTACAAAAGCCTCATTAGAGCTCTGTATCAAAACTTAAGCTAAACAAACCCAAAGCACTATTTTTTAATTAAATATTTTTCTTGGGCCCTTTCCACGAACAATAAAGTGCTCTGTGAAAATACACTACAAAGGAAATCCATGAATCTTCAGCTTATCTCATGGTAAATTTTCCAAAGATCTAAACCTCAGATCAGTAAGACAAATTAATTGTCCATTTGCACCAAGCTGAAGATGCACTTACAGGACAGCCCTGTGCCACCATGCACCTCGCCACCTGATGCAGCCAGGGTTGTTGTCACTTTACATGAATTTTATTTTATTTTTTTGCTTCAAACCTGTCTGATCGGGTGTTCCAGGTCACTGCTTATGCCCTGAGGGTTTAATGTGTCTGCTCACAGAGCTTCTCTCTATGCCATGCACAGCAAGGAGCCTCCACCTGCTTCCTCCAAAAGCTGTGCAAACCCCCAGCGTTTTGTTTCTCCCACGCGTAGCTTTCCCTGTGCTCGGTGGCCAGATGTGAGCCATTCCAGAGTCCTGCAAAAGCAGCACATTTCCAAGTGCCATTCTAAATGCAGGGAGATGGGTCACAGAGGATCACTCAGCGGGAAGAAAGGTAGCAAAACGGGTTTTTGTTTCCTACTGAAGAGCGTGAAGCAGACCTGGGTGATACAATATCATCTCGGAAGGGCAGATGGGCTGTGGGGCATTGGTTTGGCCCACCCCAAACTCCGCTCATTACAAGGCTTCTACACTTCATCTAACCTTGACATTGTCATAGGTGGACTGGGTGATCTTAGATCACCAACCTTGGTGATTCTGTGATTCGATGATTAAATTTAAAATAATAAAATTATACAAAATGGCAGTTCAATTTAGTTTCACCAACCCAGACTCTTCAGGATCACGGACCTGGAGTGCACAGATCAGATCAATGCATTTTAGGATATCACAAGATTTACACCCTGACTGTCCTGGTATGAAGGTTTGTTGGACACCACACGTCCCTGAGACCACTTGGCATCGGATACATATGACAGTAGTTGTTTGCTATTCTTCCTTTTAATTAGGAACAACAATTTGTTATCATAGCTTGACATTTGTTCATACTTAGAAATTGCTTCCTTGAATGATATGCTGAGATTACAATGGGTTTTCTGTGTTTGTATTGGTTTTAGTAGCTCATAACAAACCATGAAATTCATTACTCTTGCCACAAGCACCCATGAGATATGCCACAGCCAGGGTGTGATTTATACAGAGCTCAACTCATGGAAGTTAAAAGGTTTTTAATGCTGCCTGCAAGATCTCCAAGATTTGATGTTTTATACTGTGAGTTCCAAAAAAATAATGGGTGCAAACTATTCTGTTGTTTTATTTGCCTGAGGAGCTCAAGCGTTAAAATCAGGGTACAGTCAATTCACTAAACATTCATTAATTTAAGTATATAATTTGAACAGCTTTTTTAATGGTAAGCCTTTTGTCCTCCAAGTTACTACATCCTTATCATAACTTACTACATCCTTATCATTTTTAACAGCATAGATGCTGTATACAGGCAGATACTTAACAGCACAACTTCTCTGCTACAACATAATCCAGCAAAAACATTCTCATTGAAAGAAATCACTGGAAAGCAGCCTGTGCCCTCAGCATCCTAAACAGAACAGGCCTGTCAGTCATCTCCTAGTCCCATTTCTCACTGCCATGTCAAGCCTTATACATCAAGTACAATATCCAAATCACCAGCCCCATCAAGATCATTAGAGCTGCTCAGCCCATCATGAAAAGGTCAGCGCGGTGCGGAATCAATCACAGCGCCCATCAAAGGCAGCTGCGGTTGAGAAGCCCCAACCCCTCCCTCCTGTAACTGTCATCTCCTAAACTGGTTTCCCTTATTGTAAGGCATGGCCCAGCTTTTATCTTATCGCAATCTACAGGGAAATGCAACTAAGCCAGCTGCCAAACGAGCAGGACTCCAAAGGAAGGATTAAGACCGTATCGGGTCTGGGTTGACCACCTTGCAAGGAGGTGATGCCGTCACAACAACGAGGCACAGCTTACAGTTGTCCCCAGCTGGGGAATTGCATGGTTGCATCCCACCCATGGAAGAGCATGAGCATGACACCAGTTTCACCACAGCAGCGTGACAACACCAGCTCATGGCACTTCCAGCACTGGCCTATCAGGGCCACCTGCCTGCAACAGGCACCAGGAGGGCTGAGAGCACCCAGTCACTTTTTAAGGGGGGGGTCAACAGCAATATCAACTGCAATTGCTCCTACCAGCCTCTACTTATTTGTTCAACAGGCTAAAAGCCACAGGCCATTCTTTTTTTTTTTTTTCCCCCTACAAAACTGTGCTGCACAAAGCATTATCTTCAAAGGGACAAAACAAATACGTTTGCTAAACATTAGCAGACTAAATACATCAGTCTTTTAGAAGCAATTAATGCTGCTAGAGACTTAGCAAGTCTCATTGTTCCATGGTTCAGAACGGGCTGCTCTTCAAAGTGAGAGCTAGGTGACAAAAGAACAGCTGATATTTTGAAGCCAATTTTGAGGCTGAAGGTGCGGATCAAAATGCTTTGCTCCCCCAAGTTGTGATGGCACAGAGGAGATGGGGAGCACTATGACCCAAACAGCATCTCACCTGGCTCTGAAATAAGCCCACAGAAACCAGCTCAATGCCTCAAATTCCTTCTATGTGTGAACCATGATGATCCCCCTGTATCAGCAGGGGAAAGCAGAGAGGAGGGCAGCTGGGCTCCCTGCAGCACTGAGCAATACAAATGCATCCTCCTGAAAGACAGTCCTTATCTCGAAGATGAGCAGCCATGGATGGCCAAGCAGACAGATGGGGGAAGGAGAAGGGGAGCTCACGATACTGGCGAGACTGTTATAATTAGTGTAATAAGCAGCAATCACTGCTCAACAGCTGCCTTCCCCCCAGCGAGCATCTGCTCCACGTAGCACAAACCCGAGGATGAGGAGCATTCTGACACTTGCTGTGCTTTGAAGTTTTGACTTTATTAAAATTTTCCTTCCAGGTAGGATGTGGGGAAATCAGCCACCCTGCTCTGCAGCCCCTTCGCATGAGCAAACAAAACGATGGTCCTGAATAGGGACTCCACTTTGCTCCTGCCTGATTTCACACAAGGCTTAGAACAAAACCTCATCACTTCTCAGTTGAGACAAATCTAAGGCCCACGGAACCTCAGAGAGAAACCATTCCATAAAAAGCAGTAAAGTATTTCCAACAGGTTTTGCCACGGGTGTTGGATGAGCTTTCTGCTTGGAGTCAGACTTATGCCACACACTATGGAGTTCAAGTGACCCTTTCCCAGGTTTTGGAGAGCTGAGGACTGAGCCCTCCAGCATAGCCCTGATATCCCAAATAACCACCTGCTGCTTCTCATCTCCTTTTGTGGACTGCACTGCGATAGGAGAGAATGATTCACCTTACTCATGCTGCTCCACCACCCAACCCCTTATCAGTTTGAGGGCATTACTGCATCACAAATGCAGCAAACAGTCGGGTGGCAAGGATGCTTATGTGACAGCCATGGGTCCTAATGAGCAAAGTACGTTGTGGATTAGACCCAGGCAGCTTCCAAGACCCTGGGCACATTGTGAATGCAGTCTCGGGGAGGATTGCTCCATCTCTCTCCTACTCTGCCAGGCTTTTGTCTACAGAGATGGGCAATGGGAACAGTAGGCTGCACGGGCCCTATTGGATATTTTGGCAGGAGTTAAGCACTGAGCTCCTGCTGATTTTTAGTGGCTGTTAGACACTGATAACATGCCTGATGTGAAGATGTTTGGAAGCGTGAGCTCTACGCTCATCACGCAAAAGGCTGTTTCCCACAGTGTAGGTTCTACAGTGCTTCAGAAAATAAGAGCACTGAGAAAACAAATAATGACAAGCTCCAAAAGTAGAAAATGTTTACCATTGAGGAAATTTAACTCCTCTGTAAAATAAGCTCTGGGTGAGGCTGGGCTGAAGGGCTCAGCAGTAATTGCTAACAGGCGGTGAACTGCTGGGACCAGGATGTCAACAAACACCATGCTGAAGGGTTAAAACCATGCCATGAGAAGCCAGAACAAGGCTTGCTTTAATTTACTGCTGCAAAGAAACACATCTGTACTCCCCTGACAAGCATCACACCAAGGTAACAAGAAGAGCAAAAGAGCCTTTTGCTGTGACACAAGTGATGGGGTTCACCAGAGCCTGAGCGTCTCTGAGCTGCTGCCTTCCCTGTTAACAAAGGTCAACAACCAGCTTACATGAATCAAACCTATGCATGCAGCACGCAGCAATGCTTTGGCTCAAGCAAAGTGACAAAGTGTGACACAACAGTGACGTGCAGTGAGCAATGCTCAGCGCCATGCGATGGAACAAGCCACACAATTTGTGCTAGTTTTACTGTGACTGGGAGTGGGGAAGCTCATTTCTGGTAAAGCAAAGGGCCTGGGAACACTGACGCCTGTGGAAATTAATGAGCCTCTGAAGGATGTAAATGGACCTCAGAGACATCCACAGTGAATCTATTAGCTCATTAGTTAAGATAGCATTTATTTTATACAAAAGGTAAAGCAGGTATTTCTCTTATGTTTGCATATATCACTTTTACGTTTGCAGACAGAATACCAAGTTGGTCTCATGATGCTCTGAGGCACTTTTCCCTTCCATGCAGAGAGCTTGTAGCAGACGGCCAGCATGAAAGGGACATGGCCAGCATCATGCACACAAGGCTTCCACTCCAACCCCCAAATATGACAGACATTGGCAAGTAGTACAGTCTAGAAAAAGGTATCCTAGGACCTATCTAGAACAACACCCCAACTCATCTAAATCTACCAAACAGCCATGGCTTCAGACTTTTCACTTACTGGCATGATCCCTGTAGCCCAGGATGCAACAGCCAGCGAGCAAATATATCTCAATCAATTAAGCAGCTTACAAAATACAGGAAATATTTTAGATTTATGCCACCAGAATAATTTGATGCCTTCTACCCCATTAATGAAGCAAGTGTTAATGCCATTTTATCATCAGTTCTAATCCTCCTGGCACAATTTCACATGACGAACAATGCACTCCCTGACTTGATACCTACAGCTGATGTTGGACACAAGCCCCAGGCAGCAGCTGAGGGCTCAATCTCCTCTAATCCCATCCCTTTAAAGCAACTCCAAGTTGTGCAATCTAAAAAGGAGGCACATGAAGTCACTTCAGCTTATCTCTTTAATTGCCTGCCTGTGAATCAGGGGACCGGTGTCAGCCACCCGCACTCACACAGGCGAGGAGATGAATTAATGCCAGGCAGAGAAATCAGGCCTGAAATATTTACTGTGAGCATTTTCAGGACTCTAAGTGAAACTGTGGAAATACTCACTCGCTGCTGCAAGTCCAGATCCAGGAAAGAAGCCTGCAATAAGGTGAGAGCCCTCACCTTCCCTCTGCTGCAAAACACAGCAGCTCCACTTCTTGACAGCTTTCCTGCTCTGCCCAGGGCCAGCACAGTGAAAATGTTAATGGATACAGCTCCATGAATATTCAGTGCACATTTTCTTGTGAGTCCTCCCCTGGCTAAACAGACCCCTCATTACTAAAGCCCATCTTCCTTTTGTTTTTATCTTTGCATTGAGTTGGAAATGTCAGCACAGAAACCAACACTAAAAGGGATAGAACCCAAAAGCAAACCTCAGGGGAACATCAAGAAAAATCCAGCCCTTTTGGAGCAAGTATTCAATCTCTGCTCCCTCTCAGGACATATAGATAAAGGCAGGGGAATAAGCCAGCACCACAGTTTCTTTTTGACTGTAGTTACTTGTCTGATATTGCCGTCCCTTGGCTTTCTTAATTGCATGTGGAGGTTCCAACCCCAATGAGGCACACTGCCCATACTGCCTAGATACAGCCACACCTGGGAACCACTGCCATGGCCAGCTCTGCTCTGCCACCTACACACAAAACAGGGGCTGGGCTGCTATTCCCACATCTGAAGCCTGAGAGCACATCCATTATTCGGCTGTGGCTAAGCAAACAATCCCAGATGGACACAGGGAGGGCTGGGATTGCCCCATCCTCTCCCAGAAGCATCACCATCGCCCTTTGGCATTGCAACTCTTGGCCACACTCCAACATCTCAGGACGTTGGACCGTGAGAGCTCACCACCTCCAGAGTCAGGACAACCATTTAGGAATCAAGACGTAAAACTGCTAGGGTATTTTCTGCCTTCCAAGCCACTGCAATTGGTATTTTGGAATACTTCCCACCAACCATTCTGCACACTTTTGCATGGGGTTCTGCACATCCCATGCACGCAGAAAGCTGTCCCAGCTGAGTGCCATGCTCGGGGTGCCAGCAATCACATAGGCATGGGAAGGTTTGCTAGCAGAGCAATGCAGCCCAAATTCATGCCGCACTGCTAAAAATATAGAAGACTCCAAGGAATAACACTTGTGTATGTTTAAGCTTTAGGTAATTCATCCCAAATACATAGTTTCTTGGCATCGATAGTAAAATTCAACCGGAGGGCAAGCATTTAGTTCTGTTTTAGCTGGGAGAGTCCCAACTTCTGTCTCTCCAGTGTATACAGGCTCCTTACGCAATCCTTGTTTCAGCAAGTTCTGCATCAGGGAGGTGTGAAGATAAGGCTAACAAGGGGAATATCATTAAGAGTGAACGTCATTAAGAGTGATTAAGAGTACAAAAGCTATGAGCCACTCTATGTGTACCACAAGGAGTCCCCAAAATGGACACATTGAGTCTCTCTATTCTAACAAACGGAGGTGAGGGGAACAAGTGGTGCTAGGAGAGCTCCCCAAGACACTCTCCCTTGTGCCCCATTATGTGAGCTTTCCCAAAGACGACTGCACATCCTGGCTGCACAGTGAGCACACCCAAAACCTCCTGTGCAGCAAGGAGCCTGTGCCAACTCCACTGTTACAAATATTTTTCATTGTTAATACATGGAAACAGCGCATTCAAGAAGTCTGCTTCTACATATCCCTCTATCTGCATAACACAGGAACAGACACACACTTACACCATCACTTTTTAAATTCCCAGTTGCCAGAGCAGCAAGCCCCTGGGGAGCACGGATGCCCATCTCTCAGTGACACACCAGAGAAGACTGGCACAATGTCCACCACTGGCCTGAGATGGTTGGAGGGCTTCCAGGTCACCAGTCTCAGCACTATTGGAAAGGCCATCAAAGGACCCCAAAATAAGAAGCTTTTTTGGGGGCCCAAGCAAGCCAGCCCTGAGCCAGCAACACCCAAATGAGATAGTAGCTGCAAGGAGAGCTGGCAAGGAAAATACTTAAAAAGTGAAAAAGAGGGAGATTTCTTTTCATTCTTTCTTTCTTTCTTTATGTGAACAGACTAATTTGAGGTGCACGTAGATCAAGTAACTAATTAAGGAAATAGCCGATAATTTAATCAAGATCATTAGAGGAATCAGCATGCTGCTGCCA
Organism: Centrocercus urophasianus; assembly: GCF_019232065.1. Lineage (NCBI taxonomy): Eukaryota > Metazoa > Chordata > Aves > Galliformes > Phasianidae > Centrocercus > Centrocercus urophasianus. The sequence continues at coordinate 6,150,020 of NW_024884778.1, read as the reverse complement.
TTATTTAAATGGTACCAGAGCACAAATACACTCTCACAACAGAGCTGTAAGGAACTCATTGGGTCCAGCCCTGCCAGCAGCTGAGCCCAGGGACTTCCACGTAACACTGCTTGCTTGTATTAACCAAAAGCTGCACACCATCTGAGGCTGATTCAGGAAAATACTGAAATCTCCTGGTAATTTCCTGCAGACAGAACATTTAATCATCTCCCAGCCTCCACCGCAAAAATCCCAACTCAATGATTCACACTTCCAAAGGAATTTGCCCCACGAACAAGCGCAGTCCTGCTGTGGGATGCAGCCCTGTGTCTGCCCAACAAGGGGGAAGCAGCTTCTAAAAGAAACACAGCCCAACAGGTCGAGCCATGGGCATTTCTCTCTTTTGGCATCTTTATGGCTGTTCATGGGACGTGCTGTGCTCCTCCAGGGGATGCAGCAACGCATCAGCTCCCTGCACTCGTCCATTCTACATTTATTCTCATTGAGAGCTACTTTCTCCTACAACACACGGAACCAGAAATCTACATCTGTCACCACCCAGGCTCACTCAGCACTTTTCCCCCAACAGCCCCACACTCCCACGTTTTGCCATCCGAATATTTTAAGGCTCCCACCCAACGCAATGTGTGTTGGGTCTGTATGCATGCACGCCAGCACCCTGCCTGTCTCACCAGTTGCCCCACCAGATGCATGGATAGAAACATCTGCTTCCAGAGGGAGGCACACAGATCATTTGCACTGCTTAAACAAACACAAACAGAGGTAAACAAGCAGCTCAGTGCAGATTCCTGCTCCTCTCATGTCGGAATCCTTTTTTCCAACCAAACACATAATTTGTCACTGAGTGGCCCAGTTGTAAAATGCAGCTTCCTCTCTGCTTAATTCCAAAAGCATTTGAAAGCAATTGAATCCAGAAAGCTTGATTAAGGACTTTGAAGCCTTTGTTTCACTTAAAAGAAACCTTTGTTTTGCCTCAAATAAATTGGACATTTTCTCCGGAATTTACAATAACTCAGGGGAAAAAAAAAAAAAAAAAAAAAGAAAAAAAAAGCAACATCCAAAAGTTAAAAATAACCCTTTCCTCTCTATTAAACACAGCTGCCAAAGGTTCGGAATTCACATTCTGTCATGCCACGCAAATCCCTGCAGCAGCTGAGAAGACACACACCATGTCTGGAGAGCGAGCACTGAAGATAAGCTCCAGGCTCCTGCAGGGTTCCTCACTTCAGATTTTTTAGGCAGAGTATGAAAGCAGCAGAGGTTCAGAAGCTGGGACAGCAGAGCCCCTAAAAGCTGTATGGTGCCCATAGGTCCAAGCGCCAGCCCCATGCTGCCCCAACAGCACAGGGGCAATGAGCACTGCACACGGCGGGTAGCACAGTGCGGGTGGAAACCCGAGCTGGAAAGAAAATCATTTCCCAATGCAAATATTTATACAGCACTAAAAGAGCTTACACTTTCATATGCTGTAAATGGAGGGTGATTACTTACTGGGCTAAACGGGCACGCAGGTCACATGCCGAAAGCCCCCCAGGTATGGTGCAGGGGTAGGCAAGAGGCTGGGATTGAGCTCGGCGCTGAGGCTGGTGCCAGGGCCGGGCTGCATCCTGCTGCAGCCGCTGTGCCTTTGGCTGCCGGAGGTCATCTGGGGAGTTGGAGCTCGCGGCTGCTTCCCCAGCTCGCAGAGTGACGCCCACCGCCGTTTTTAGCTTATTGGTGAAAATTGTAAGCCTTAATCCAATCCTCTCCCTTTACCCAAATTTAGCTCTCAGTGGAGCCAGCATCCCTCACAGTTTTGACTAGAGGTCTGAGCACATTTACCTTGTCTGTGTGCAAAGCACAGAAAGAGAAGCAATCAAAAACCCACGCTCGGTTTGCTTCACCTCTTTCTCCCCTGCACATTTCTAAGAAACCTCTATCTTCCTGCAGAAAACCAACCACCAGCCCCTCTCTGCATGTAGCCTTGCTAAGGCCAATAAAAGCAGTACGTATCACACTGTCCAACCATACACCGACATTTTGGGCATGACTGCAGTGTGTAAGGAGAGTATAGAAGTGGTGAGAGCACAGTTCCTGAAGTTGCACCAAATTTCACAAAGCAAACTGCTGAATCACTTAGCACTCCTGGCAAAGAGCAGCCTGCCTAGTACACACATATGGTTCTCCTTTCCAGCAGACGTTAACTGTCGGGACCCAGCACACAGATCTGGCCATCCCTCATAGCAGCAGCCCCAGAACTGCCCTATGAGCAGGGCATTTGCCCATTTGCAAACAATGGGTGGCCTTGGATAACAGCCCCTTGTGTAAATGCAGATTTCTGTGCTTCATTACAGATACGCAGCGCTGGAGTGTCTCCAAGACGCAAACCAGCATCTGGGTGAGCTTTGCATGCGTGCGTGGTTACGTTCTAACAGAGGGGCCCAGAGTTGCGTGCTCCAGGTGTATGGCTGCAGGGCCAGGTGCAGGCAGCTCCACAGCCACGGCAGGGGTTAGGGCTGAATGGGCTCCATTCATGGGGAAGCAAACAGGGCTCCAAGCCATTCAGAGGGAACATTTCTGAGGGATATTCCCATTGTACGTCTAATAAGTCCCTTTGCAAGTTTTAAAGTTAGAAATAATCCAAACATGCATTAAACCGAAGTTATTATTTTGGACTGGGCAACACAGGGAGCCCTAGAGCCATGCCGCTGAGGAGAGGGACCAAAGAGCACCCCCAGTGGGGAGGGCTGGGCTGGATCTCCAGGAACAAAAGCAGCTACAAACCAGGTTCCCCACGTGAGAACCTCATTAGAGCCCAAAGCCCACACAGCAGACAGACTACAGAGGAAATTGGAGCCTAATTTACACGGAGAACGATTACTTACTGCAACCAATTAGTGTCAAGCTGACTGACAGCCGACCCAAAATAGGCTTTCCCCACCCTTGTACTGCAAGTCTGAGCTTTCCTTATTGCTTCGCTTCTGGCAGGTGAACGGTAGCACCTTGCCATGAGAGACAGCAGGGAGCATCCCCATAACAAACCACGGTAGAGCTGCCTACCCAGAGACATGGGCAGCAGCATTGCAAATGTACTCTCTCCTGTTCTTAAATCCCATCCCAAAGGGCCCAACAAGGCATTCACAATTTATGAAAGGTGTTTCCCTTGTCCTAAGCATATATCCTCCCTGCACCTGGGGCTTTCACTCCCTGCTTTGCAATCACATTGGTGATCTGGGGGTACGGTTTGTATTTAGGCAGCAACAGAGCCTGCAAAGCACTCAGCAGCAGGACTTCATCGTGTTTACCAATGCGCAAACTGTTTGCTTGCAAACACTGCAGAGAAACTGCCCCTCCTCCATACCAGATGAGTCCAAAACCCATCAAACAGACTTTAAAACACCCTGACATACACACATGGAACTGATTAAGTGCTGTTCATCTTCCATTCATTGTTTAAAAAGTGCCTCATTCTGCATTATCTTTCTCTCCTTCCCAGGAACATGCTCTTTATTAACAGCACTGTCTAATCACTGCCCTTTGCTCCAAACCACAGTCTGGGTGTGCATTTTGAACGCACAGATAAGAAAGAGCATTTAAAAGCAACGTGCTGCATTATCCTTAATGAACTTCTAAGGATGGTCTCTATGTGACTCTCATATTTAAAGACTTTATGGATCTTCTGTACAGGTAAGACACATTACTCTTTTCATCTCTGCAGGCTAGACAGCATCTTTAAGTAAACTTCTCTGCAAAGATAACTTGGAGGAAGTGCTCTGTGCTGTGTCTATGGCTGTTTGATAATACCTGGAGACAGCCCGGACCTCAGGTGGTGTCAGGCAGCAGCAGGGATGCTTTGATTCCAACTCACTTCCCATCAAGGGTGATAAATCAATTTACACCACAGGAGCACCATCAAGAGATGGCCTCATCCCAGCACTTTTGATGACAGCCACCACAAAGGCTGTGAGTAGTGGCCCTGTTCCCCCTTGTTAATCTGAAAGTCTTTGCTAATTACAGCATGCATGCAATGAAAATGCACATGCGCTCACACTCCCTGCAATTAGGCTCTTAATCTTGTGCTTATGCTCAAACCTACCTCCTCCACACCCACTTTTACCCAGGAACTGCTTTACCAGCAGCCTGAAGGGCAGCACAGCACAGCTCCAGTTCTGCATTCCCCTTGGTGCTGCTCTCTTCAGAGCCAGGCTCACAGCACCTTTAACTCCCATTAATTCCCACTACAATTAACAGGGCAGCTCGCAGAGCACTGATGACAGTGGGATCTGCAAGGGCAACTCTATCAAAATTATCTATGGATAAATGAGAGTAATTATAGCAGCAAATTCCTCACTGAGACTTTATCAGCTGCGCTGTTAGGGAGCAGGGAAGGCTTCAGCTCCCCTGGTTCTGCAGACAGCTCTCCTGGGGCAGGCGAGATGGTGGTTATCCAAGAGGGGAGGTAATTGCTTCAGGAGGGCAAAGCTGGAGAAGCCTTCAGAGTGCATCCATACTGCTCCCAGGAAGGCTTGTGGAAATGATGTGCACTGATTGAGGAGGTGGGCTGCTGGGGCTGCGCTGAAACTGCAGGGAGGGGAAGGATGGTGAGAAAAGGATGGAAAGGGTGAAAAACAAATTAACCCCCAACAGCTGCACAAAGGAGCGGCCTGCTCCCTGCAGGCATCCCTGCCTGGTGGCCACTGGAAGATGAAAGGCAGCTAGAGCAGTGGCAAAATACTTGTGATGATGCTTATGGGCTGAAGGTCTTTGAAGCCATCTTGAGTGCTGCTAAATCACTTGTTTTCTTCGTGTTCTGTCTAGGATTTGGCTTTGTGCTCCCATGTTTATGCTGTGTGCGTCCAGAGGCTCCAACCAGCAGGTACTGGTCTGGTCTGGGGTGCCCCAGGTGCGGGCAGCACTGGAGTCTCCCCAGTCCCAGAAAACCAAAGCATTCATCTTTTCAAAGCAGCCTTTCTCTAAAAACCGATCTGGTGCATCTTTCTGGCTCCCTCACTACTTGCAAGGAAAGAAAAGCAGAAACCAACGCCATCTTCCTATGCCTCTGAATATGCAATAACAGGAGCTATTGTAATAATAAAAACCAGAAGGAAAGGCGAGAACTTCAGCTGCAAGCAGCCTTGCAATCCTGACCCTGACACTCCTGACAAGGTGACAGGTTATTAAGGAATATCCATATTAATCCCAACTAAAAAGTGCTCTATTCAGCCAATTAAAGTGCCTGAGCGCTCCCAGAGACCTCTGTACTCTTTTTTTTTCTCTAAATGCCCTCTTAGGGAAAGGAATGGCTTCTGCAGAGATGAACTGCCCAGCTCCTTCCCACCTCGCCACGAGCGAATAAAATGTTCCTGGCTGCTTCCAAACACTGCACATTAATCTGCGCAACGGAGCCTGTCTCTTTCAGCATCCGAATGATTTCTCTCCGGGGTGGGTAAGACAGAGCTGTTCCACTTGGCATCACATCCCTCCCTGCCCCCTCCTCGCCTTGCTTTTTATTTTTTTGGCTCACAAGACATCGCTCCAGGCTCGTGCGAAGCTGGAGAACTCACTGCTGTAGGACACGCAGATATATGAGGCAGCGACGGCGCTCAGAACAGAATCAGGAGATTATGTTTTTTAATGCATCAAATTAAGAAGAATCCAACCACCCCTCCCCACAGCTCAGGGCCCATCGCTTGTTTCTCCATCAGCCATTTCTCTGCCTGTGACAGAACCCAGAGTGACAGAAACTGTTTCTTGAATTAAAGGCTGCTGGAAACGAGATACAGGAGAGGTCCATTTGTGGCCATTACTAGAATTCTTTCCCAAGCCACGTAAGTCCTGTGTTGCTGAGCCTCGTGCAGTGATAAATCCAAACAGCTCCTCCACACAAAGGGCTCTGGGTATGAAGCTGAGTGTTTCATTAACACCATACACAAGGGTTGGATTTTCTACCTGCCAGCCCCACATTTCTGTCAGCAAGGATCCTGGCTGCTCTAGCAGCTACTGGAGGGGCTGAAGCTGCACTGGGCTAGTGCTCTTCATACACATTGCCATGGGCCCTGCTAGACAAGGTCCAGCTTGGTGAAATCATACTAGTTTATAGAAATCTTCATTAAACCATAAAATGTTTTCTAGCTGCAACCACTCTGCTACCCACAGCTTAGGCTTTGGCATGACCCATGCAGAAGAGATGCTTACAGCTGGACAACCTGGTCCATTACCACAGTATAGGGTGGAATCATCTCACCCAGCTCCCATCACCTCTCATTGCTCTCCAAGAAAAGCATGCACCTGAAACCCTCTCACTCCTGGAAACATAATGGCTCAGGGTCTCAGGATGCATCTCATCCTTTGGAAGCCAACACAAGAACAGCGTGTGCTTTCCCATCCCCAAACCCTGAGCCCTTGCCATTCTCACAACAATTGAATACAGTTCTCAGTATTGCAACCCCATTAAAAACAAAACAAAACAAAACTGCCCCACCAGCCAGCCTGCACCTGCCTAGAGCAATAATCCCACTGACACCAGATCTGCACAATGAAGAAGCCCATTGAGCTGGAGCTGGGTTTTTCTATAGCTAAAATGGAAACAAATATTGGCTCACGAGGATGAACGATGCCTGCAACAGATTTTTGCTGCACTTGATTAAATACAGCACACTGCAAACCCATTTCTCCTCCTTGAATGATACACTCTATAGTCTAAAATTAAGCCCAGCAGGATAAGATCCTGTATAGATTTCAAGATATTGCAGATTTTTTGGAAACCCTGGCTGCACCGTATCCACACTCTGCAAAATCACTTGAGAGTCTCTGGCACCAAATAGAAACACAGCAACAGCTAAAAATCATGTCGTGTTTTTATCTCGATACAGCTGCACCATGGAGTACAGCTGGGGTTTGCTTTTCCATGATAAACTACTCCTTTGCTTTTGATCATTTTACTGTGTAACTGTGGATGTGAATGTAAGATATTATCATAAAAAGAAAACGAGAAGAAAAAGCCCAATCAAAGAAGTGTACCAACCTGGAACACGCTTTCCAAAGGGTATTTGTAGATACCAGAATTACCATTTCTCTTAAAGACAACTGATCCTTTTCATGAAAATACAATAAGCCCTAGAGAAATTCTTGTTGATGGTTATTAAATGGACAGGCCCCATGCATTTTTCCAGTAAAATGACTGAAGCTTGGCTTTAGCATAATCTTGAAGATTATTTACATCTTGTGCAGCTTTTTTTTTTTTTCCACTGCTGCTGAATAATCAGGGCTTCTTAGAAAACCAGACAAACATAAATTCTTTTTCCCCTCCCTTCCTCTCTCTTTTACCTATTTCTTTGATTTTTTATACATTCTTTTTGATGCAGCAGCAGTGAGGAGGTTAGATGTCCTCCTGGTAGCTAAGGCACAAATCCTTGGGTCAGTGTTCCCCATGCCGTAAGCATTGGCTGCTTTTTGGGGGGCAATTCTCTTATTTCCCTGCTTCCAGATCCACCTGCTTAAATGGGAGCTTAAATGGGGCTGCCTTTTAAATGCGTTTACTTATTTTTTACCCAGAGATCATCTTAAAAAAAGCAAAAATTTGCCTCTTCTGAAGGCACTCACAGGAGCTGGTTCTCCTCTTTGAAGGAAAGGCCTAACACTGGGAATTACTTGAATATTTGGATGCTTCATGGGATAATCTTGCAGGGATGCTTCAAAACAAGCACTTGGCTTTCTACTTCAAGGTCCACATGGTTTCCAGTCACACAAACACTTTTTTCCTCACATTTCCCAGTTAAAACCCTCCACTACAAGTAGCTCTGCACAGAGAATGGATACAATTAAAAACTCTCCAACAGTAAGACTGCAGTTGGCACATTAGTGAGGCCCTTATGCTCCCTAATGTGCTTTCTAAAAATAAAATTACGTTCAGGTACACAGCTCTCAAGGCTTCAGCATGCCCAGGGAATTATCTGAACACAAATTCCCAACTAGCCCAGTTGGTTGCGCTATCTCAAAGCCATCCTGGCCCCACCAGTGTCCTACCGATGCAGAACAAGGGCTCGGCTGCTGGGCAGGGTCCCAAATTTCAGTTCTTCTCAGGTCAATGAGAAGCCAAGAGAGATGGCATGTGACATAGTTGGAACTGATGCTGGAGCCAAGGTCACATCCCAGCAGTTTGACACTACTGAGGGTCAAGACCGAAGCCTGATCCACGTGCCTGACATGATGGCCATGGCCATAGCTGGGAGGGTCCCATCTGGACAGCAGCAGTGGGCTAAATGACATGGCAGGCTGTGCTGTAGAAAGCTTGCTTGCAGTAATTAGAGGCATCATGGGAGAACTTCAAAGCACATTGGGAACCCTCAATGGCAGAAGCCTCTTTTTAGTGGTCAACGAGCAAAAATTCACAAGAGCCCTCGAGCATCTCTTAATAAACCTGAATTACACAGAATTCTGTTTTGGGAAGGGGAACCTGACAGGTCACTGCAGAGCCTGCTAAAAGGAAAGCTAGAGGTCATGCTTTTCTTTTTTTTTTTTTGTATCTTTTAACTCATGCAGCTCACATATAGGCAGACAGACGCTCTGCTTTTCCTCCACCTGTCTCTAAAACTGAACACAAACTAGAGCTCGTGTATATTGAAGTCTGTAGGAAGCTTAACATTTACTTGGCTTTTGTGTAAACACGTGAATTACACAAGATTCAGCCAAGAGGCTTGGCACCCTGTCGTGCAGAGCCACATAACTCACTGCAATTAAAACCAGAGCACCAGGCAATCAGGCTCACCCGACAGCGTGCTGTTATGGATTTGCTCTTCCAAATGGCTTCCAATTTGTCTTCACAGCAGCTCAGCCTCTTGAGGAGAAACCCCATCAGCTCCATCCTGCACCCCAGGGTAGTAAGTGGCTGCCCCATTGAGCTGCAAAAGATGTGGTGGTAGCACCCATCCAGACAGGTGGGCATGGAATAGGACCATGCCACCAGGCTATGGCTTTTAGGCTGTGTGTTTGCTCACCCTGATGGTGCAGGGATGCTCTGCATCCTGCCCCTATGGAGGTGTCCCAGTAAATGCATTTGAATAATAAGAATCTACCGACAAGCCCAGTGAAACTGCATCACCCCCAACCGCAAGGCAGTGTGTATTCCCCAAGCCTTTCTTATTCAGTATTCATAATATGCTAAGCTATTAAACTATCCTATGGAAAGTGCTGTGGCTTACAGTGCTGCAGACAAGTGGTGTTATCACTTCGTATTTCTTCTTTGTTATTACAGTGAATCTTCCTACATCTCTGAAAATAATCCAATTATTGCTCACCACTGGTAAGGTCACTGTTGCTTTGAACAGAGATTTGGGTAATTCCTGATTACTTTTAAGCAAATATTGCCAGGACTTCGGCAGAAATTTCAGAGAGACTGAAAATCCATTTTACTGGAAACCACAGACGGAAAAATATTCATACTCTAGACGACACAAATGAACAAAAAAAAAAGGTATCGTTTCTCAGCCTTATTAGAAAAATATTGTTTTATCTGAAATTGAGAGCATAGATATATTCAGTTATTAAAATAATATATAATTTTTCATATTATATAACCTTCGGAATAAGGCAATCATCAAGTCTTTATTAAATGTCCTCATACAGGCTCCAAAATGTATTGAGCTACTTAAACACAATATATGGAAAATGGCAGAGGGTTTGTATCACTTGTGGGAATAAAATAGCTCAAAGAAAAGCAGATATCAAAGATCAATCTATAATAAGGAAAATGCAGTTAACATCCCTTACAGCAGTCTCAGAGATTATTTTTCTGCATCGAGCCAACTAGATAACAGCAAAGTCAGACAAAACGCTTATCATGCCAAGAAAAGGTGTCTATTATATGTCTTTTGGTGCAATTAATCACGGGTTCTTTACTGTCAGTCCATCTTTAGGCAGTGCTGGGGAAAAAAAATACCCAACTCTTTTCTTTCCCTTAAGAAGAAATTAATCACACTGTCACTGAGAAATGGTTTTTCTGCCATCACTTTCCCTGTACTGCCAAATGACATTAGAAACAAAACCCTGCTAGTGCTCGTTCTGCTAAGGGAGAAAGGATGCTCAGAATTAACCAAGGGTGCCCTCCAAGGTGGCCATGGGCACGTTCCAAAGACACCAGCAGAAGACCCAGAGCTAAGGGTGCTGAGGAAGGATGATGGCTGCTAGCAGCTCCCATACACTTCAGTTGTTTTTTGTTTTGAACAAATAGCACAAAGAGAACAAATGCTTGCACGGGGCTAAGGACCCATGTCCTCTATGATTCTTCCTACAAGAACACAAGTAGGTTGCCAACTAATCTTCTCTTTTCTGAGTAATACATACATTTGCATTTCTTTGTGGTTCTGTGTTTTGAAGCAAAAGCAGCAGCCTAAAAACACTGAGAACTGAATATTTAACAAGTGAACTCTGTTTACCCCTTACACAGAGCACCGGCTAGAATGTTAACACCAGGAAAACACAGGAAGAAAAATACAGTTTTGTGCTTTGTCATCAGAGTAAGACCCAGCACAGAGGGGATGAATTTTTAAAACCTTCCAGTGAGCTGCAGAATGATTTCCCAGTTAGAAGTGAACTCTAATCAAAACGTCCCCGTTACCTCGTGTCCCAAAAAGCAGCCTGGATGAAAGCGAGAAAGCAGTCCGGGTGCAATAGGCTGAAGTGAAGGAGGGACCCAAGGGAAGGAAAAGACATAGCGGCTGCTGAGGATAAGCAAAACACTAAGGCACAGTGCAGCATTGATGCCAGTGGGGAGAAAAAAAAAATAAATGATACAAATCAACTGGCTTCAATGCTTTTCTAAAGGTGTTTTCCCAGATTCTAGAGGAAGATCAAAAGGGAAGTTGTTTTCAGTGTTGTTGGCTTACAAAGAGCACTGGGTAGAGCAGGCTGGGTGCAAGGACTCACACCTGAACAAGACTAAGAGAGGATCACTGCACTCACATTTCAGCTGCTGCTTTTAAACAGGGCTGCTTAAATGAGAGGCGCCTGGGGAGGCCGGTGTGAGAAGAGAAAGCAGGACAGATGGAATTAATGCAGAAACCCAAGACGGCTCATTAGTGTGGAAGTGAGCATTGTCAAAGAGCTCACTCTGCACCAAGCATGAACCTGGCGTAATTGAGCCCAGCTATTTAACAGATTGAATTAGACATTAGTGCACGGAGGTGAGACAGGGAGCACAACACTGACCTGGTTCTGGTGGCCTGGGGACCTTCTACAGCTTGACCACCCTAGCAAACACCACACATGCAGAATAGCCAAACAGTTACACTTCTTATTAACACACTATCATAGCACTGCCAACTGCTCCTCCTGCTGCAGGAACTCTGAGCCTCCCTGACATTTCACTTTCTTGTCTTTCTGCTCCATTCAGTCATGACTGTACGTCCCTGCAGACTTAGAGAGGCAAAGCAGCACCATCCACATCCTATTAAACACTCAGGAGCCAGGTTTCAGGGGACTTTTCAAGTCAGATAGGACTAATTGCCACGGGTGACTGAGCTCCACTGCAGCCAGAAGGACTGCACTGCACAGAACAGCCTTTCCAAGGCACAGGTGTTTTCTTTCCCTGTCCTTCATAAATCTAGCCAAATAATCAGTATATTGGCATGAAGCAAATGCACAGCAAAGTAACAACACTCACGTTATTGAGGTTCTTACTAGGGATGAGTACATCATTAATCACTGTTAATGCCAACGTTAAAATGATACTGATGTTAAGAATCCCAGGCATCCCATTTGGTGCTCATATAACATATGGCACACGTGAATTTTATAGCTTTTGTATTAATCTACCCGGAATGCCATCACTTTGCAAGATTTCATGAAATATTAAAATTACGGAGGATAATTTATTTTACAGCTCTAGGCAAAGGCCCTGGGAATCACGAGAACCTGCCCATTAAATTCACACAGGTCTGCGACTCACAGTCCTAATATCCCATGTCTGTTTGCTGAGCAAGAGAACGACACGACGCCTTTCAGCTCCGTTATTTGATGGATCAGTCTGAATTTGCTTATTAAGGTTTCTGCAATCCATTACCACTCCAGGAAACAGAGAGAGAGCGAGACTGAGAAAGACATGATAGACTAAGGATGTTTATCAAACCACGCGAAGTGAGATTGACATTCAAAACAAATCACCGCAGCCTCTGCTGAAAGTGCCGGGCATCTTTATCAACAGCTGAACTATAAGTCACACCGTTGACTTTCAATACTCAACAAAAGGCTATGGTGCATAAGGTCAGTGTAAGAAAACACTGGGTTTTCATGGCTTATGATTAATGTATTGCAGCTCTACGCATTCCAAAAGGATTGCACACACCTGGGCTCAAAATGGCTCACAGGGCTCTGGTATGGGCACACAAGCAGTGACACCATGCAAGATTGACTTCTCGCCACCCATTGGCAGTCCCACCACACATGCAGTAGGGTCTCTCATCTATGTCTTTCAGAACCAGGCAGGACGGATCTGGTCTCTGCTGAGATATTCCCTGCTATAATGGTTGCTGTGGAGAAAGGTTTCTGCAATAGCTATCAGGGAGATTCAACACTAGCAGCTGCTGTGAACTTTGAACAACCACAGAATTGAATAGTAATTCTCTGATGAATGCTTACCACCTTGAAAAACTCTTTTCAAGATCAAGAATTGGTATAAAACTAGTAGCCTGTTGCAAAACTAGGTGCACACAAGATATAAAGTCACTATTTCAAACAACTACTCATAAAAAAATGAAAGGATCTTGCAAGATCCTTTGGTCCAGCCCCATGCCCTGAGGGTTTGATGCACTGACTGCAGAGGCAATTGTGCACGCTACAGGATGAGGTGGAAGAACTCTGCTGCAACACCACATTGTCATGAACAAGTGTGTAATAGCCCAGGTTGCACCTGAAAAAACAGTAATTCCTGTACCTCAACAGCAGCACACAGAAACCTCTGCAAAAATTGTAATTCCCTTGCTTATCATTGCAAATTTGGCTTACTGAAATCCTACAGGTCTTGCAAACAAATAAATAATCCTATTGAACATCAACTGGAGGAAATGGGTGTGGATGCATCTGCTTAACTGAGCACACAACTGGTAGTTACTAAGCATGCAATGAAAATTTGAGTCTGTATCTGCAGAGATGTTTCCCATTAAAAAAAACAGCTTGGTAATACCAAATATTCTTGGACCACTTCTCCACCATGTAAAATATAATGTGCAAAAGTACACTTTACTTCCAAGACACCATAAACATGCACAGCAGAAACACCAGTATTATAAAAAAAGGGAATTCAATGTTTTTGTTATTGCCCAAAACGGCAGCACCACAAACAAATGTGCAAACAGCAACCTCAACAAAACAGCCATCGTGTATCCAACAGCAAGATTGGTGTCCCCAATCAAGATCACAGATTATAAGGACAACACTGAGGATTGTGCTGCTCTGAACTACTCAGTGATTCAACTACTCCCGTGGCACACATGCTAAATACATTGAGAAGGCAGCATGGTGACACGTGGATTTGTGCATCCGTTTCAAAGAGACGGATGTGAACTCACACAAACAGTGAGAGCGTGCGCTTGCTGCTGCCAAAGCACTCGTTTATCCCCATATGCATTCGTGGCTGGGGACAATGGGCTCCTCAGCAATGCTGCTTGGTTCAGCCCTAATTAACATTGAGGTGCCAAAAGAGAATGAAAGCTGCCACTAGGAGTGTTTTCCAAAAGCTCTCTGAACCCTCAAATACTAAATATTGAATTAAGACCTGAAAAGGAGAATTTTTCATTTCCAATTTAAACACATACTATATTTTACAGATGTGTTCACCCAGAGTGTTGACTGAACTGATGAGAGATGACCCAGCTGACTGGATTGTTTTCTGGAAGACAATGAAGTGGAATGATTCCTTTGAGCTAAGGGGAGCTGAGAAATAGCAAAAAGCAAAAAAAGCCTCCAGACTTTGGATGCACCAACAAAACATTATGGAGATGCAGAATGCCACTGCAGCTCTGCCTCCCCTTCTCTCATGTGGGATGCTCACCAAAGAAAGAGTCCCTGTGCTCATTAACCCAACCTGGGACCCTGCTGCCTCCTCAGGGTGATCACAGTGCTTAACTGGCTGGGATGCAAAATCGTAACTGGAACCAGAGAACCACGAATTGGCCTCACTATTTCATTTCTGGAAACTTCCCTGTTAGACAGCCCCACACTGCTCATGTATAGCTTCATTGATTCACCGTGCTTTTACAAGCCCATCAGACACAACAAAAGGAGGAAATGGACAAACACACCTGGGGAAAACATCATTAAAATACTTGTAATGCTCCCTTAAACACTCATGGTTGTGCTTTATTGGAGGACACCACATGCTCTCTGCATGCTAAGCACTTTGGCAAAGGAAATAATCCTGGTGCTTTAACCCACAGCTAATCAATCTGCATTATCCCATTATACCTGTCCTGAGAAACAAGGAAGCATTTCTCCAGGGCACTACCTTTTCTCCAGCCCAATTCCTTGCTGTGTTTAGCAGGGCTGGCTGTCCCCAGGCACAACCAAAACCTCACTGCCTGTCCTTTCTGAAGGCTCCCTCCAAGCCTTCAGCACCAAAGCTCCTGCCATTGTGATCTCCTCCAAACAGGGCTCTCTCTTCGCTACACTGCTTGTTCACCGCAACATATCACACCATCATAACTAATTTTATTTTTTAAAAGATATGAAATAAAACTGTAACTTTTTCCAGAGTTGCTAGCTATTGACCTCATGCCCCAGCCTTAAGCATCATCTCCCCAACACACGTGCCACATCAGATAGGTGTGACTAACTGTTGGAATAACCACATGCAAGCATGCAATCCCTGCTAACACGTCTAGGAGACGTGAGGTTGAAACTGGCAGGCAGTTTGCTTCTGAGTAGCCACTGGAGATGGAAGCAAAAACCCAGTCAAGTGATGTCAGCCCCACTGTAATGCCAGAAATGCGTGCAACTCCCCTGCAAGTTCACAGCCATGCTTTCCTTGTCAAGCAATTAAGGATAGACTCTATCTGCTGTAAACACGCCTTTTGTTTGCAAACTAAATTAATGCCACAGCAGTGATTAGCAGAACGTTTTCACCAGTGCTTCTTAAAAATGAGGTTGAAGAAGCATTTCAGCTTATCCCAAAGCAGACTTGCCTATTCTGGGCTAGACAGAACAACATAGGCCTTTGAGATACATTTTCTCCAAAGAAAAAAAAAAAAGATTAACCACTGTACTTCTGGCAACTTGCACTTGCACTAGGAAGAGTCCCACTCTATGCATAAACCCAGTTATCACATATCAAAATCCAGAGTTGCTTACAATAAGGCCTTGAGGGTTCCATCAAATGAGGAAAACTCAGCCTCAATTGCCACCTACAGAAGGATGCTCCATCTTTATCTTTTCAGACGCTCCAAACATTCGACATCACAAATGGAGCTCAGTAAGTCAAAACTGAACACAGGGCAATGCTCTGGGTCTCTTCAGAACTACAAATACTCATCGACAGCAAAGCTTATGCACATTATTTTCCACGTAGCTCATGTTTTCAATCTGCCTAGCACAACTGCCTCGGGTGATTTAAATAGGAACTGAAAATCCTCCTGAAAGATGGAAGCAGCACCGTCCAATTTGTAAATACCTTGGGCTCCATGGAAGGCTGTTAATGTTAATACAGGGAATCTGTTTGATGCATGTGAAAAGAAAAATAATTCTCATTACAGAGTTTCTTGTAATGACAGTGCTCAAATATAAACCACAACAGCCTGCTTTTGATTAGAGCAAGCCATTTAGTGCCGCCGTTATTACTTGTTGTTTCTATGGTTCCTTGGGTGTGCATAACTCTTCCCAGACAGACACAAGGAAAGGCTTGCATGCTTCTTCACTGAAGTAACAAATCCTGCTGGGTTTCAGCAAGGTCAGGCTTCCTCGCTATCCTCCTCACCTGTGCATGACCCATGGCAGGGCTTGGTGGGTCCAGATCAGACTGAGCAATTCTCCTTTTCTGGTCCTTTCTGCATTGTTGTTGGTTTTTTTTTTTTCCTCATTTTTAATTTTTCTTCTCCTTTTACCAGAAGGAAGAGGTTTTTCTTATGCATTCATCCATATTGGAAGTGTCCCATGTTCTCCTATCCACTTGCAGAGGACCACATTATAATTTATATTATGACTAGAAAAAAAAAAGGCATTGCTACATTCAGGAGAATTTTTTGAGCGTCATTTAAATCAGCTCAGCATCACGGATGCAAAAAAGCTGCTGGCTGAGATAAGAGCATCAGATTAAGCACACAGACCACATCCAGATGCCTTCAAAGTGCAGCGTTGGCACAGACTGGCAAAGCTAACTCCAGCCATGGAGACACGATCTGAGAACATTTTTTTTCACTCATTCCAACATGAGAGTTACACTGATTAAAAAACAAAACAAAACAAAACAAACACATTAAAAAAAAAAAAACTCCTCCAGCAATCTGTCAGGTCAAAGGGTTAGAGAATGGAGGCCACGTTTAATTGGCCGATGGTGGTTAACAGCCCCATAAGCATCTGTGTGCCCAGATTTGTGACCTCGGTTACTTGGCACGCACTTTTGTTTGGCTACAAGAGACGACAGCAACCACACGAAAGCGACTGCACAGATACAAGGTCAGTATGTGCAGTATTAATGAAGCAATATAGATGATAAGAAATACATCCAGTGCCTGGATATACTGTATGCTCAGGGGAGCCAGACTGATATTAAACAGCAAAATACTGATCTATTGTGTAGGATGCACGTCTGATGGAATGGTTTCCAGATGGGACCACTCATAAGCAGAGATTGCAAAAAAGCTCTTTTTAAATAAAATAGAAAGAATATATACCACACATACAAAGTGGTCACATTTTTCCAAGAAAACTCTGTAACAGCACTGCTTTGCGTATCTCATGCATGTAACTTGAGTTTAGGGTATTTTATTGGTGAAGAATAGGTTTTTTTTTTACCTCAGAAGAGGTTACTTTAAGCAAGAATGGCCATATCTTGCTTCTGCACTGTTAAATTCTTCTCCCAGCCTGCTGGGCGGCTGGGACGGATTGCAAGGCTGGAGCTGAGACAGCAAGGAAAACAAATGTAAGTTGTTTTAATTTTTATAGTACTTCCATGTGCAGTGCATAAACCTCTATTTAGAGTAAACAAAACCATTTCAGAGCTGGAGGGGGTGATAATCAGTGTACACAGATCTCAATAAATACGTCAGACTATCAAACTGCCAAGCTTGGCTCTTTCCTTTGCTGTTTGAAAGCCACCAAACAAACTCTCGGAATTAATCAAAAATCATTTACAAAGGCCATAAAACGATGAGGCTGGTAATAAATCACATTAGCAGAGTATCACAGAACAAACCGGCACTTGTGTTTCGGAGAAGCTGATATTGGGAGAAAAATGCTGTTCTCCACCCCTCTGTAAACGTTATTAAAAAGTTGTTTAGTTGCCATTGACATATTGTTCAAAAGCTGTTGAAAAACGTCCTGCTTGCCAGCAATGTAAGGAAATGTTCAGCACGGGGTGAACGTTAGCACACGTCCCACTGGGTGCTGAGCTGGGGAAGGAACCGGGACAGAAAATGATTTTACTCCTTGCAAATCGAACATTTGACTTCTGCTCTATTGCTTGCATCTGTTCACCAACCCCAGCTATGTGCTCATCCCTTTCATTTAAACATCACTTACCTCTTAGACATAAACAGTTTATCGCTCGAGAGCTACTCTACACCAAACAAGGGCTGCGAGCAATATTCCACCCTCTTACTTATGTAAATACCATTTATTAGCAGGAGGCACAGAGTGCAATGCCTGAGCTGAGGCCCAGGAAGCTCTGCACTCATATTTTGCTAGAAAATCTGAGAGATGTGGGAAAGTCAATGCAAGGCCATCAAAGGGGATAAGCTGAGGGGATACCCCTGAGCACCACATGCCATAACACTCCGTAGCACATCGCAATCTAATGATCACAAGTCATCTAGAGGCGCAAAGCAATTTTCTGGAAGTCCCAACTGGTTCAAAAAAGGCACGTATTTCTGAGGAGAAATGACAGATTATGGCAAAGCTGGGATGGCTTTCTGCTTTGCGGCACTGTTTCGTCGCAGAGTCAGATGGAGCCTAACAGGAGTCGGGTCAGACGATGGCTGAAGTACTGGGACACACCGTTGAGGAATGTCAGTTTGTACAGCCCATCACTGCTCCGGTGATGGAAATGAGCATTCCTAAGTTAAATGGCATTCCCAAATGGCTGAGAAAGCAGCTGATACAAGTTTGGTGCCAGCAACAAATCCATAAGAGAAACTAATTCAAATCCTGGCTCATCCTTGTTTCTATCACTAATGACTCCCAACCTTTCCCCATTCACCTGTGTTACTACTCGCTTGTTTAATAAACATTTCAACAGTTGTTTTTTTCCCCTGTGTTTATTTATACTTCCCATTAAGAGGAAGGCAATGCCTTTTGAAAGAGCAATGTACCTGGTGGCTGCTGCTAGCACAATGAAATCACTGTAGCCAGAGCAAGCTCTCATACAGACAAGATGCCAAGCGAAGGAGGAGCCAGCACGGGGTGGTGTGAAGAAGCAGCACCACATGTGGAGGAGTATTAAAACAATGTCACACCTGCTTCCCACTTTCAGAGAACATCCCCTGTGCAACCAAGACTTGCTGCTGATGGAAATAAAGCAAGGAGCTGCCTGTGGCAAAGCCCCGACGAGGGTGCAGCCCAGTGGAAACACCCTCTGACTCACTTTGTTACTGAGGCTAAGTGTGAGCTAATTAATTGACTGTATCTGTTTCTCTGCTCTGTATTTATGAAATGCAATCTCCACAGAAAGGCTGGCTGCCTTGCAGATACAACATTCAGATGTTAGAAATTCATGAGCCAGAATCAGTAAACATGATGCAATTATAAAAATAAATTGATGTGGAAAATCAACTTAAAGAGTCCTCGAGAGAAAAAGCACTTCTGGATAAAATGCCTCATAAAAATGCACGTAACACCATCCTGGCTGCAGCAAAGCAAACAACCAGGGAATATGTTTCAGTCTGTCCCGGGCAAATCATACCCCAAGACAGTGCTCTCAGTCTTCCCCATCACCACACGTATCAGAGATTTGCAGCCCCAGACCAGTCCCCACTTCTCCAGCCATTCGCCAAGTCCAGACCAAACATTTGGGAGCGTACAGTCAGGGAGGAAGACATACAGAATGGGGCTTCTCCAGTTGCACTTCTCGGTGTTTCCCAGCATTTCTGTCTGATTTTATTGCCACGTTAGTTGTCTGTTATAATCAACTCAATCCAGCTGCCAGGCTCCCAGCAGTTGTTACTTTGCCATTTACTCTGAGTAAGGCGTGAAGCTGCCTTATCCCACCAGAGTCAGACAGATGAGTTTCTAATTGCAGCACCATTCCCAGGTTCTTTGTTCCTAGTTACAAAACAATTTCCTTTTGGGAGACAAGTACACCCTTGCACCAAGCCTGCACTTTCACACAGTCAGCACATTTTCTTGGCTCCCTTGGCAGCTCCCCAAACCACTGACCGGCACACTGCCCACTTGCAGGACCCAACACAGGAGGACAGGCTTATTCCTTTTTCCTTCCTCAGAGTGTTTCAAGATGGCTGAGGTGGACAAATCTCATCTCAGAGGGCGCCTTTGAATCACAGCCTCCCAGGCAAAGTCTGAGACCAAGCAGCATTTCTGGTTGCTTGATCACCACTTCGGGGCACTACCCTACATCTCTAGCTGGGGTGTAGAGGCTGAAGGGCATCTCTACACTGGGAGGGAGCTTGGAGACAAGCTAGGCACCAAACCAACACATTACCCAAACAGGGATAACTCTACCCTAAGACTCTGTAATCCCCTCCATGAGAGAAATGGTTTATCCTACTTGGTTGCACAACATAACTCCTAAAAAGCGGAAGGGGTCAAGAGTGCTCACCTCTCACTTGGAACAGCATTTTCTAACAGATCCGTGAAGATCACAATGAGTCCCACTGACCTGGGGCCATAATGACAGCCCATGCCCACCCAGCCCCAGATCCCTGCCTGCCCAGCACCTCCTTTCTGCACATCAGGTTTGGGGATTTTTCCTTTCTTCTGGCTCCAAGCAATGAAAGGAACTGGCTGAGCATTTGGACACATTGTTAACCCAGCACTTATGCCAACATGTGTCAGACACCATGGCAACTGGTGTGCTGAGCTAATTATATCTGTACACAACGCTTAATAATGAAGCATTATATTGCCTCATTAGAGAGCCTTTGCCTGGCTTCTTCCCCACACCCTGTGCAGGCTGCAAGGTGAGGCAGTGTCTGCCAAAGCTCTGTGATGCTGCTGGGACCAGGGACTACTCCATCCATCCGCCCCCAGCAAAAAGAGCTATTTAGGTGTCCTGACAAAGAGACAGAGCCAACAAACTGCTGCTTTTCTAGCACACGCTTGTGCAAGAAGGAAAACAGCAGAGGTGAGCTTCCAGCACCAGTCCAGCTGCCCCCCCCCTCCCAGCACCTCCATGTGTGGTCCGTGTGTAAGCACCATCTGTCTCCAGTTTAGCGCAGCACTGCCACAGTCCCACCAATTAAAACAGCCTGCTGGAGTTCAATTCTTACATAAATGCGAAGTTAAGTAAATGATCAGCAGTGGAGATAGATAGGACAGGGAAGCCCAAGTGCCAGCAATGCATCCGACGAGGGTGGGAGAGGGACACTGTGCCACTGCAGGGGAATGGGACCCATCCCCAAACCCCACACCTGCCATGCCTGCAAGGCCTGGGTCCTGCAACCTAAAGCTATCCTGAGCCCCAGAACGCAGGAGGGCGATAGATATCCAGATATCTATTAATAGATAGCCCCTGATCTATCCACACGCTCAGCCCATTTGCCTCCATGGCACTTTGCTGCCTTTATCACCTGGAGGGAAAATCAGGTGCTATGAAAAGGCGGTGAGGAGTAATGGTCTGGCTGTGCCACTGAAATCCAGGTCACAGCACTGTGAGGGTGAGCCATTTCCCGTCCTGGCCATTAGAGTGGTGTCAGCCACACAAGGAAATTGCTCGCCCTTAATGCAGATTTAGTTGTTCAGTGCTATTGCTGTAGCAAGTTCCAGGGCATTGGTCAAGGCAGACAGCTGCAGAATGTCACGTGGAAATGCAATTTACTGTGAGCTAGGAGAAAAGCAGTACCAAAATGCAAATCTTGTTTGTTCAAGGGCAGAAGGAGTTGCAAGGCTTATGCTCTGGGCAGAAGGAGCATCACCTGGACATTGTTCTCCATTCACCACTCTGAGAACAGAGCTAACAGCATCGCATGGCCATTTAAAACTACTGCAACTACATGTAGGCAATGCATGGAAACACTGCTTGGCCTTCACCAGGTAAGCAGAAGTGACCAGAGCTATACAACACGAAATGATGCCCTCAAAACCTAAATAGGGAGTGACCATCTGCGTGCAGGGAGATGACTCCTCACAGCACAGCACCATGCTCACATTTCCAGCTGATGAGCTTTCCAGAAACCCTCACTAAAACCCAACCTGCAGCTGACCCCAGCTATTTTCTCCTGCTTAAAAAAATGAAATACAGAATCGTTTCCTCTTCAGTTCTGTGAAGATTTGGAAAGTAAAAAGACAATTAAAATGAGCAGAAATGGATCGGCAGCACTGCCTCCTGGGATGTCCCACCAACTCCAATGGGAAGGGGACCAAACCCTCAGCACAGGGGATGCAGGTGGAAGCTGCTCAGAAGAGATGGTTTAGATAAATATCATATAAAATAGCTCGACCCCCATTCCTGTGCAGCAATGTATTTGCTTGTATTTACCACCCACATACTATTTTATTAAGACATAATCTCAAATGAGAATTGTTGCCATTGCTGAAGTTTATTTTAACATATGGCTAACCAGGGCTAAGAAAAACATGTAAAATACATTTTAACGTGCTATTCCTGCCTAATGGTTTTTTGTAATTTTTTTAATACCTTATATATATTTATACATTCCAAACTCTGGGAGGGCAGGTATGTTAAAAAATTATATCAGTCACATGGTGATTGCTAAATGAAAAAAACACTGTGGTTCCTTTGTATTAACCCCAAACCACTAGCACTGTTATATTTTTCAGTGGGCAAAAGGTAATTTGTAGTTTCATAAATTCTATTCAAGACATCATAGTTCTTACCTGGTCACAGCTGTCAGGTGCTGATACACCACGGTGGCGGGGTTTTAAAAGCAGAGATGGATGTCTTGTAAAAAGCCCCAGGCATTCAAAAGCCAGAAAAATTCTTTCAGTCCTGAAAAAGCCCAGTTCGAGTCTTGCTTGGGGTGAGAAACTTTTGCTACAGTTCAGCACGGCATTCAAACCACATGCCTACTGCTAAGAACAGGAGGAGGCTCTGCTGCCTGTGATAAACCACCCACGTGTGCAACTTTAGGATGTGCCACTTAACCATGGGTATCAGCACACCCCTAATGGGAAGCCATTAGCAGAACCAGCCTCACATAAAACCATCAGAGGGCCCCAAAGAGGGCTGTGAAGACGAGAAGGATCCGGAGGGAAAGAGGAAAGGCTGAGGTCCCTTGGGCTGTTCAGCCCAGAGGAGAGCAGCCTGGGTCTCCACTCAGGTCAGAACACATCAGAACACCCTGATCGGTCCCCGCTTTTCAGCCTTGGTCCTTTATCCCCTTATGAAAGCCCACTCTGCAGAATTTAATTGGGTATATTCTAAAATATCAGCTTTATTTCTTCACCAATAAAGCGGAAAGCCACTCTCTCACATGTTTATTTGAAATAGGGATTTAGTGAGTATTAAACGCTCCCCTCTCAGCTAAAGTTCCAGGCCAGGATTTAAGTATCTGTGTTACAAGACGAATTTGAGTTTTAACTTGCAGTAAGCACATTCTAAAAATGGAATAAAATAATGAAATCCATGTGCAAATCTCTGCCCCCCTGGTAACCCTCGTGACCCAAATACAACCCAAACTCTGACCTGTGCAGGACGTTCACCTCTGTTCACTGCTTGCTGGAAGGAAAACAAGCCAGGAAGCCAAGACAGAAAACACTCCCTAATTCTGTATTTTCTGCTGATTTTCCTCAGAAGAAGAGAAGGGCAGACCAATGGGGGGATGAACTCAGAGGCCACTTGAAAAGGCCACTTTACATACACACTGCATTCTTTATGCATTATTTACATCTCTGCTCGCATCCTGTTTTGATGTAAATCCTACTTCACTGCTGTCTGCAAAACTAGCAAATTCCTGCAGATCTGGCAAAGCACTTAACACTGCTTAGCTCCAAGCCCAGCAGCTGCTCAATGGGGCTATTCACAGACAGCTCTTCTTGCACCCAGAGGTGCTGAGATGCTTTCCCAAATCCCTGAGCAGTACCTAAGCCAGGCAGATTATTTCCACCTATGCCCTTTGACTGCAAGTGACAATGGCAAAACCCAGCAAATCAAGCAGAATATGATGACTGTGATTCGTTTTGAGCTGGTTGCCTGAAGGCAGCTGTGGCTGAGCACAAGTAATGGGCAGCCAAGGATGGGATTGCTGATCCCAGCCCAGCTCGCTGCCAGAGAGGTCAAGTGGTATTATTCTGTGTATTCCTGGAAAATACTTGAGATGAGCCTCATACCAGTCATTGGGTTATCATCTCATGTCTGGTTTCTTTTCTTTTTTCTTTTTTTTCAACAAGAAAAAAAAAGAAAGAACTGTAGCTTTTTACATCCACTGAATCAAACTCCTTATAATTAGGGCTGCTGGTTTCCGTGGCAACAAGGATCTTACTCCTTTTTATGTGAAATAAAGAAAGAATAGCTACAATCCAGCTGTCCGCATGGCCTGGGCAGTGCAGCCAGCAGAGGGACAGCACTGCAGGGCGGATCCGCTCTGCTCCCGGCAGCACTGTGCTGATTGGGGATGCACACTGAAATACCCAATCTTTGGCCAAAATCACAGTGAGAAATTGATTTCTCCATCCTTCGTCCCCTTGCCCAAGGACATCACCAGTGCTGCTCTTTCTGGAAGAGCAGCATTGCTCCCACCCTTCCCCAAGGGCTCCACAAGCTCCTCTGTGATGACTTCACCTATAATAACAACTTCCAGAGCCCAGTGTGCTCCAGAGGAAAATAAACTCCAGTTATTTTTTTCCTTTTATAGCACTCTTATTTTAAGAATTTGATGTGGGTGGAAAAGAAAAAGACACACCTATCGCGGCTGGAATAAAGCGCTGGGCACGATGTGGCTCTGGCAAGCAGGGAAGTGAATCACAAGAGATCCACGCCGACTTTCTGAAGTAGTAATTTGCCTGGGCCAGGCTGCTGTCACAGATGCTGCTGTTTTTATGTGTAATTTTGTGTTGCTTTTTCAAACATGCGAAGAAAAAAAAGCAGCAATGTAATAATTCTCAACAGCACGCCTGCATTGCTCTGCACATTGCTGACGACAAACACGTGTAAAAGAAAATAAAACCCACATTAAATGCTGAGAAGCACTGCTGCAGAGCTCGGTTTGGGGAAAAGGAGTGTTTGAGCAAAAGTGGGTGATCACGGACACAGCCTGCCTCAACACCCTCGTGTGAAGAGGGGAATCAATGCCAGCATCGTTTTCTGCATCAGCATGTGGCAGATAACACTGCCGCCGACTGAGCCTGATTTTATTTCACAAATCAATACTGAATGCTTAAGAAAGCTGGAAAAGGCTTTGTTTGTGGATTTCCATGAGGAGAAAGCAAATTTTCTGTTGTAAGTTCAATGCTGACATTTCAAACAAGCAAGCTGACTTTCAACCAAAAGCTGGGCACCTGAACAGCTGAGATGGCCAAAAGCCCACAGATCACCTCTGAGAAGCTGGACCTGGTGATGTTCCAGGTGGTTTTTCTCCCCCTCTTCCTACTTCTGGAAACACTACACCGAAGCCTGTACAGATAGCAGCTTAGATGGTCATTGGGATGTCCCCTCTATACATCATGCACATCAGTTGCTCTAAAAGTAACACAAATAATACAATAACACTATCTGATAGAGCAAATTCTCAGCTGTACCACACTACTTTTCAACATACTACTTTTCACTACCATTATCTGTGCACTTTCACCAGCGACGAACAAGAGCCTGCATGGCATGCTCATAAAAATCTGCACCAGCTGAGGCAGATACATTGTTTCACAGCTGCTATAATGGTGCTGTTGCTAGGATAATACTGCCCTTGCAGTCCAACTTTCACTGTGTTACCATGCTCTGATTGACCTTCATAGCATTCAGCAAGTGCTGATGAATGTCAGTGGCTGCCATTTTTGTCCACCTGGAGGAATTCAGTTCAAGACCTTTGCTTCTTCAAGAGCATTTCCATGTCAGACACCATGTAGTCAGACTGCCCCCCTGCAGCCATCTATTGCATGGCAACAAAGTATACCGGGACATTGGCAGTAAGGTTCAACCTCTGCTACCATACCACCAGCATCCGCCTCTGATGCTGCGGGCCAACATAATAAAATAGGAGGCATTACTTTCGGAGCAGCACTTGTATGTATCCCAGCTGGGTAGGTCTCTTCCCTTGCTCCTCTGTTTCCCCAACCCCGTGCAACCCCAAGATCTGCTGCAGGAAGCCATCCAGCTCTGAAGAACAACAGAACGAGGAGCGACACCAAAAGGAGCTCTGAGTGCCAACAGTGAGCAACAGTGGATTCTCAAGGAGAATGGGCAGCTCATGGGACAGAAAAGCACCTGGGGTTAAGAACTGCTCTGAGTCGTACCTGGCTTGGAAAGTCCCTGAGCAGCCCATGTTCTGGGTGGGGAAAGCAACTCAAAGCCATCAGCACTGCTCCCCACTCCTCACCAACCACACTGCTCCCTGACTCACCGCCTCTCCCTGCTCCCAGACAGCATCGTGCTCCAAGAACCACAGCCATGGGATTGCTGTTTGTCTGGGCTTTGACACCAGAGCTTCAGTAGAAAGAACAGAAACGCTACATTGGAGGAGTCATTCCCTTTGCTCCCAGGAACTCGACAGACCTGTTTCTTCCCCTGAAGCTCTCGCAGGTTGCAAGCACCAAGGAAGTTTTGCCAAGGAAGCTTTTCAGCCCAAGCCTGACATTAAATAAAGCTCAGATTCACGGGATGCTCCAAACAAACTCAGCAGGGACAGAATGTGGCACGAGGCATTTGCAAAATTCACTTTGGAAGCACGCAGAGGTACTTACAACGATATCCATCCCGATCAAAGTGATTTATATTTTTCACAAGTGAGCAGTTCGCTTACTAGGAAAAAGACAAATTTAATTTTTAATTCAATTTCTGTCAAAACAATATTTTCTTGTTGCTATGACAGCTAAAAGGAAAACCTCTTAACTCTGCAACAAGCAGCTAATGGTATTGCCGCACGTTCCCAGAAGCAGGAGCCTGGGGAAGGAACATGGCCATGTGCATCATTTTTGGCTCTTTGGTTTGATGGGGATTTTTGAAAAGAATAGGCTGAAGCTAAGGAGAAAGGAGTCTCTGTGGAGCTGGGGAAATGTCTACAGACCACTGGAGCCTCATACGCCTGGGACCCAGCAGAGCCCAGGGACGCTCACTGGGTTTTCACATCAGGCACCCATAACTCTCACCACACCGAGATGTATGATCCTGGAGGGGAATGACATCTGCTGCCCATCAGTAGATATGGCTGCAATCCAACAGCAATAACAGAAAGGCTGAAATATATAACCGTGTCTTTTCCTTATGTTCCTCCTCCATAGCTACCAACCTCACAATGTGAAAGAAGTGCCCTGATGAATAAATATCTTCTTTTCCTTAGCAACAGTTAGCAACAGTCAAGTCTTTTTTCTTTTTTCTTTTTTTTACTTGCTTAAAAGAAACACATCTCGAGCTAACACAGACGATTTAAACGGCAATAAAAATAGTATGTGGGTGTAATCAAAATCGCTGAAACACAAATCACACTTTTTAGCCTGGGTTATTTTAAAGCATGAGTAGTTCTGCCAGTCATCTGTAGGAACGGAGTGGAGGGGGCTGGAGGGGAGAGGAAAAATGCCCCAAGATTTTTGGAAGGACAGAATGGTACTGTCCTACTGTCTGAGTGAGCTCTGGAACAGCGATGAGTTCCCAGTGTTTGTCTTCAGTTTTTGCCACAACTTGAGTTGCTGCAACAGATTTATCTGTCTACAAACTGCAGAGGTCTCCAATAGTCAAAAATCTGCTAAATGCATAACCCCAGCACACAGAAAACGTACTCTTTTCACAGCTCTATTCCTTTAACAGTTCATTTAAGACGTCTGCCTTGCATTTTTCCATTTGGTGTTGGGAAAATGTTTTCTTTCACCTGGCTTAGCGCCCGGTTCAACAGAAAAAGAAAGCCCTTCCCATTTCCATGGGGCCCCACACCAGAAGGCATGGGACTAATGTTACCCTGAGCTGGGCACCTCTCATGTTGGCCACCTGATACATTGGGCCCTGCCTTCTGCCCCTCACCATTCACGGGATCATTTCATCCTCTCATGGATCCCATCTCCCATTGCTGATGTCTCAGCTGGGCAATTCCAGGTTGCCAGTCTGCTCCCTGCAGCCCTATGGTATAGGAAATGCTTCCCGCAGACATGGATGGCTTGGGATCTAAATGAAACCTTACTGCTCCTTCTCAACCAAAAGAAATATTCCTGATTTTCACACCTTAAAGCCAGCAAAAGAAATCACAATTAGACCACATAACAAAGCCTGGTTCCTACTCTAAACTAAACAAAGCCAAATACCATTTAATTGCAAAGCAAAACCATGGAGCGCTCCATCACAACACAAATCCTGCCCTTAACCGTGGTTCTTTCCACTCCCCAGCCTCACTCCCAATAGCCCTGTCCCCAAAACTACCACTACACAGTCCTTTTGATTCAAACCAATGTTGAATCATAAAATCTCCAACAGCTACACACACCACCTCACTCACTGCCATCCCACCTGCACAGAGCAACAGCAGCCTGCTGCCAGCACTCCTGTACCACATCACAGATATGGGTGGTAGCCACGGTCACCAATTCATATTATAGGGCAGAAACTTTTGCATATAGGATTCCTCATTTCTCTTGTCTTGTCTGGTTTGCAATACACCGTGTGCCATCACATCCCCTTGTGCCCCATACCAGAGCACTGATAACACAGTGCTCAAAGGAAAATTTGTTTTAGGGAAATGAGAGGGCTTGGCAGTTCAGTGGGGAAATAATGCTCTGCAGGACACCTGGCTCCGGGGGACACGTGGGCAGGTGAGGGAGATGGTAATGGAGCTGGGCAGCTCTGATGCACCGAGCTTTTATTTCTCTGGAGACCCGGGGAGATAACAGCATTTGGTTCTTTCCCTCTGTCTCTTTCAGGATAAAAGATTGTTTCAATTGTATTTATTTATTTTAAACTGGAGCTCAAGATTGCAGAAGGCAGCTGAAGAAGCCCAGCTCCTCTGGTTGAAACTGCATTAAATACACAATCCCTTCCCAATCCTGCTTTAGGCTAATAAGGGAAATATTTCAGGTGCTTTTGTCTAAAGAGCTTCAGAGAAGGAGAAGACCATGACAGAGGCTGTGATTTACTGGGGGCCAGTTACCATCACACCTATGGTCAGGACACTGTACTGCCCACTGTGGGACCTACGTAGGTGTACAGCCACAGTGATTGATGGGATGGTGTCAGACTGCACCAACCAAGCTTTATGCTTTCCTATAATATGTAGATATTTAAATCCCTAAGCCTGAAGTGAAAGAATTTAGAAGCTCCAGCTATAAAAGATCTGCTCCCAAATCCTCAGCGCTTTTCAATCCAAGTCTCATGCACATTATGCTCTTTCTGCATTGAATGTGCCCTAAAGGTGGGGATTAGGCAGGCATTTGATTATGCCTTTTATGTTTATAGCAATTCACTTCCAAACCTTTACTAACTTTAATTAAATGCTACATTTTCACTGCCTTGTCCTGAATGGAGAGAGAACAAGAGAGGAAAATCTGTCCTCAAACAGAATTCGTATTTCTAAAGAACCTTTTTCTATGCAAGCACCTTGGGGCTACTGCATCAAATCATTCTGAACTGCCTTAAGAAGTATTGGTGAAGACATCAAAGCAGCTCTAATACCAGGACTCACACAGACCTGAAGACATCTGAGATCACATTCGCAAGCAAGAAAAATCCTAGGACAGCTGCTGGTAAAGCCAAGCACGGATCTCTTCAAAAGGTGAACACTGGGAGAGCGAGAGCAGCCAAGCCCAGCAGCAAGCACCATCACCTTGGAGGAAGCTCATACAAAGGGGTTGGGGATTGAAGAGCATAGTGGTCTGCACAGCACTTGGTGCAGCTCCATGTCCTATGTCTCAGCCCCACTCTCCATATGAGCATTATCTAGCTGTGAATGTCCCTGTTCACTGCAGGGAAGTTGGTCTAGATGACTTCTAAAGGTCCCTTCCAACTCAAACAATTCTGTGATTCTATGATCATCACTTCCCTGTGAGACCAGGCAGGAGGCGAGTGGCCCCACTAAGGAGAGGGGATGGAAGGTTGATTTGAGCTAAACTGTAACTGCAGCTTAGAAATCGGGATTTTACCCTGTTTTAAAATCTGGGTAGAGAAGAAAGCACTCTCAGGAACAGTCAGATCAGAATGCTATGGATCTCATATGATCAGCTGAGCTCAGCAACCCTGCCCTTTGGGGCCAAGATAGAAGAATGACATGAAATTTTTATCAGTGAAGAAATTCAAGCTTAGCTTCAGCAGCAACACATCTCTGCAGCCCATTGGAACAAATCCACGCTGCGCAAGGAGAATATTAAAAAGCCTCAGTTAAAATCGCACCGGTCAGCCAGCACCGAGGTTGAAGCTGCAGACAACTCTGTAGAAAAGCAAAAAAACGTTGAATCTGGATCAAGATCCTCATTTGTTCTGCTATTCCCCAAATCTGTGTGTCTTAAACGATACACAGGGGCTAGCGATGCTGCACCTAGGTCACAATTTCCCCACCCTATGTGCTTGAGGGCAGCAAAATGAGAAGGATCTCTGCAGCTGTGGGTGATGCATGAAATCCACCCAAGCAGACAGCTCCCCCTGAGCGATCACAGCCTGCTTGAAGACCCCAACAACTTCAGGAGGATTTGAATCATTGATAAGCCTTGTGCTCACCCTCAGGGCCGGTCTGAAATTTCACTTGTTGGGTTGCCATGGTTAGAAATGCAGCGAGTGCGTGCACCATCACCATGCTGCAAACCTATCATTTGCTTGAATCAAAACAGCTTAACTTTTCCTGGCTTGCACAAAGGCATTTCCCAGTGAGAACCACCATCGAGACAGATTTTGGCCCTTTAGCTGCACTTCTTGCCATCAAAAAGCATTAAGAAGATGTAAAGCTGTATTTTACCTAGCCTAAAATGCCTATAAAAGGCCAAATACTTTTTGTTCGAAGTCTGTCATCACCTGCCTTGTGCTGAAGACCACATGTCAGGTCCCTGAGAAACTCAAAGCACGTCTCCCACTAACTTCCCCAGGGTCAAGATCCCACCCAGACCTGGAGGAGTTTGGGCCAAAAAGAAAGCTTAGACAGTTCCTGCGTGCACTCAGAGAACGGTTGGAGGAAAAGCCAGCACTTAACAGCGCTAGCAGCCCTGCAAAATTTTACAATACACAACTCTCGCGTTAGAGGATACATTTCTTTCTTCATAAAATATATTGGGCCTTTCCACCAACTCCCTTTATTGGTCCATTTGGCTACTTGCTCCTTTTATGAACTACTCAAGTTCCAGCATCATCTGGAAAAGCCCAAAAGGCAAAACGACGTGCAGGACCCCCTTAAACACATCTCTGCCACCAGGATTCAGGCACTACACGTAAAGACAGAAAGAGCCAACAGACAGGGCAGCTGGGCTTCGACACCTGAAAGCAACACACAGCACCTTCTAAATTAATTTCTTCTTACTGTCTGCAAGCTCCTCAAGCTGCAAAGTTGATACAAATGCTCCAAACCACAGTGCTTTCACCTCGGTGCAAAATCCGCTCGGTAGCCAGCAAGTGGTTAAGGCCGGGGATGGTTTTCAGCAGCCTTCTATAGCTCTTCCATGGGGGTCCTTTAATGGCTACAGTTAAAGAGCAATCTTGCAGGAAGGTCCACACACTAACATAACAACGTATTTTAACGGTGTATTTAAGTAGTTTCATTTCATTTCGTTCATAGCTTATTGACATTGGCTAAGGTGAATTGTGAAGCTCTAAGGCTGCTCCTATACTCTCTCCAACTGCACACTGCCAAATCTGTGCTAATGATGCAAAGCTCCTGCAAAACATGTTGTAACCCTTATTTCCCAGTGAGCTGCCTGCCCAAAGCAGGATAATGACCAGCAAAGCCTATAGGATAGACAAAACCAAGCAGCACGGGTACATGGTGGGGTACTAGCTATGCTGTGATATTGTTCTTCTGTTCTTTGTTCGTGTCCTGAAGCTGCAGGGGTTAAATCCCAGTGCCTCCCAGTTAGCTTAGGGACATCAGTCTGGTGAGACAGTGCCTGGCTGATTGCATAGCTCCGAAATGTGTAGAACAGGAATTGGTCTAACAAGTCTGATCCCATCCCACAGCCCAGCAAGGTCTCCAGGAACACTGCCCATGGATTATTATCAGTATTCATCAATGTAACTGCAATTTTACCCAAGTGGGAAGGGGCTCTGCAGCACACCAGCAGCTGCACCCTCATGTGCGTCATGCCTGAGCTGCATCAAGGTCTTACTAAACATTCAGACAAGGATGAATGCTGCTTGCAACAACCCCATACAGACTGCTTACAGCCTTGCAGCACGGCCTGCTGCCCTTCCATCAACAGAGCTTGCTTACAAAATCCCTACCACTAATCTTGGGTTACTCCCTAACATCCAAACCTTAATTAGTACCTGTTACAATAAAGCCCCTCCAACATTCCCATTTCTCTGATCTCCACACTCCACAACACCCAATGGCAAAATCCACCTGGCTATGTGCTTGGCATTTGTTGGTTATTTCCAACTTCATGCTCTCTCACACTGTTTGCTGACCTGCATTTCACACAGAGATACCAATATGTCCACCTCTTGAAGTACTGCTGGCAGAGATTCAGATTAACCCAACCCAAATATACCAGGCTCTGAGCACCTGATCAAGCTGTAGATGTCCCTGCACTCTGCATGGGAGTTGGAACAGATGGCCTTTAAGGGTCCCTTCCAATTCAAATGACTCTATGATAAGTAGCTCACTGGGGATGACGCAGGACATCTGAATTCCTCAAGAATTAACAACTGAAAACTGAAAAGTTAATCTCTAGACTGTGATTGCAAGCTTGCTACCCTTTGCTGCCCAGGGCCTGTTCTTGCCTTCCCACACCGAGCATGGAACAACACAGCATGCACTGCATCCATCTCCAGCAACACCACAAGCATTTCAGTTTCATATTACACACCAGGATTATTTTTATATACGTGCCACCCTACATCTTTTTATATGCACACACACATATATAACCAAACACACACACACAGTATTTAATTTCTGCAAAACAGAACGCCAGCCCCGCGGTTTTCTCCATGAACCTCCCAGCTCAGCAACACCGAGTGCCCTCTGCTGTACAAGACGACAAATGCTTCTTTATTTAAAGAGGAGATTCTTATTATTTCAAATATGTGTACCTTCACTTAGGATAAAACGTCTGTTAAAATGATGTGCAACCACCTCGAGCGCAACATGCAGAACTAATGCCATGAGGTTGCTGCTCTCGGGCACCGTAGGGCTCATGGTGTCCCCCGTAGGGCACATCAGCACAAAGTAAATAGCCTGTGCTCAACTGCATGGTGTACACTTCAAAAATGTTTTATTTATATGTTTGAAAATAGCTGAAGGAAATCAGAGCAAACAATACAGCTTTATCATCCAGGCGTTTATCAGATAGCCTTCACGCTTCGGTGAATCCCACACCTATTAGAGGTACACACTAGAACCATCAAATGGAAACATGAAATCATTCTTCTTTTGTTAAACACCACTGTTCCTGCTACTGGAAGGAAAGATAATATTAAAACATATTCAAATGTATGTATTGGAAACCTCTACATCCTGTAATAAATTACGCACTTGATATTAAAAATCTGAGCTACACTGCACATACTTGACTTCAGAATATTAACTTTTATTGTCTTCTCACTTCCCAGCTCCTTTCCAACCTGACATTTAAAGGGGCCGAACTACCAGCCCATGGCCTTATTAAATCCAAAAACAGATTTAATAAGGCACAGACAGGTCTTGGTGATGAATGTTACCATTTGTTTGGCATGTCAGCAGGGAAAGCTGATCACCTCTGTCCTCCTCTTCCTTCAGGTTCCTTACGAGTTGGACAGCCTTGAGCAACAACCTGCTTCCAGCAGGGCTGTGGCCTTTGCAAGAACAGTGCTTAAAGCTGCACAGCATCCACAAATCCCAGCTGCTTGCCCATGCTCCTGCTGGAAGGACTCCATTCCCAACATAGGCAGTCACTTTCCAGCCAACATTTCCTAGAAGTGGCAGCATCCCCAAAGCTGTCCTTCTCTTACTACTTCTTGTACATGAGCTCAGATCAAGCTGATCAAAAAGGGCAACCTGATCAAGCTCTAGGTGTTCCTGTCCATTGCAGAGGAGTTGGACCAGATGGCCTTTAAAGGTCCCTTCCAACTCGAACAGTTCTGTGATTCCATGAAAAATACTCATTTTTTCATTTAAATTAAACCATCCATCAATATTTTCCCCCAACAAAAAGTTGGTATCTTTAACAACTTTTTCAGCTTGCTCATCTCAGTGATTCTCGTCCTAGTTTCCCCATCTTGGTTGTAGGCCAAGCATCACTGGCTGAGCCAAAGGGAACATAAAAGCATCTTTCTAAGACGCTATAAAAAGGAAGAACTGGATCCTGGAAGCCTATTCACTGTCATGCCTTAGGTATTTAAGGATCAAACACGCATTTGAGAGATGACAGAAGGTGAAAGGTGGCTTTGAGACTTCTTGGTATCTGAGGAACCCTCTGAAAACACTTTTTTAGCAGCCAGACAGAGCGCAGAACACGGGCTCAGCAACGCATCCCCATGGCCACAGCAGGGGACAGTAGTGTGGATGGTCACTGCTGGAGCCACACCAGGCACACCGCAAAGCAAACAGCTGAAGGCAGGGAAACAGGACGCACCCTGCACACACCGGGGAGGTTTCCTATGGTTACTGCTGCCATGGAAATATTTTTTTTGTTGGCCTGCTCTAAATAATACCTCTCTCTTTGGCTATAACGCGCTCCTTGTGAGGGTCAGACTGAAGAGCCGCACGCACTATCAGTTGTGGGGCTTTCCTTCCTCGTTCCCCGGGGCCCATGGGTTGGTTTCAACAAGAGGACGAGGAAAAAAAGTCGGGAGGGAGGGAGGGAAAAAAGACAGTGCTTCCTAATTGCTCCCAGCTGTGGCCAAGCAGCTCCAACCCGGCTGCCAGGAGCTGCAGGCAGCTTCCCTAGAACAGCCAAGGGCTCATGAGCATGAGACCCCCTCGCAGGGACTCCTCCACCCACGTAAGGATTTCAGTAATTACATTTATATACTCTCCTTATCAGTGAGAGCAGCCATTATGTCTTTTATCGCCACAGCAGCAGCATCCGCACAAGGGCAATGGATAGGGGATGAAATATTTGCTGCGACGGCAGAGCACAAAGTGCCTCCCTTGGTGGTGAGAACAGTAATTGCGGTCCTTAGCGCTCCGAGTGCTAAGCTCCAGCATCAGGGCCCTGCAGAGAGCCACGCAAAGGGGAA
This sequence comes from Centrocercus urophasianus, assembly GCF_019232065.1. Classification (NCBI taxonomy): domain Eukaryota; kingdom Metazoa; phylum Chordata; class Aves; order Galliformes; family Phasianidae; genus Centrocercus; species Centrocercus urophasianus. Next base: position 6,115,219 of record NW_024884778.1, on the reverse strand, counting down.
GAAATGGCCTCTCTGATGGCAGAGAGCACCCTGAATTCCTTATGGATCTATTTTGTTAAATCTGAGAACAATGCTGGCCACTGGGGTTTCCCCGAGATAAAGGCTCATGACAACACTGGCCACGCTCACCCCATACTCAGCTTCCCTCACACTGGACAATCCTGCTAACGTTACGAATTCCTCCAACATTACATAGCGACCACAGAGCACAAAGATGGGGAAGAATCCCCAGCCCAGCTTTCCTGGGAGTTTGTTCATCAGAGAAAAAGTAAGCATCTAAACGGGCATTATCATGAACTGCAAAACCATCTGCACAAGAGCCAGGCTGATGCTATCTGCAGTCCTTAAGCTGGGTGATATACTTACAAGGCAGACAATGAAAACACAATTGATTATTTGAAGAGTGACTCAGTGGTGTAATAAGGATGGATTACTGGGGCTGGAGGGCGGGGAGCCTGAACAGAATAAAGGGCTGCCGATTGACTTTTTAAAGGCAAACAGGGAACAAAAACCAAGAGAAACTCTCCAAAGGGCTGAGCAGCTCTTGACAGCAGAGCATTCATCCCTCAGCTCCTCCCAGGTTTTTGACACGTCCCATTACTTGGGCTGGGGGCTGCAGGGAGCACAGCACCTTGCCCACCCAGCCACGGAGAGCTGTTCAAGTGCAACCACCTCCCACTAAATCACATGCAAGGTGGCACCCGAATTTGTAGCTGTAGCCTCCAGCACTGTCAGCTGTCAGGAAGGAAATCCCTCATGCAAGCCCACCTATCCTGGCCATGTGCTTTGCAAGCTTTGCCTTGAGTGATTTCATCCGGGATGGAGATGTGCTTGGTGATGACAATCAGCTCAGTGATGCGGCTGAGGGTTGGACCCAGGCACTGAGAAAGAGTGGCTGCTGCCCTGCTGACATCGTGAGGGCAGGATGCACACATTCACGCTCACAGCAGACAGGGAGCACAGGAGCATCCCACTTGTTGCATGCTGAAATGCTGCTGTAGGCATTTTTCCAAAAAAATAGTGCAAGCAAACAACAACAATAAAGAAATCCCACAAAATAAAACTTCACACTTACAAAACAGTTGTTTAGACTAAGAGTAAAATATCAATTAAAATGGGAGTTCAGTGTTTTTCTGCTCTACCCCCTCACTCATCAGGTCCACTTACAATCACACGAACAGAATGACCCCTCCAAACCAGACTAAACCCCACATCACACTGTTAGCCTTTTTTCACCCCATTCCTAAAACTAGAATTACATGAGGCTGCTTCAAAACATGCAGGAAACATATCCACACATGAGAAATTTTCTTTCCTGTGAGAAATTCTGCTTTTAGGGCTTTCCTGGGCAGCTCTGCCTGCAGCAACTCTAGTTACACCAGCTGCAGACTGGGGCTCCTGTGTTCAGATGAAATTTAATCAAGAAGTGTCCCAGCTCCTTTGAGCTCCTGCAATCCAATCCCCAATGGTTTGTAAAGGACTTCAGACAGGCTCCCTGGGCTTGCCCAGATACAGACACGTACCTCACCTCTCCTCTGTACATCACATAGAAAAAAAATAAAGAATGTATTTTAGGCTTTTTGCCAGTGACAACACTGCCTGTAATGTTGTGGTGCTGTGTTAAAATGGATATGGGGTCTCACAGCCAATACAAACAGGACACCTTATCTGTGCCTGTTGGTTTAGGGGCTGTGTTAGCAGCAGGGTATGACAGTGTGCAAGGGGCAGCCAAAAAAATTTGGTTGAGAGCCCCCAAATTCCTTTGGGCATTTGTGGAAAGAAGGATTACACCAGGGTGAAGCTGGAAAACCCATGGGGATCTTTACTCCCCGATGTGCCCAAAGCCATATCCTGATGTCATGCTGCCCCTTGACAAAGTACAGTGAGACCACAGGCAGGATGTGCCCGCTGCCCACCCAAGGCAAAGTCCTAGCCTGCATTTAGGGACCTCAACGTGGCTCAAACATCTTCAGGGGACTCTGCCTCTGCTCTGAGTCTCTCAGAGTAAAATTCAGCCTTGATTTTTCAAATGCTTGCACAATGCTTGCACAAGTGCTTAATCTCACTGATGCAGGTGAGTAGGACAGCTGAAGCCGTTTATACCAAGGGAGGTACAACGCAGGTGATGGGCAGCCACCCATCCCAAAAGCTGCCCCAACAGCAGCTGAAGGACACCAGCTTTGGCAATGAGTCACCAGGCAAGGAACGGCTTCTCCCTGCCCAAACTGCTTACAACAAAAAACCCCAAGAACGAGCTCGGAAATCAGCCAGCAGAAACCACTTCTGATTACTCTGCACCCCTCAATGGGGTGTCCTGGTGAGACAGCCACCCACAGCCCCATGGGGACTCACCTCTGCAGCAGCACTCCCCACTGGCACAGCTTTCCCATTCCTGCAGGCTCCCTGCTGCAAAATGGAAATCTGTACAAAACACCACAGGACCCAACACTGCTCACTGGGGAAGCAATGAGAGCGTAAGCCTGTTCAAGATAAGGCGTTGCTATTCTCATATCCCCAAAGCCTTTCAAATAAACATACAAGGAAGTGAAGAATATCTGAATCCTAAAGGAGAAAGAGGCACAAAGCATGTTATTCATGAAAGGGAAAAACTGGGAGCGTGCATGTGAGAGATACATAACCTACTAAAAATGCTGAAAACATATGGAAGCAATAATCTGTACTTTTTTTTTTTTTTTTTTTTTTTTTTTTTTGGAAGTAGAAACAAATGCTTCAGGATTTGGTGCTATTCGTTCATGTGCTGCATTACAAATGTTATCACTTCTCTGGATGAGGTACGAGTCACCAGTGGGAAGGAAGATGCACACAGCCTCCTGCCACCCCATAGCCGTATTTGCTGGCTTCCACACAAGGGTGGATCATGTCTGGGGACAGGAACTATACAAACATGCCGAGCAAAGAGCAGAAAAAACACTGCCATTAGCAACTCCCAAGCTACTGTCAACAAAACAGAGGCATGCGATGCAACGCCACCCAGCCACCACCATCCAGCAACCTACCACATCTCCAAAGTTCTGGTCTACGACTTATTTGGTGGGTTTGCCATATTACACATCTCCTCTTCCCTTGTCCACGGGCTTTTGTGATGCACCATCACTCAGCACCCTGAGCCAGCATTACCCAGGCTTCAGAGTCATTAAGGTTAGAAGAGAACACTAAGATCATCCAGTCCAATCATCAGCCCAACCCCACTGTGCCCACCAATACACAGCTCTCAGAGCCACATCTACTCTTTTCCCAACGTTCTCCTGCTCCCAGACCTGGCAAGGTCAGATGTCACAAGACGTCTGTAGTAGATGACAATGAAGCAATGAGTTACCATAGCAAAGAAACACCTGAATAATAACCCAGAATATTGCTGAGTTCTGAGTCAGTTGGCCCAGAAACAGCAGCCCAGGGCCAGGCACGACCTGGGACACGTCAGCCCACATTGCAGTGTGACAGGGACACGCCGAGCAGATCTCCTCATCCCATGTGTTAGCAAGAGACAACAATTACACATACACAAGAAAAAGAGACGCCAAGAAAAGATGCAAACCAGCAAGGCAGCCTTATGTCATGTTTACTGCTGTTATTTACCACTTCTGCAAGCGAGAAGAATAACTATAGCAACAAAGACTTCTCCCAATGTTCTAAGACAATTGTTAAAATTATCTGCCACGGCGCCTGACTGCCTTCTCTCCGGGAGCTGCAGCACTCTGCTGTCCCTGAGCTCTGCAGCACAGGTGGCTCGTGTCCCCCACACCTCCCAGTACAGCTCTGCTGCGTTCAGCCTTCAGCAATCTGGGTGGTGTTGGAGCTGTTTGTCGCTTTTAGGGTTGGCACACCCGCACTAATTGCGCCAGGCAGCGACTGGCAGCTCCATCCGCCTCCCTCCTCCCAGCCCACCTCTCTGCAGGCTCTTCTCCGCGGGACATTATGCAAAAGACCCTTCTAATGGCCATCCCTTCACCCAACCCCAATGACAGCTTTATGTAAACCAAAGCTTGTTAACAAGCTGAATGGCACACAGCTTAATGTAATGCAGATCTGATTAGAAAATGGCAACCGGACTCCCAAGGAGTTGAAGACTTTTATTGAATTTGATTTCACTTCTCCCACACACAAAGCCACCTTTCAAGTATCAGCCTGAGTTAACGGGGATTTTGTTGTGTGTGCCCAATTTCCATTCTCAAGACCACGGCCCACACAGGTCCTTACATACCTTACTGACAGTCTGCCATAAAATAAAGTGACAGGGTTAGAGGAAGGAGTTGCTCTGCTGTTCAGGACATGAGCAATTGCAGGTTATTCTGGCTGTACCCCTATAACTGCATCCTTGTAGACTTCACACCCAGAGATGATGGAACGCAACCTTCAGTCTGTTCAGATGTGGCTTGCTTTCTCCTCCTTGGGGTTAAATGATTTAGCACTAAGGATGGGATTTGTGTCTTACAACCAGAGATGGGATCTGGGAGCTCCGAGTGAAAGCAGGCAGCGTGTCCTGGTCTAACAGTACAGGATCTGCAGCTCCCTGCTGCAACACATTATCAAGGGAATTCATCCACCAGCCTGAACGCGAGATCAGGGTTTAAGGGTAAGATTAAGGATATTCAGAAATGTACTCCAAGTCCAGGGATAGTTTTGCATTACTTGGGAATCCCCTTTCATCTTTTTTTTTTTTTTTCTTCCCTCCACATCACAGAGATTGGTTTTATTCTGAAAATACAGCAGTTCTGCAGAATGTAATTTATTTTCAAGTGGTTTCTCTGGCTCAGAAGGATGCCTGTGCTCCTAGGAATGATCAATGCAGCCAACGCTCAAAGCCACCTCTCCATCTGAGCAAAGTGGCTTTTAAGAGAGCATGTGGGCACAGAAACCTTTGGTGCCTGACAAAGCCATTCGCCTGCCTGATGGACAGATCACACCTAGAATCACAGGTAACGAGGCAATTCAGTTCTGCACGATCGCATATAGGACAACGTGCACACCAGCAACAGGGATGTGCTCTGGTTTCAGTGCCTACAAGCTCATAAATCCTTTTATTTCTCCCCAGAGCACATCACCAATTCCCATCTTTGAAGAAAAAAGCCCAATCCCCATTTATCAGTGAAATTCTGCTGTTAAATGATCTTAAAAAGCTTTACGAATCCCCAGTGGTTAATTGATCTGGGTTTGTATCCTTAATCTGCAGATCTCCTTACAGACCATTGTTATTTTCCAAATCCATTTGGGGAGTTAAAGCGCCTGTGAACATCCCCAGCAGGAGCTGCATGGCCCCATGCATGCAGGGCATTGCTCCTGAGCATGCTGGGGAAGGACAGAATGGCCATTACACATCCTGTGCACTAATAAACCATTCACTAGTAAAACATGAGCATCCTTCCTCTCTATTGTGCTTTGGCAAACAAGCTGCCTTTCTGTTTTAATTGCATAATTACTCTTACATCGAGGCAATTAAATGTGAATGCATATGCAGAAGGGCTCAGCCTTACCATCCCTGGTGCAAGGCATGCAGCTGGAGCACACCTGCCCCACTGCAGGATGCAGAGCCAGGGGCACTAAGGATGCACACCCAGCCCTATACACTGCTGTCCCAGGTAGGTAACCCCTTTCTTCCTGAGAAGGATCCATCTATTTCAACCCAAACCCACGGTGGGACCCCCAGGGGGCAGCTGCGGGTGGGTGGGTGCTCCCAGCAGGGTGAAGCCTGCTGCTCAAGGGTTCCGCAGGATGCAGCACAGCAGGCAGCGTGCTGCTGCAGAGATCACAACCGTGCCACACGTTTGACACCACCCAAGAAGCTCAGTGGCCTTTGGTAAGATTGTATCGACTCCCCACTCCATTTCTCAAACCTAAGGGTAACATAACTCACAGGAAACAGCACCTTATTCAGACCAGAGTAAAAATCCCTCTGCTGACCACCTCTTTTTTGTTTGTTTGTTTGTTTTTATCTTACACTTGAAAGTTCTCAGTGACACTTTAAAGCATCACAAGGCACTGCTGTGACAACACCTGCTGCCCCAAACCTCAGCCATGAGAAAACCTAGGGCAGCTCTTGAAAGCATTTTATAAGTCCTGGAAAAAAGACACTCAGGGGTGACCTCATAGATCTAAGACACGTGGCAGATCCCAATTAGCAGCAGGGCACAGCTCCTGCAGCCAGGAGACACCTTCACCTTCTGAAGGTCTGAGGTGGGGCACAGGACACTCAGATTGGCATCTGCGTAGGGTGGAGGAACAGGGCTCATCCATCACCTCCACTCGTCCACCACCTGCAGCAGCACCAGCACCATCTCCCAAGGGCAGAGCACAACCCATGGGCCCCACTGCACTGCTCATCTGCAAGGCTGGAGCTTTACATACAACTCAGCACTAATAAATCAATTCAGTGTTCCTTTCTATGAGTTGGATCCATACTTTAATCTGCTGAGATGCAGCTTTGAGAAGTAGGACACGTGCAAGAAGCATAGCAGATACTGGAGAAATGGGGATAGCCTATAAAATAAGGCTAAAAGGTCACTGAGGGCTCTAAGTCAGTATCAGCTTCTGAAGCCCCCAGCCCAGAGGTTTAATATTGCTAAATCCCAAGTCACCTGTGAACTCACAATGTGGGGAGGAAAGACGGAGTTGACCCAGCACAAAGCCAGGGCTCTCTGTGCTCCATAGGAACCACGTTATTGTCTTTATGGAAACACAGGAGAAATAAATAAGTAGAGACTTGGTCTTTCCCACACACGCATCCCCACCCAGCCGGAGGAGAGGGCTCATCCATCTCAAAAGCTGTATCACTGCTCAGCATCAGCGAGGGGGCAACACCCTGCTACGGGGCCAGGCAGGAGCTCCAAGCAGCCACCTGGGAGCACCAACCACGGGTCCCCCACAGCGACCTCTTGCCGTCCCACTGTTGCTGTTCCCTGCCAGGGTTGCCTCCACGGGGCAGCAGCAGGAGCCCCTGAGTGCAGTGCATGATACGGAGCAAACCAGTTTCCCCAGGGCTGCATCCCACAGCAGGTGCCAGCGCAGCCGGGTGCTGCTCCAGGGGGCTGAAAGCTCTCACGGGAGACAGAGACCCACCTGTTGAAGCAGGGGAATCGAGACCAACACAAACACTCCCCTAAAAGCCACATTTACACTCCTGCAGATGCTCTGTGGAGCTCCAAAACTCCACGTGGGGGGAGCGCAGGAGGGAGCCCTACCCGTGGGACGCGGTCGCGCTGCCTCCGAGCGGTGGGGACACGCGTGTCGCCGGGCCTTACCTCCACTTGTGCAGGACGAAGCCGGGGCATTGGTCCCCGCAGGTGTTGCAGGGCTGGCCCCGCTCCGGCTCCCCCGAAGCCGTCAGCTGCAAGAAAAGCGGAGGTCACCTGGGGATGGGGGGGGGGGGGAAATAGGGGGCGCAGGGACCCGGGGAGGTGAGGGACACCCAGAAAAGAGGTATTCGGGGACGGCGGGGACAGAAGAGTGCAGCGGGACGGAGCCACAGGTGGGAGCCGGGGAAGGCCGAAGGGAGACAGACCCACCCCCGTCCCCAGCACTCACCGAGCGGCCCGAGAGCCGCTTACGGCCGAACATGGCCCCGCCGAGCCGAGTCCGAGCCCGAGTGCGCGGCAGCGGCCGCCCCGAGCCGCCCCCGCCCCTCCGTCGGGCCCCCGCCCCTTCCTCCCCGCCCCCGGGCCGCCAGGCACCGCCCCGGGAGGGCCCGGCCGCCCCCCGCCCCGCGCCGCCCGCTGCCGTCGCTCCGCTTCAGAGTGAACAGCCTGCCTCCACCGCGCCGCGCCGCCGTAGCGCTTCGCAGCACGAGGGTGAAAAGCGGAGACCCCGAAGGGACGGGATCGTGCTGCTCCGAAGGGGCAAAGGCTGAGGTTACAGCTGTGACCAGCTGGGAGTGGTGTGGTCGGCTTTTGAACATCTTGGGCAAAAAGTTCGAGGGTGATTGATCCTGAAAGATAATCCTGTT